>NC_083574.1:67948849-68273849 GCF_027579695.1 Neoarius graeffei | reverse complement strand
AAGAGCCGCCGGGAATTGGTATTCCAGGCGGCTCACTTTAATCCCATGGCTGGACACTTAGAGCAGGATAAGACACTAGCCCGAATAATGGCCCGATTCTATTGGCCGGGGATTCGCGGAGATGTCCGTAGGTGGTGTACGGCATGCCGCGAATGCCAGTTAGTAAATCCAGCGGCCATTCCAAAAGCACCTTTGCGCCCTCTCCCATTGATCGAGACCCCGTTTGAGAGAATTGGGATGGATCTCGTCGGGCCATTAGATCGGTCAGCACGAGGGTACCGCTTTATATTAGTTCTGGTGGACTATGCAACGCGATACCCGGAAGCAGTGCCTCTGCGCAATATCTCAGCACGCAGTATTGCAGAGGCACTCTTCCGCGTTATCTCCCGAGTCGGAATCCCGAAAGAGATTCTGACTGACCAAGGCACTACATGTGTGTCACGGACACTGCGTGAACTGTATGGGTTATTGGGGATTAAGCCGATCCGCACCAGCGTGTATCACCCACAAATGGATGGTTTAGTGGAACGGTTCAACCGCACCCTCAAAAATATTAAAAAATTCGTAAGTGAGGACGCACGTAATTGGGATAAGTGGCTTGAGCCCTTGTTGTTCTCAGTGCGAGAGGTTCCCCAAGCCTCCATGGGGTTCTCCCCATTTGAATTATTATATGGGCGTAAGCCGTGCGGCATCCTAGACGTGCTGCGGGAAAATTGGGAGGAGGGACCTTCACAAAGCAAGAACGAAATTCAATACGTTATGGACCTGCGCGCAAAACTCCACACGCTCACCCACCTAACTCAGGAGAATTTGCGGCAGGCCCAAGAACGGCAAGCCCGCCTGTACAACAAGGGTACGCGCCTTAGGGAGTTCACCCAGGGAGATAAAGTACTCGTACTGTTGCCCACTTCGAGCTCCAAATTGATCATCAAGTGGCAAGGGCCCTTTGAGGTCACACGGCGAGTTGGGGATGTCGACTATGAGGTGAGGCGAACAGACAGGGGTGGGGCACTACAAATTTACCACCTCAACCTGCTGAAACTCTGGAATGAGGGGGTCCCTGTGGCGTTGGTGTCGGTGGTCCCGGAGAAGGCGGAGCTGGGACCGGAGGTTCAAAAGAGGGCATTGGCATCACGCACCTCTCCGGTCCCCTGTGGAGACCACCTCTCCCCGACCCAACTCACGGAGGTCGCCCAGTTGCAGGCCGAGTTTTTGGATGTGTTCTCGCCCCTGCCTGGTCGCACCAACCTCATAGAGCACCACATAGAGACGCCCCCAGGGGTAGTAGTGCGTAGCCGCCCTTACAGGTTACCCGAAGACAAAAAAAAAGGTGGTTCAGGAAGAATTGGAGACCATGCTCGAAATGGGCATCGTCGAGGAGTCCCACAGTGACTGGAGCAGCCCGGTGGTCTTGGTACCCAAGGCCGACGGGTCGGTCCGGTTCTGTGTGGACTACAGAAAAGTCAACGCGGTGTCTAAATTCGATGCGTACCCGATGCCTCGTATTGATGAGTTGCTCGATCGACTCGGCACTGCTCGCTTTTATTCGACGCTGGATTTGACGAAGGGATATTGGCAGATCCCCTTGACTCCACTATCCCGAGAGAAAACGGCCTTTTCCACACTGTTTGGTTTACACCAATTCGTCACCCTTCCGTTTGGGCTGTTTGGGGCACACGCTACGTTTCAGCGGCTGATGGACAGAGTCCTCCGCCCTCACGCCACTTATGCGGCTGCCTATCTGGATGATATCATCTATAGTAATGACTGGCAGAGGCACCTCGAACATCTGAGGGCTGTCCTTAGGTCGCTGAGACGAGCGGGGCTCACAGCCAACCCAAAGAAGTGTGCGATTGGGCGGGTGGAAGTACGGTATCTGGGCTTCCACTTGGGCAACGGGCAGGTGCGTCCCCAAATTAATAAGACTGCAGCGATTGCGGCCTGCCCGAGGCCCAAGACCAAAAAGGGGGTGAGACAGTTCCTGGGGCTGGCTGGCTATTACCGTAGGTTTATACCTAATTATTCGGACGTCACCAGCTCGCTGACTGACCTCACTAAAAAGGGGGTGCCAGATCCGGTCCAGTGGACGGAGCAATGCCAGCGGGCTTTTTCTGAAGTGAAGGCTGCACTGTGTGGGGGGCCACTTTTACACTCCCCTGACTTTTTTCACCCCTTTGTGTTGCAGACCGACGCGTCGGACAGAGGGCTGGGGGCGGTTTTGTCCCAGGAGGTGGAGAGGGAGGACTGCCCCGTCCTGTACATTAGCAGGAAACTGTCAGTGCGTGAGGGGCGCTACAGCACGATTGAAAAAGAGTGTCTGGCAATCAAGTGGGCGGTCCTCGCCCTCCGTTACTACCTGCTGGGGCACCCTTTCACCCTCTGTTCGGACCACGCGCCCCTCCAGTGGCTCCACCGCATGAAAGATGCCAACGCGCAGATCACCCGTTGGTATCTGGCACTCCAACCCTTCAATTTCAAGGTGGTCCACAGGCCGGGGGCGCAGATGGTCGTGGCGGACTTCCTCTCCCGTCGGGGGGAGTCGGCTGCAGGCCGGACAGCCGCCCGACCTGAGTCGGGCGGTGGGGGTATGTGGCAGCGGGGGCGTGGTCAAGCGCCAGTCTGTGACAGGAGGGTGGAGTCGGGGAAGGTAAGTGGCAGAATCACTACACCTGACGGCAATTAACCTGTGTTTGTGTGTGTCTTCCCAGTGACCGCGCCCTATTTAAGGAGGGAGAGTGAGAGCGGAAGGGAGCATCCCTGAACAAGACGCTAGTGCGTGTGTGTCTCTGTGTGTGTTACAGATTGTTCGACTGAAAAGTTTGGCAATAAAGCCGCTATTTAACCCTGATCTCTGTCCTGCCGTCCTCTGTGCTCCACCCACACGTGGGGAACGTTACATTCATGTTGCTTTCTTAATCGTGTTGTAGAGCCAGGGTCCTTCCAGAACAGTTTGATTTCATACAGACATCATGTGACACTTTGACTTCACACAGGTGGATCTTAATGAACTAATTATATGACTTATGAAGTTAATTCATATTAACTCATATTTAGGGGTTTCATATGAAAGAGGATGAATATCTATGCACACTCCAGATTTCTGTTTTTTTCCATCTTAATTATCATTTGTGTCATTAAAAAAAGCACTTTTATAGTGGTATGTTCTATAAATCAAATGTTGCTAACCCCCCCCCAATCCATTTTAATTCTAGTTTGTAATGCGCCAAAACAGAACAAACACCACAGTGATGAATACTTTTGCAAGACTAGATAGATAGATAGATAGATAGATAGATAGATAGATAGATAGATGGATGGATGCATGGTGTGTGTGTGTGTGTGTGTGTGTGTGTGTGTGTGTGTGTGTGTGTGTGTGTGTGTTCAAAACCCATATTTCCCACCTGTTTCACAAGGTGCCAAGTCAGACCATGATTGGTGGAAAACTCCAGTCGAACTTGTGTGTCAATATGCGGGGAAGGCTCATGACCACAGCCCATTATCAGGGAGAACTGTAATGTGTAGGAAGCTCCTATCTGCATGGACTGAGTCTCCACATAGCGGATACTTGAGCCAAGAGTTGTTTCTCCAGAGAAACTGTGCAAGAATGAGCACAAGAGACCGTTTAGCACATACATATTAATTATTTTATATACCTACACACATGATACAAACATGCTGTATATAGAGTACTAGTCAAAAGTTTGGAAACACCGACTCATTCGTAGGCTTTTCTGTATTTTGACTATTTTCTACATTGTAGAAGAATACTGAAGACATTCAAATTATGAAACAACATATGGAACATTATAGGGAATTATATGGTAAACAAACTTGTAAAAAAAAAAGTTTCCTCTTTTAGATTCTTCAAATGAGCTACTGTTTTACCTTGATGGCAGCTTTGCACACTATTGGGATTATCTTTACCAGTTTCATGAGTTGGAATGCTCTTCAGTTCACAGGTGTGCCTTGTCAAAATTTAATTAGTGAAATTTCCTGCCTTCTTAATGCATTTGAGACCATCAACCATCCATTTATCCAATAATAAAAATACAGTAAATAGACCTATTCAAGAACTGTAGTGATAGGTTTTGATCTGTCTGTACTGACAGAAGTTGAATTCACAAAGTATGATCTTGGAATGTAGCTGTTGACTTTTGTCACCTCGGATATTCTACCTCAGATATGTCCGGGGCCAACAATCAGTGATGCAGACACAGCAGTTCAGAGATGTTTCTCAGGTTTATTGTAGGACAAACATGAATATATATCCACATTCAAGAATGGGTTGTAGCTATGTGATTGGATGATGATAATGATGATGTGATTGATGAAGCTAAGTTATCCATGTATGACAGGTTAATATACATGGGTGTTGAAGTAATACATAACTGGTTTAGACTACACTATAAAAGAGAGACATTATATACCATTGCATCACCTGTTAGGATCGTAATGTTCTTTTCATCAGAAAAAGACATTACTGGTCAAAGTAACCTTCATTAAGCAGAGAGCAGAATGTGCGAGCAAAGATAAATCTAAAGGATTTAACTAACCAAAACAAGTAGCAATCAGAACAGCCTGTACCAGTTTCAATCATGCCAAACAGATATCTCTATCAATGCTCTCTTCGATCCTGAAAGGATCTGATGCATACTTGCTCACACTGCTTACTTCATCTTTAAATTTGAGGTCTTGAAATGGGATGGCTATATACCGGTAAGTAGCTTTCACAAGTCTTGCCATCATGTGTGTTATAAGTAATTGCAAGCATGGAATAATGCACAGGATACACACCCACACACACACCAGGAGCAGGACACAAAGCATGGGCACAACCACGGTTAGCAACCAATGTCCCAATCCACCCCTGAGGGTGTATAGCCATGCAAACCAAGAGTCATCATCTTGGAGAGGGTTAGTTACAGCGTGACACA
Source organism: Neoarius graeffei (assembly GCF_027579695.1). Classification (NCBI taxonomy): domain Eukaryota; kingdom Metazoa; phylum Chordata; class Actinopteri; order Siluriformes; family Ariidae; genus Neoarius; species Neoarius graeffei. Next base: position 68,268,915 of record NC_083574.1, on the reverse strand, counting down.
TATGGTCAATAAGATTTGAAATATTCTGAAAATTATCAGAAATATAGAAACAGCAGGAGGTACTGAGAACATTATATACACCTTTCTCTGCCAACAGGATATCTAGGGCCAGATGTTTCAGAATGATCACCTCCGGCAGATCCTTCTGTTCATCATTAACTAAATCCAATGCTTGACTGGTGACGTTCGTGAGTTTTAATATTTGCCAGAGTAGACCCTTGATTTTATTTAAGGCAGTGGTAGTGCCTCCCCCCAAGAAGAATGACCATCCCACATTTGCACCAGGAGTAGTCCATGGGTCAGCAAGGGTGTAAACTTTGTACTTCTTTGGTACATTCCATTTAACTCTATACATAAATGAGATACTAAAAGGATTCTCATCATGTAGTGAGATGCCTAGGAAACCAGAGCAGGATAACAACCACTTTCCCAGTCCCGATCACGAGGAATATAATAGGATCTTGGTTCACAGACCCACATGATGGTTTGGCTAGTATTTAGACTCATGAAGGGGAAGACAAAGGTAAGATTACAAGACGCACTGCGGTAGCTGCCAGTAGGAGCTCCTCCAATAGTGGTGTTGTAATAGGAGGTGTATATAACTTTTGCACTGTGAGTGACCTAATTTGAGCTTACCCCTAGAACAGACACGCATCACCCTGTCTCAAAGGCACCACTGCAGAGCCATTAGCTTTATAGTTCTTGCATGGCAGGATGTTACAAAAGCAAGAAATGCAGTTACCCATTCTGTTGCTATTTGGTCCCTGTCCTGAGAGAAGGCAATAGTTCATATGCAATTACAGCATTAATTATAGGAGATAAAGCTATAGTTATGGGGACAGTATGGAGTCACAAACAGCGTTTTCTCTGGTACAAGTGTTATTGTCTAATTGAAGTTCAACCAAAACAATTGAATTCTTAAAACATTTCTAAAAGTAGTAAAATAATATTTATCCTCACTTCCTATGATATAAATAATTACCAAGTAATCAATACAAATTATTTGTTTTCTAATAAAAACTGTCCCAGGATTTTCTGTCATTACTGCAACACTCGTGTTTCCACTCTTAATGGGTAGGGGAAGTAACTGATTTCATGTCACATGACCAACTCCTAGATGCAGGAAACATGGATGCCATGTAAAAGGATTGCTCCAGATATGGACAGTTTTGCCATGATTCATCTGCAATCTTGCTAAAATATGTGAGTATGCTTCTTCTGTGTCATTACCACATGCTCTGTAATGTTCTTGATGTATTTTTTTTCTCAAAAATATTGATAAAGGACTTGAATTGTGTGTCAGTGTAATGCACAGTCTTGTTACACTTCCAAGAAAAGGTATAGAAGACATTTACGGCCATTTTTTCCCCAAAATGTCATTACCACAACAGTCACTGTGAGCTGGCCTAGTGGTTAGCGTGTCTGCCTCTCGAACAGGAGATTGCAAGTTCTACTCATGGTCAGTTCATACCAAAGACTATCATAAAAATGGTACCAACTGCTGTCTGGCAAGGCATGCTGCAATACAGATGTGAGTAGGGAGTCAAACTCTCATGGTTACCAGGAGCCCCCCATTGTAATCCGAGCTGTATAGGTGAGAGGCTGAGGGCTATAGAAGGCACCCAATGTTCCTTAAAGGCCTGGTTAGTACTGTGACAGGAGACTGCCTGGGAAGACCAGGTCCTGGCATGGGAGGAACTTTGACTTGATCACAACAATCATTACCGCAACAGGACATTTGTTGCGGTGATGACTGCTTGATGTGGCAGTGACATTTGTACCTGAACAACATTAAAGGTATACTGGGAGTGGTAATTCTTGGTTGAACATTAATTTGTTAAATAGTTATCCACCTACAGTGGCATGCAAAAGTTTGGGCACCCTTACTGAAAATGTCTGTTACTGTGTAACAGTTACACACTGTTACTGTGTGTTACTGTTAAGTGAGCAGAAGATGAACTGATCACCAAAAGGCATAAAGGTAAAGACATTTTTTCAGTGTTTTCTGCAAGATTTGTGTATTATTTTTGTTTTGTACAATTGGAGAGTGAAAAAAGAAAAGGAACACCATGCGAAAGTTTGGGCACCCCAATACATTTGAGTTCTCAGGTAACTTTTACCAAAGGTTCCAGACCTTAATTAGCTTATTGAGCTGTGACTTGTTCAAATTCTTTGTTAGGAAAGGTCAGATGATGCAGATTTCAAAGCTGTATAAATTCTCTGACTCCTCAAACTTGTCCCTAAAATCAACAGCCATAGGATCCTCTAAGCAAGTCCCTCGCATTCTGAATAATAAAATAATTGATACTCACAAAGCAGGAGAAGGCTACAAGAATATAGCAAAGTGTTTTCAGGTAGCTGTTTCCTCAGATTATAATGTTATTAAGAAATGACAGTTAACAGAAACAGTGGAGATAAAGGTGAGGTCTGGAAGATGAAGAAAACTTTCTGAAATAACTGCTCGTTGGATTACTAGAAAGGCAAATAAAAACCCCTGTTTGACTGCAAAAGACCTTGAGAAAGATTTAGCAGACCCTGGAGTGGTGGTGCACTGTTCTACTATGCAGCAACACCTGAACAAATATTAACTTCATGAGAGAGTCATCAGCCTAGCATCCTAGCCACAAAATTCAGCATCTGAAGTTTGCAAATGAACATCTAAATAAGCCTGATGCATTTTGGAAACAAGTCCTTTGGACTGATGAAATCAAAATAGAACTTTTTGGCCACAATGTGCAAAGGTATGTTTGGAGAAAAAAGGGTGCCAAATTCCAGGAAAAGAACACCTCTCCAACTCTGAAGCATGGGTGTGGATCGATCATGTTTTGGGGTTGTGTTGCAGCCAGTGGCACAGGGCACATTTCATTGGTCGAGGGAAGCATGGATTTTAATAAATACCAGCAAAGTCTGGAAGCAAACATCACACCATCTGTAAAAAAGTTGAAGTTAAAAAGAGGATGGGTCCAACAATAAGATGATGATCCAAAACACATCTCAATCTACAACAGAATACCTCAAGACGCACAAGCTGAAGCTTTTGCCATGGCCCTCACAGTCCCCTGACCTAAACATCATTGAAAATCTGTGGATAGATCTCAAAACAGCAGTGCATGCAAGACAGCCCAAAAAACTTGTAGAACTGGAAGCCTTTTGCAAAGATGAATGTGTGAAAATCCCCCAGGTAAGAACTGAAAGATTATTAGCTGGCTACAAAAAGTGTTTACAAGCTGTGATACTTGCCAAAGGGGGTGTTACTAGGTACTAACCATGCAGGGTGCTCAAACTTTTGCTTCAGGCCCTTTTCCTTTGTCATTTTGAAAATGTAAAAGATGAAAATAAATTGTTTTTGCTTTAAATATAAAGGGAATGGGTCATCTTTAACTTTATGCCTTTTGGCGATCATTTCATCTTCAACTTGCTTAACTGTTCACAGTAACAGCAATTTTGACCGGGGTGCCCAAACTTTTGCATTCCACTGTACAGTGTCTTCCAAAAGTATTCATTCCCTTTTGTGAATACGAAAGAGGTGAATAGCTATGCACACTCCAGATTTCTGTCCCCCCCCCCATCTTAATTGTTTGTGTCACAATAAAAAACAATTTGCACCTTCAAAGTTGTAGGCATGTAAATCAAATGGTACTAACCCTCCAAATATCCATTTTAATTCCAGCTTGTAATGTGACAAAACAGGACAAACACCAAGTGGGATGGATACTTTTGCAAGACACTGTGTATAGTATGTGTAATGCACCTTTTGGAAAGTCCAAATAAATCACTAAAATCATTTAATTAATAAATAAATAAATAAATAACCTTTAAGTAGGGTTATTCTTTGAAGCCACAAATTTGAAATACTCTCAAACAAAAGGTGAAATATTCTCGAACCAGCTGCTAACCCAGGGAGCTCCCAGAGTACTTTTAAACAGCCAAATATATATATATATAATTTATTTATTTGGCTGTTTAAAAGTACTCTGGGAGCCCCCTGGGTCAGCAGCTGGTTCGAGAATATATCTATAAAATTGGTAAGTAAAATAAATAAAACAAATCAAGCAAAAACAGCAATAGCACTGCTTTCAATTGCCATATGTAACACCACAACAAAATACCCACCACTACTATCAACTACTAATAACCACAACTGACAAATCAATAAATACAAGTTTAAACTGCCACAGCAAAGCTTGTAAATGAGCATTTACAACAATGAAATTATTAACATCATTTATTTTACTTATACACTGATTTTATCTGAAAACAATAAAAAAGCTAAATAAACCCAGTAATAAAAGCATAATAGTGCCCAGATTAATAATTGAATTGTATACCTAACAATATCACATCAGCAACATAACATTCTAAACAATAACGATAAACCATTTACCAAAGAACACCTTTGCAACATAACACCAGCACAACATCAACAAACATCATAACACAAAACATTAGACAATGATTGCATGGATCCATAATTACAACAATAGCAAAAACAATAACTTTTAATCAAAACTACTAATAATCTTTATTATTATCTTTTCAGTCTGTCCTCTGAGATCCTGATTCTCTGCAAATATTTAGAAAATCTAGAAGAGACACAACGCAGCCCAAAAAGATTTTTACAGGTTAGGAATGACCCTGGATACTGTGTCTGGGCTAAAGAGGTAGTGTTCATAAGATGGTTGTTTTTTTTATGTTGTTGTGTAATAAATTGTTAGTGTTTGACTATAAACACTTATTCTTAGTGTGTATTAAATAATTTTTCATATTTGCAAGTATTCATTATTAATTTTATGTTCAAATTTGGATTGCAAGTTCTTACATTTTCATTTGTACCTCCTGTAAGTCAGCTCCTGTAAGTCACTAGCCATGTACTGCACACTATCTCAACTGAATCTTCACACAAGTGAAAATTTATATTAAATGACAAATTGTCATCTTATATTAAAGGAAGAGCAATTAAACTTGTTTTCTCTTTTGCTAAATCATTGGAAATCTATGTATTACTTTAATATAGGCTGTCATTACTCCAACAAGTCAGTCATTATGACAACAGGCACGTCCTCACCATAACAAATACTTTTACTCGAAATAGATAAAATAATACAAACAAATAGATATTTATTTAGAAGATATGCTAATGTTATGTGTTGTATGATGGAGTGATACTAGCAAAATAAACATTAGACCCAGGATAATATTTTGAGGGCAAAATATGCAATAAATATTCATCATAAATTATGAGAGCACAATGATGAACATAAAATTTGACTTATTACTCATAAAATCATGAAAAATATGTAAGGCTATAATAATTGGGAAAGAATAACAATGATAATTTAATTCAAATTGGTTCTAACATATAAAATATCAATTTTGATGCAAATGATACTGTTGCAATAATGGCATTCTGGATTCATACTAACTTGTTTTTGCTATGAATTAAAAAAAAAAAAAATATATATATATATATATATATATATATATATATATATATATATATATATATATATATATATAAATAAATAAACCACACTGCTGAGTTGCTGAGTATGAGCCTATATTGTTGAGATAATAGTTACATTACAAATGAAAAAAAAAGTGTAATGGTTAATTTATTTTCTCTAAACATCACATCTCAAATTTCCCGTTGTGGTAGAATGACCCAGTAATCCATATCAAGAACCACCTCAACAAAGTAAAGAGAAATGACAGTCCATTATTACTTTAAGACATAACATGTCTTAATTCAAGCCCTGTGATGACCTGGCGACTTGTCCAGGGTGTACTCCGCCTCTCGCCCATAGTCAGCTGGGATAGGCTCCAGCTTGCCTGCGACCCTGTAGAACAGGATAAAGCAGCTAGAGATAATGAGATGTCTTAATTCATAAAAATAAAGAAAAAAAACCCCACTGAATTAGGTGTGTTCAAACTTTTGACAAGGACTGTCTGTATAAGTAAATATATTCATAGGACACTTAAATAGTAATACCTGTCCACCTGCTCATTCACGCAATTATGCAATCTGCCAATCACGTGGCAGAAGAGCAGTGCATACAATCATGCAGAGACAGGTCAAAAGGTTCAGTTAATGCACACATCAAACATTTATAATGGTTGGTGTGAGTATTGTGGTGGAAAAGTGTAATAAAACTCCAGGCTGTTAGGAAGAAACAAACAGAAATATGAATTTATTGAAAAGATGAATTCAAAGTATACCACTTGCAAGGGGGCTTTCTCAAATGAAAGAATTTCACCTGGAGAACAGCACTGACTTTCCACACCCATTGTTATATACTTGTCAAAATAGCACAATAACACAACAGATATCGTCTTAATCTTAGGGTGTCCAGCCTTGGCACCCTCTCTATCATTAAACACTGTCCTGATATGTACACATGTTTATACTAACCTAGAAAATAGAACACAAACAGCATTCTTCATCTTATATAAACATGCGACACAGTGTCTGACCTAAGTATCTAAAAGGCATGAGTTCTCTAAAAATTATATTTTTCCCCTACACAGTGTCTCTGAGGCTTACCTTTCTAAAGATCACTAAAAACACAAGAATAATCTAAAAATTAGATTTTCCTCTACAGTATTGCATATAGTGAGTGGAAGTTCTGTGGGCAGAAAGGCCTTGTTGAGAAAGGACAGAGGCAAACAGCCAGACTGTTTTTTGTTGACAGGAAGGCTGTAGTAACTACAATAACCCCTCTTTATAATTATAGTGAATAGAAAAAAAAATCTCACAATAAATCAAAATTTGAATTGTTGTTAGGCAACAGAAGAAGACCAGACTTGGTTCCGCTTCTATGAGCCAAGAGCAGAAATCTGAGTCTACAGTCATCACAGCCTCACTAAAACTGGATAGCTGAAAACCAGAAAAGACCTGAAGATGTTTTTCCAATCTTTGCCTGTCCAGTTTTGGTGAATCTCTGCCCATAGTAGACTCAGATTCTTGTTCTGAGCTGATACGAGTGGAAATCAATGTGGTTGTAACCCATTTATCTCAAGGTTCATTGTGCATTCTGAGGGCAATGGTATTTCAGTGGTTGAGATGTGAGACTACTGATCAGGTGGTCACGAGTTCAAATCCCAGCACTGCCAAGCTGCCAGTGTTGAGCCCTTGAGCAAGGCCCTTGAGTATAAATGAGAAAAATAGGTGCTTTCAAACCAAACCATTCTAGAGACTCATTGAGAGGAACTACCCACTGGGGAGCTTCCATGAGAACGACATGCTACTGATCTCAAAACTATTGTAGTTACATCCCTCCTCAACACCCTGATTTGGATCTGACATCTCTTTCCAATTTCAGATTGTGGAGGTGGGGTCTAAGGATGGAGAAGGCAGCCAGTGGACGGAAGTGGCAGAGGGGTTTGCATCTGGTTTAATTAATGACTATGCTCTGTGTTACAGTAAATGCCAGAAGAATAGGAGAGTGCTGAGAGCTGATGGAAAGAGTCAGAGCGCTACATCTGTGTTTGAGTGTGAGACATAAAAATAAAGCTGAATTCACACTGAATAGTGAAAGTAAAAATAAAGTGCCTGTCAAAGTAACTTGCCTGTTCCTGTCTATTCGATCTCCCAAACCTCCCTCTGCTACACAGACCAATCAGAAATCTTCATTTTTGAGCGAAAGTGATGGAAAGAGTTCCACACAATTCCATACCTATCTTCATAATAATGCACTTTGAGCCTTCTTGGTGTGGTTTCTGTACTCAGCACAGCACCGTGTGCTCTTTTGCAAGTTGTTAATGATCTCCTCCGATCTGCAGATAGTGGTTTGCTCAATAGCCTCCTCCTTATCCTTGATTTAAATGCAGCATGAGACACTGTTAATCATAATGTCCTCATTTCCCATCTTTCTTCGATTGGTATCACTGACAAATCCCTTCAGTGGTTCAGGTCATAGCTCACAGACAACTCAGGTCCAGATAAGTCCTCCACCTCTCCTGTTCTGTGTTGTCTCTCATGGATCAGTTCTCTGCCCCTTTTTCTTTCTAATTTACCTCCTGTCCCTTGGTCTGATTAATCATAGTGATGGCCATAACTTTAATTGCAATGCAGAGGATACCATTATATGTCAACATAATCCTCCACAAACTCTCCTCCCAATTCTTGAATTTATGGTATATCTGATAGCTTTGGATGCAGGATAATTTTCTCAAACACAAACAAAACTGAAGCTTTACCGGTTGGCCTCAAATCCTTACCATCTGAATCCTCCTATTTTTCTGTAAGTAATGGTGTGCTTGTTAAAGCATATATACAGATCCATGGCCTCACTTTCATTTATAAATGCTTTGAGACCTCAAGAATGGCACAAAAATAGTTTTAAGCATTAACAATGAATAGAATATAGTCATTTTTACGATTAAAGTGATTTATATAGGTAGCGGTCTGAGTGAATGACCTTGATATTCGTAACGTCACAGCAGGAAGTCTGCCTCATTGCCACTTCCGCTGTACTAAAACAGAGCTGACTGAAACTCCGATCCTCCATTTTGAGCTAATTTATCGCCATGCCACATAGATGTGTTTTTGGCTGGTGCAGTAACACGACCAGGGCTTTCCACAAGCGCCGGCTGCCGGCCATACAGCCGACTACACAATTAAGTCCAGCCGGCTACTTTAATGACTTATTTTTGTAGCCCACCGGCCCTAAATATTAATTTTCGATTTTAATAAAATCGAATGTTTATCTAACGGACTGACAATAATGTCAAACTGAACCGCACTCATTTAAGTTGTGATTTGCACTGTTTGTACCGATAATAACCACAAATTCCCCGCTGACTTCGTTGATCAAGGGAGAGTAACTCATCCGCGGCCCCAACATGCGCTGTGTGCGCGCGCACTTGGCGGAGGCAGTAGTGTGTCGGAGGCGACATCGGAGGGAACAGAAGCAGAGATAATGCTTATTTTGTCTCCGGTAAACCAGTCTTCTCTCGTTCAATTATGTGCTGGCATCAAAAGACACCGTTGGTTGTAAATGAAACCAAACTGAGTCGTTGGAGTGTATTTTCATACACAAATGGAGAAATATTCGCTGAGTGTTTGTGTAGCCACCACTGCAGACCGCTGTCGTTGTTAATTCATAGCATGCTCAGTTGCGTGAATGTGTCATGCACCGAAAATAAGAGATTTACAAGCCAGGAACGCCTCATGATGCAATACGCAAGAAAAGAAAGATGATTTACTGCCATTTTACTTTGTATTTGAATAAAGTGAACAAATAAATGGGCTGTGGAAAAATACATTTAATCCTGGGAACTGCGTGCACAGGAGTTTATTTTGTGTTTACTACACCCCCGCCCCCCGGCTGGCTACTTATTTGTCATGGCTGGCTAGTTTGAGCCTTAGTGGAAAGCCCTGACGACAGAAGGTGGATTTATGTTGCATTCATGGTCCAAGAATGTTCACACTGCAAAGATTTGGACGTGTTTTGAGAGAAGTTCACAGGCACATTGGGCGCCTACGAAGTGGTATCTTCTCTGCAAATTTTACTGAAGACTTGTACGAGACCTCTGATCTGTTGAGGAGCGTTGGCTATAAGCCCGTTTTGAAAGAGGGTGCAGTATCAACAATTAAAGAAAACAAGAAAAAGTATTTAATTTATTTTTTTAAAAGGAAAGTGAGTTCAGTTGCACCAGTCCTCCCGGAGTGAGATGAGGGTTGTTGCTAAAACCCGAGATGGAACGGGACGGGACATATCAGTCGGGCAGTAACCTCTCTGCAGTTGTTGCTAAAACTGGTGACATCCCGTTCCATCCCGGGTTTTAGTAATTGCCTGAGCCCAGCAGTAATGGCTGAATACACAGTTTGAAGAAAAGTGAATGAGTGGAGCAGCCATCTTATTTCTAAACTGGATATTGCTGCCATCTCTCCCTTACGTGGAAGAAGTGAATGAACGGACAACTGAACAAACAACTGAAAGTCAGATTGTTTCAAAAACATTCGGCCTTCAAGAAGCGAGAACACAGATGGGCAAGCTCCGACTCTCATTTGGATTAAAAAAAAAAAAAACACGTTGTTTACCTACATTTAGATTAATACATGTAACTTGTATTGTGTGTTTAAGTTACTGGTATGAGATTATTTAATTTGGTTCAGAATGTGATTCTCAGTTCATCTGATTTATTTAATTAGCCTTTTACGTTTTATCAGTGAAAATGCATGCATGTACATGTATGCTGCATAAGTCCTATCATAAACCTATCCTGTTTTAATGAGTCAACCCACAATCAATGAAGTCAAATCAGTCTTAGTTGAGCAAGTCGGTAATAGTATTTCTTACTTTCACCATACATCTTTATTTATATGACTTTGGTCTATAGTTGTCAAAGGCCTCAGCCTTCAAACCAGTTCCTGCTGTGATGTCACGCACTCAGGACTGGCTAGCTCAACAGGGCAGCTCAAATGCCAACTTTGCGGTCGATTTTAACTCTCAAAAATATAATTTTTTTATTCGCATTTATGCAGCATACAAGAGTCAAGGATGGAGATACTATCCACTCAGAAATTTATTTAAAAATAAAGGCTCTGCGTATCTCCTTTAAACCTGCTCCTGTTGTCACTATTTAGAATAGAATAGACTAGAATAGGAGACTTTTGTCATTGCACAGTGGGGTACAAGGAAATCGTGGGAGCTCTACCCAAAACAGTATACAGAAACAAATAGAATAAATAAAGAAACAATAATAGAATAAATAAGAACAAACTATAAAAATGTGGTATTTTCAAATGTGCAATATGAAGTTAAAACTTTGATAAAAAATGTTCTTAAAATAGTAATGTAATATGTCTTTATTCACTAGATTAAAAAATACATAAAGTGTAACAATATAAATGACAGAAATGCCTAAATGTAAAACCTAATCTAAAAACCTACATCAACTTATACTTAAAAATTAATCTATTAAAAAAAAAAACTATTCCTAAAATGCTCTGTGCTTATTCTAGGCATAATGTTGGATCTGTTCCTTAGGTGCAGAGGATTCCTTTACCAGGCAGCAAGCTGAATAATGAATGATCTGTGGCATTAAACTTATTAAAACAGTTGGTGGTCACATTTTTAAGGAGACTAAAAATATCAAAATGAGTTGCAGTATATGTTTGTGAAGATTCTCAGTCATCCAGGTCATAGTAAACTGTGGGTGGTAAAAGAGAGCAACTGGACTTGCTTGAAGATTCTTGAAGACGTTTCACCTCTCATCCGAAAGGTTTCTTCAGTTCTGTCTGACTAATAGGGAGTGTCAGGTATTTGTCCTCTCATGGATGAAAAACAATCCTAAAAGGTGTTGTTGAGTCATCCTGTTGGTGTGGGTCGCTGTGGGCTGGGTGTGAACGGCCTCGAGAGTCGTTGGGGTGATCAATGGATTGCTGGTTTCCTTTGTCCTCCCGTGAGTCACTGAAAACAGCTGGGTTTTGGTGTGCATTCAGTTGTCTGGGAAGTGTGCCAAGGACTGCATTGTAGGTGGCTGATAAATGATGTCTTAGGCTACATCCACACGACAACGGCAATGAGATTTTTTTTTTAAATATCGCGTCCACATGGGCAACGGATCAGTTACATTTCAGGTCCATATGGCAACGGAACGCTTGCTGAAAACGATGCAATACACATGCCACACCTCTAGGTGCACTGTAAGACGGTCCCATCGGAGACACCAGAACAATAGAAGAAGACGCATGCGCATAAACCCCTTCTTCTGTAGCTTTAGCCACATAAAGTTTTGATTATTAATCAGTAGTGTAAAATGAAAGACGCGGAAAGAGGAATGAATGGGGGTAGATGGAGAGAGAGAGGAATGAATGGGGGTAGATGGAAGCCGGTACGCCAACATTCTGATATCCTTCACAATTCTTTAATGGTCCGGAATAAATTGAATGCTACACGTTGATGGATTACTTTCTTCTACGCCCTTTTTGAGGAATGTATTGTCGGACTTAAACCAACAACATCTGAAGAGGTGAGATCGCTCCTTTTTTTTCCTATTTTTGCTGGTGGGATTGGTTTTGTTTTTGGAAAGCGCACGGGCGGTGCGTGGTTTTGGTTACTGCTTCCGCAGTGTTTGGACTAGTTATAGGATTTGTTGACAACTCGCATCGAGTTCGTTACACTTCTACCTGGCGTGAAGCACTGACAGTCATGTGGTTGTGACGTCATCGTAAACAAATCCGTTCTACTCATCCAGACGACTTCGCAACGGGGCCGTTGCCAGATTTTTCCACTCTGGGACCCATTCTCAAAAGATTTCATTTTGGGGCACCCAAAACACCGGTGCCGTGTGGACGCCAGACCGAAACGATAAACAATTTTATCAGATTCACCTGAATCCGTTGCTGTGTGGACAGGGCCTTAGACCACCACCTCTGTTCAGTGATGGCCGTTCCAGGTTGACAAAAATGGCTTCTTTAACTCCTCGCTCATACCAACGATCCTCTCTGGCTAAAATGTGTATGTTGCATTCCTGAAATGAGTGTCCTTTGTTGTTAAGATGAAGATAGACAGCAGAGTCCTGGCCTGGGGAACTGGCTCTCCTGTGTTGAGCCATGTGCCTGTGAAGCGGTTGTTTTGTTTCCACAATATAAAAGTCTGTGAGTTCCTCACTGCACTGAATTGCATACGCTATGTTGTCTTGTTTGGGTCTGGCTATTCTGTCCTTAGGGTGGACCAGTTTCTGCTTCAGGGTGTTACTGGGTCTGAAATGTACCGGAATGTTGTGTTTGTAGAAGATCCTCCTGAGTTTCTCAGATAGACCAGAAATGTAGGGAATGACAATGTTCTTGCATTTGTTCCTGTTATCCTCCTTGTCCGTTATGTTCCTTTTTCTGCTCTTGAAGAAGGCCCAGTTGGAATACCCGAAGTTCTGAAGTGCTTTCTTGATGTGATTCTGCTCTCTCTCTTTTCCCTCTACCATTGTAGGAATGTTCTGAGCCCTGTGTTGCAAGGTCCTAACAACCCACAATTTGTGTTCCAGTGGGTGGTGAGAGTCGAAGAGTAGGTACTGGTCTGTGTGTGTGTGGGTTTCCGGTAGACCTCGATGCTAAGGCTTCTGTCTTGTCTAATGTGTACATCACAATCCAAGAAGGCTAGATTATTCCCACTGACGTCCTCCCAAATGAAATTGATGTTGATATCCACTGCATTGATGTGCTTAGAGAAGGCTTCCACCTCATGGGTTTTGATTTTAACCCAGGTGTCAGCCACATATCTGAACTAGTGGCTGGGAGCAACTCCTGAAAAAGTGGTCAAAGCTTTATGTTCCACTTCCTCCATGTAAAGATTGGCCACAATAGGGGACACCGGTGAGCCCATGGCACATCCCATGAGGTGGAAGCCTTATACACACACACACACACACACACACACACACACACACACACACATATATATATAATGTGTGTGTGTGTGTGTGTGTGTGTGTGTGTGTGTACATCTCATCTCATTATCTCTAGCCGCTTTATCCTTCTACAGGGTCGCAGGCAAGCTGGAGCCTATCTCAGCTGACTACAGGCGAAAGGCGGGGTACACCCTGGACAAGTCGCCAGGTCATCACAGGGCTGACACAGACAACCATTCACGCTCACATTCACACCTACGGTCAATTTAGAGTCACCAGTTAACCTAACCTGCATGTCTTTGGACTGTGGGGGAAACCGGAGCACCCAGAGGAAACCCACACGGACACAGGGAGAACATGCAAACTCTGCCCAGAAAGGCCCTCGCCGGCCACAGGGCTCGAACCCGGACCTTCTTGCTGTGAGGCGACAGCGCTAACCACTACACCACCGTGCCGCCTGTATGTATATACGTGTGTGTGTGTGAGAGAGAGAGAGAGAGCCTGAGAGAGAGTGAGTTGGGGGTCGATGATCGTTTATGTTAAGAAGCTGTTAGAAAGTCTCATGGTGTGGGATTTGATTGACCTGTAGTGCCTCCCAGAGGGCAACAGTTTGAACAGGTAATGGGCTGGATGTGAGGGGTCTGAGACAGTATGTGAGCTCAGTCTCCACAGAGGAGCAGGAGAAGGCCAGCAGCAGTTTCTTTTCCAGGCTGTTTTTCTTGAGCACAAGCAGAAAGTGCAGCCGCTGTTGTGCCTTCTTCACAACAGCTGTGGTGTTAATGATCCAGGAAAGGTCAGTGGAGATGTGGGTGCCCAGGAACTTAAATGAGTGAACCATTTCCACACATTCCTTGCTGATGAAGAGAGGGGTGGGGTCTGTTCTGCTCTTCCTGAAGTCAATGATTAGTTCCTTTGTTTTTTTTTGGTGTTCAGTAATAGGTTGTTTCCGGAGAACCAGGCAGTCAATTTTTCCACTTTTCTGTATGCAGTCTCATCTCCAGAGATGAGTCCAACCATGGTGATATCATCCACAAACTTGATGGTGTTGGTGGGATGGGACAGAGTGCAGTCATGTGCATAACGTGCATCAAGTAGATGGCTCAGCACACAGCCCTGTGGAGAGCCTGTGCTGAGTGTGAGGGTAGAGGAGAGGTGAGGGCCAAGCCTGACAGATTGTGGCCAGTTGGTGAGGAAGTTTTTTATCCAGGCACAGGTGGGTGGGGGGATTTGTAGGTCAGACAGTTTGCTGACTAATATGTCTGGGATGATAGCATTGAAGGCTGAGCTATAGTTCACAAAGAGCATCCTCACATCGCTCTTCTAATGTTCTAGGTGGCTGAGCACTGTATGAAGTGATATGGTAATGGTGTCCTCCATCAATTGGTTTTCCCTGTTGGCAAACTGGTGGGGGTTGAAGGAGAGAGGAAGGCAGTCTCTGATGTGTTGTGAGACCAGCCTCTCAAAGCACTTCATGACTACATGTGAGAGCTATGGGTCAGTAGTCACTGAGACTGTCGATGGCTGTTTTCTTGGGTACAGGGATGATAGTGGCAGACTTCAGGCAGAATGGGATGGTAGCATGTGTCAAGGAAAGGTTTAAGATCTTGGTGAAGATTCCTGACAGATTTTCTGTGTATGCTTTGAGCACCTTCCCTGGGATGCAGTCAGGTCCAGCAGCTTTCCTGTATTATTCCTGAGAGACAAAAGACGCTTCACAGAACAACTGGCAGAACAAGCTGAATCAGCAGCTCAGAGAAGAGACATGAAAACTGTTTACAAGATCGCAAAGAAACTAAGTGGAAACCAGAGCACCAACCAAGATCAGGGTTCACTGTCCTCAATACACATCTCACTTCATGTTCCTGAAGGGAGAGCATGTGGGTGTTGGAGTTGGAGGGAGACAGTGTTTTGGTATATTTGTGAACCTTGAAGCAGGCGAAGAAGCTGTTCAGCTCCTCTGCCAGGATGGTGCTGCCACTGGCAATCAGTGGGGTGTGGCCTTTGTAATTGGTGATGGCCTGGATGCCCTGCCACATCTGCTGTGGGTTGTCTGTGAGGTGGCCCTCAATCTTCTTCCTGTAGGTGTCTTTGGCACGTTGTATGCCTCTCCTCAGGTTGGCTCTTGCACTGCTATCTATGAGCCATCTCCCAACCTGAAGGCAGAGTTGCATGCTCTGATCAGAGCCTTGATTTCACACATCATCCAAGGTTTCTGGTTTGGAAATACCTGGATGTGTTTGTCCACTGTGACATTTTCCATGCAGCTCTTGATGTAAAATAGGGCAGTCTCTGTATTCCTCCAAATCCTGCTGTTGAAATACACTCCAATCTGTACATGCAAATCAGTCCTGTAGTTAAGGGAGTGCATTTTTAGGCCAGGTTCTAATTAGATTAGATTAGATAGAACTTAATTGATCCCTTTGGGCGGGTTTCCTCAGGGAAATTAAAATTCCAGTAGCATCATTACAGGATAAACAGAGAATAGAAATAGAGAAAAACTTCTAGATAAATTAAATTAGGTATTTGCATATACAAATATAAAAAAGAATGAGATATGGGGAAGAGGAAGGGGGAAAATAAAAGTCCAACAGAAGAGGTATTGCACATTGTATTGCTTATTGTCAGGCTAGGCTACTGCTCCTTCCCATCCTCTGTCCTCCTGTTACCCCCCCCCCCCCCCCCAGAGAGGAGTTGTAATTGCTAATGGACTTTGCTTTGTTTGCCTTCCGAGAGGAGTATAAGCTGGGATGAGGAGCAGCGAAACGTGGTCTGACTGTCCAAGGTGAGGCAGAGGAATCCTTCTATAAGCATGCTTAATGCTGGAGTAGACATGGTCAAGTGTGTTTTTTCCCCCCTGGTAGGCCACTTGACATGCTGGTGGAATTTGGGGAGCAATGTCTTTAAGCACTGGGGACAAAGTCAGAGTGCTAACCTCCTAGTGGTTTTCCCTGGGCAACGGCTACAGCAATGACCCTGAGTTGCGATACCACCGGGAGCAGGGTGGCAAGCAAGCAGGCTTGTTCTGCAGAGCTTCCCCCTGCTCCTGGCAGATTCAACCATGGTGGGATGGTTCACAGGGGAGCTGCTGCTGGCTAATAGCACCCGCACCCCTCCAACTACATCAGAGGCAGTAACTGGTACCCTGAATCCTATCTGAATTGTCACCTACCAGGAAAGTGAGGAAGGTTAGGCATGGGGGCAGCTTCCCCACCCTGTCAAACCAGGCATAGCTATGGAAACAATAGGAAGGAGAATGAACTCATCTGGCAATAGGAGAGAAACTGTCCATGCAAATGGACATATGACGGTGGGGGGGGTCAAAGCCGAAAGGAAACCCTCAACTCGAGAGTGGACATCCTGTCGCCAAAACACTGTATAAAAGTAGGCTGCTGGAATGTAAGGACTCTGTTCCAGACTGGAAAACTTGCACAAACTGTCAAAGAAATGAATGAAAACAACTTATGTTTGTTAGGAATTACAGAAGCGAGATGGACTAAAGCAGGAAAACAAGCACTCAGTACTGGTGAAACAATAATATGGTCAGGAAGGGATGATGATAAACATCAAAAAGGGGTAGCCCTGATTATCAGTAAGACATATGCTAACACTCTGATTGAATGGAAACCAATAAATGAACGCTTATTGTATGTAAGATTGAACTCTAAGTACACAAAACTGTCTGTTATTGTGGCCTATGCACCTCCTGACGTTGCTGACGAAGAAGACAAAGAACAGTTCTACAGTGCCTTGCAGGGAGCGTTAGAGGAAAGACCCAAGCATGATGTTCTTTTGGTAATTGGGGATTTTAACGCCAAGGTGGGAAGTGATAACACAGACAGGGAAAAGACCATGGGAAAACATGGTCTAGGAGACATCACTGACAATGGAGAGCATCTGATAGACACCTGCGAGGAGTATGACCTGGCCATTGGAGGAACACTTTTCACACATAAAGACATCCACAAACTAACATGGACATCGCCGGACGGTAAAACCAAGAGCCAAATAGACCACATCATTATCAATAATAAATGGAAGCGATCTTTACAAGATGTCCGAGTTATGAGAAACGTAGATGTTGGCAGTGATCACTACATGGTCGTAGCAAAACTCACCCTAAAATTGAGAAAAGCAAAAATTGGGAAAAGTAGAAATAAGCGTTTTGATGTTGCTAAACTAGAAAACCCAGTAGAAAGGAAAGAGTTCGGTATAGCACTCACAAATTGCTTCAGTATATTACAAGATGAGGCAGCTATGACCATAGATACCTTCAATGAGGCTATGGCTCATGCAGCCAAGGAAACTATTGGTTACAGAAAGAACAACAAGGTAGAATGGATGACTGTAGACACTTGGAAAATAGTAGAGGAAAGAAAGGCGATAAAGAAGAAAATCCTAGGCTCGAGATCACAGAGACAGACACAGCGGTTGAACGCCCAGTATAGAGCAATAGACAAAGAGTTTAAAAAGTCTGCGAGGAGAGACAAAAGACGCTTCACAGAACAACTGGCAGAACAAGCTGAATCAGCGGCTCAGAGAAGAGACATGAAAACTGTTTACAAGATCGCAAAGAAACTAAGTGGAAACCAGAGCACCAACCAAGATCAGCTGGTCAAAGCAGTAGACGGTACTACCATCACAGAAGAGAAGGGAAAGCTGGAAAGATGGAGAGAACACTTCAGGGGTATACTAAACAGACCAGAACCACAAGTACTCCCAAGTATAACAGAGGCGGACAACAACCTTGACATCAACATGAATGATATTACTAGGGATTGACCGATATGTTTTTTTCAGGGCCGATACCGATACCGATTATTATGGAATTGGGATGCCGATAACCGATATGTGCAACCGATAAATGTAAACATGAAATTAAACATAGCACACACTGACACAGACCTTCATATCCATGAAATGTATGTTTAATTGTAAAATTGAACATGAAATTTTGTGCAGGGAGATGCCAGCAGCATTTGTACAATAAAGTCAAACATTAGTCAGAATAAAATGAGAAATAAAATAATAAAATAAATATTCACCAATAAAAAAAATCACTCTCTACTATATTACAGCTCACCATTTTCAGTGGAAAATAAATGAAAATACACTCTGGATTCTTTTACACTAAGAACTAAGTAAGACTTACCAACTTCAAGTAGTTTTTAAATAAATCAAGTGTCGGGAGCTGCCTGCAGCATTTTTTAAAAAGTAAAATCAAACATAAAGTCGGCTATCACTCCCTATTATGTAACAACTTAACAAGTAACCATCTACATTCTAATGCTTTTAATGCCCAAGCCTAATATTCCCAATTTAGGAGGATTATATTGTAGTGAAGGAAGCACAGTTGCTCTGCATGTTAAAAGGAGCGGCTGCTCCTTTAAGAGTCTGTTCAGAGAACGGAAGTCGGAGTGAGGGGGCGGCTTGAAACAGTTCACAGCGGTTAGCTACGCGTGTTGATTGTCTATATCGCTTGTGCCAAACAAATCAGATGTTGTGGTGGGCGGGACTGTGTTCTTGAACTCAGAGAGGCGAGTGCAGGAAAGGACGTCCAGTGACAGTCGTGTTAGGAACGAAATGGCTGCAAAAAGGCATGTTGTCGGCATATCGGTGGAAATTATGGCCGATACCGATAACCCTAAAAATGCAGAATATCGGGCCGATATATCGGCCAGGCCGATTATCGGTCGACCCCTAGATATTACTGTTGAGGAAGTTAAAGAAGCAATTAAAAAATTGCAGAATAGTAAAGCCCCTGGGGAGGGTGGGGTGTGCCTGGAAATGCTCAAGGCAGAAAAACAACTTACACCTCAAATACTAAGAAACATTTTGCAGAATATATGGGACCATGAAGCAATACCAGCTGTCTGGAAAACTGGAGTGATTGTGAAACTACCCAAAAAGGGGAAATTGACAGACTGTAATAACTGGAGGGGTATCACCTTATTATCAATTACAAGTAAAATCTTCAGTCGCATCATTCTTCAAAGGATTAAAACAGCAGTAGATAACATATTAAGGCCGGAACAGGCAGGTTTCCAGAAGGGACGCTCATGTATTGATCACATTTTTGTACTGAGACAGATTTTAGAGCAGTCACAAGAATGGAACAGTCCTCTGTATGTTGTGTTTGTGGATTTTGAGAAAGCGTTTGATAGCCTACATCGGGATTCTCTGTATAAGATACTCCGGCATTATGGAATACCTCAGAAGCTGGTAAACATCATCAGATCAATGTATGAGAACTTTGAATGTAGAGTTATCCACAACAACATGTTGACTGATCCGTTTAATGTAAATACTGGGGTTAAACAGGGTTGTATCCTCTCCCCTCTGCTCTTCTCATTGGCCATTGACTGGATAATGAAAAATGTCACCCAGGAAAATCAACAAGGCATTAAATGGACATTAAACAAAGTTTTGGAAGACTTAGATTATGCTGATGACTTAGGACTACTAGCACATTTACACCGTCATGTACAAGAGAAGACAGGAAGACTCCACATAACTGCTGGTACCATAGGGCTACGGATAAATGAAAAGAAAACACAAGTACTTAGAAACAGAACTGCTACAAAAGACCTGGTTAATTTGAATGGCAAGCAGTTTGTAGATGTGAAAGAGTTCACATACCTACCGGTAGGCAGCGTGGTAACGTCTGATGGGGACTGTACTAAAGAAATAAATACACGGATTAGCAAAGCAAATCGAACCTTTGCAATGCTCGGCCCACTCTGGAGAGACACCTCAATCCATACTAACACAAAAATTAAGATATACAAGAGCAATGTGCAAAGTGTTTTATTGTATGGAGCAGAGTGCTGGAAAACCACAGCTACTATCAGACACAAACTTGAAGTCTTCCAAAATAAATGCCTAAGACGCATATTGGGGATCTTTTGGCCGAACACCATTTCAAATGAGGGCCTTCACAGCAGAACAGGAATGGCGCCCCTGGTAAAAACTATTGCAGCCCGCAGATGGACCTGGCTTGGCCACGTATGTCGAATGACTCCCAACTCAATAACAAGGAGTGCATTAAAGTGGATGCCAGTTGGAAAAAGAAACAGAGGCCACCCCAAAGAGACCTGGCGAAGAACAATAGAACGAGACCTAAAAGAGAGAGGACTGACTCTGGATACAGCCCCAAGTATTGCCTCAGACAGGGCCAGATGGAGAGCACTCTTCCTAACGCCTCAAGGACCACTAGGCCCAGAAGAGGATTGAGTGAGAGAGTCTTTAAGCATGCTTGATTAAAGTCCCCAGAGATGATTCGGACATTGTCAAGATGAGCCCTCTGATGTTTGTTTATGGTGTGCAGAAAGTAACTGAGAGCCATGCTAACATTAGCTTCAGAAACGAGACATTCGTTCATTCTTCTTCAAAGTCAAGAATGTAAGTGCAGGGTTTCCGTCGAGCTTTAAAAACTCAACAAAATCCTTTTGATGTATGGAAACCCTTCATAAAAGTATTGCTGCGGCTCCTTAGGCAGGTTTAGCAATGTGACAGGACGCATCAGAGCTAGGCTACTGCATAGCTGCAGAGAAAAGGAATGCTGACCTGACAGAAATCTGCCAGCAGTTTGTTACAGACAGGCGTAGGCATGTGTTTGGTTCTTTCAAATAGGAGCAACCAGTGTAAACTAATTTGCTTGTGTTTATGTTTGAGTATCAGTAACCAACACATTTACATTTCATTTATGTGTACTTACATGTTACATGTTGTAGTTATGTGTTTCAATGTTCTTGATGTATGTTAATTGACAGTATGTTGCACTTTTGCAGCCCTTAACATCCTGCATGAGTAAAGCTGAGAACTCTGAAGTTGCCTCCTTGACTTTCATTACATGACATTACATTTAGCTGATGCTTTTATCCAAAGCGACTTACTGTTACTATTTTGGTACAGGGTATTGGTTACAGTCCCTGGAGCAATGTTGGGTTAGGTGCCTTGCTCAAAGGCACTTCAGCCATGGATGGAGATGTAGGGAGAGGTAAGGGTGGGATTTGAACCCTGGGATCCAAAGACCAGCTCCCTAACCATTACGCCACGGCTGCACTCGTTAACCTATAAGATCTGCATGACATGAAATTATGATTGCTAATGGAAAAAAAACACCTTTCGGAAGCTCTGCCTTGGATCACTTTTGTGTCCCCACCAATGTCAAAATCAAAGTTACTCCCTTGGCCCCCCATAAATATTTTGGGGGGAGAGAAAAAAAAAAGCCTAATCAATTTATCTGCTCTTCATAATGACGAAGCTGAAAGCATCAATGAACAGTTGATAACTTCAAACAGACCTCATGTTAAAACTATAATGATTTTCCTGGTTACACAGTTATACTTGTGACTATATAGAAAACCATTATGGAAGTGAGTTACTGTCATGCTATCTGTTATCAACCAAATGAGGATGGGTTCCCTTTTGAGTCTGGTTCCTCCCAAGGTATCTTCCTCATGTCATCTGAGGGACTTTTTTTCCTTGACACTGTCAACACAGGCTTGCTCATGAGTCATAAATTAGGGATAAAATTAGTTCAGGTTTAAAGTCTTTAATTTTCTGCAAAGCTGCTTTACGACACCTCTTGTTAAAAATGCGATACAAATAAACTGACTTGACTTATAGAATTTCTTGGCATCACCTTAAACAGCAACCCAACGCAAGCTTCACTGCCTCTCAAAATAAATAAATAAAATTGTTTCAGAGAGGTCATGAGAAGTGCAGGAGACAATAGCAATTTCAAAGGGAATAGTTTCTATGTTTGGGCTTATTAATAATGCAATACCTTTTGTTCCCCAGGGATGTGGAACTAATTCTCATTCTTCTACAATGAAAACCTGGAATCTCCATCAGCAATTAAGTCATTCACAGATGCAGCCCCTTCCATTGGTGGTGGTAGGTGTTTCAATTATCAGCAGTTTGCTGATGCATGGCCATCAGAATTGTCATCCTTGTCAGCTAACACTTCTTCCATTGCTCTAATGGAATCTACCCAATCATGTAGCTCGTCTTCTGAGGTAAACACTGGTCAAGAAGCAAATCCTGTTTTTGTGACAATGAGGCAGCAGCTGTAAACATTCTTAACAAGGGTGCTCTTCAGTTCCATTATTAATACTGTAGATTCATGACATGCCTCACATGGTCCTCCGTATTGGATGTTTTCATCATGTGAATAGCCCATATTCCAGTCTTGGACAACAATAGCTGATTCTTGACCCACTTTGAATTTCAGAATTTTGCCAACTGTGCCCAGAGGCAGCACCATCCAGCCTGACCTGCCCTGTTAATTCAAACGGTGCTAGATTACAGTGGTGCTTGAAAGTTTGTGAACTTTTTAGAATTTTCTATATTTCTGCATAAATATGGCCTAAAACATCATCAGATTTTCACACAAGTCCTAAAAGTGGATAAAGAGAACACAGTTAAACAAATAAAACAAAAAAAAATTATACTTGGTCATTTATTTATTGAGGAAAATGATCCAATATTACATTTCTGTGAGTGGCAAAAGTATGTGAACCTCTAGAATTAGCAGTTAATTTGAAGGTGAAATTAGAGTCAGGTGTTTTCAATCAATGGGATGGCAATTAGGTATGAGTGGGCACCCTGTTTTATTTAAAGAACAGGGATCTACCAAAGTCTGATCTTCACAACACATGTTTGTGGAAGTGTATCATGGCACAAACGGATTTCTGAGGACCTCAGAAAAAGCATTGTTGATACTCATCAGGCTGGAAAAGGTTACAAAACCATCTCAAAAGAGTTTGGACTCCACCAATCCACAGTCAGACAGATTGTGTACTGTAACGTTCCTGTGTTGGTGGGTGGAGCACAGAGGACGGCAGGACAGAGATAAGGTTTGACAGACTGTTTTATTTTACTTTTCAGTGCAAATGTTTTCTACTCTCAGCCACACACACACACACACATTCCAGTCATCTGGTTGTGGAGAGAGCCCCTTCCGCTCTCGCTCTCCCTCCTGATATAAGGCGCGGTCACTGGGAAGACACACAAACACAGGTTAATTGCTCTCAGGTGTAGTGATTCTGCCACTTACCTTCCCTGACTCCGCCCTCCTGTCACAGACCGGCGCTTGACCACGCCCCCGCTGCCACATGTACAAATGGAGGAAATTCAAGACCATGGTTACCCTTCCCAGGAGTGGTCAAGCAACAAAGATCACTCCAAGAGCAAGGCGTGTAATAGTCAGCGAGGTCACAAAGGACCCCAGGGTAACTTCTAAGCAACTGAAGGCCTCTCTCACATTAACATTGATTAATGTTCATGAGTCCACCATCAGGAAAACACTGAACAACAATGGTGTGCATGGCAGGGCTGCAAGGAGAAAGCCACTGCTCTCCAAAAAGAACATTGCTGCTTGTCTGCAGTTTGCTAAAGATCACATGGACAAGCCAGAAGGCTACTGGATAAATGTTTTGTGGATGGATGAAACCAAAATAGAACTTTTTGGTTTAAATGAGAAGCGTTATGTTTAGAGAAAGGAAAACACTGCATTCCAGCATAAGAACCTTATCCCATCTGTGAAACATTTGTGGTGGTAGTATCATGGTTTGGGCCTGTTTTGCTGCATCTGGGCCAGGACGGCTTGCCATCATTGAAGGAACAATGAATTCTGAATTATATCAGTGAATTCTAAAGGAAAATACCAGGACATCTGTCCATGAACTGAATATCAAGAGAAGGTGGGTTATGCAGCAAGACAATGACCTAAGCACACAAGTTGTTCTACCAAAGAATGGTTAAAGAAGAATAAAGTTAATGTTTTGGAATGGCCAAGTCAAAGTCCTGACCTTAATCCAATCGAAATGTTGTGGAAGGACCTGAAGCAAGCAGTTCATGTGAGGAAACCCATCAACATCCCAGAGTTGAAGCTGTTCTCTACAGAGGAATGGGCTAAAATTCCTCCAAGCCAGTGTGCAGGACTGATCAACAGTTACTGGAAACGTTTAGTTGCAGTTTTTGCTGCACAAGGGGGTCACACCAGATACTGAAAGCAAAGGTTCACATACTTTTGCCACTCACAGATATGTAATATTGGATCATTTTCCTCAATAAATAAATGACCAAGTATAATATTTTTCTCTCGTTTGTTTAACTGGGTTCTCTTTGTCTACTTTTAGGACTTGTTAAAATCTGATGTTTTAGGTCATATTTATGCAGAAATATAGAAATTTCTAGAGTTCACAAACTTTCAAGCACCACTGTATGAAAAATTTACTCCTGCCTGAAAGCACCTAATGTAAGTTGATCTGGATAAGAGTGTCTGACAAATGCCATAAATGTAAAATAAATGATTTCTTTTCCGGGCGGCACGGTGGTGTAGTGGTTAGCGCTGTTGCCTCACAGCAAGAAGGTCCTGGGTTCGAGCCCCGGGGCCGGCGAGGGCCTTTCTGTGTGGAGTTTGCATGTTCTCCCCGTATCCGCGTGGGTTTGCTCCGGTTTCCCCCACAGTCCAAAGACATGCAGGTTAGGTTAACTGGTGACTCTAAATTGACCGTAGGTGTGAATGTGAGTGTGAATGGTTGTCTGTGTCTATGTGTCAGTCCTGTGATGACCTGGCGACTTGTCCAGGGTGTACCCCGCCTTTCGCCCGTAGTCAGCTGGGATAGGCTCCAGCTTGCCTGCGACCCTGTAGAAGGATAAAGCGGCTAGAGATAATGAGATGAGATGATTTCCTTTCCTTTTCACAATGGTTAGAAAGGGTAGTCATTTGAGTTCCTGTAAACTGACAACTTTAGGGTATTTGTTTGTTTTTCTGCACAATTCTATGTGAACATTAGAGACTTGTGTAAAATTATACAGTTCAATAGATATACAAGCCCCATTTCCAGAAAACTTGGGATATTTTCCAAAATACAATAAAAACAAAAACCTGTGATTTTTTTTTCACGTGAACTTCTATTTAACTCACAAAAGTACGAAGATAAGATTTTCAATCATTTTACTGATCAATTTAATTGAAATTTGGAAATATAAACAAAGTTTGATTTTGATGACTGCACACTCAAATATT
Organism: Neoarius graeffei; assembly: GCF_027579695.1. Taxonomy (NCBI): domain Eukaryota; kingdom Metazoa; phylum Chordata; class Actinopteri; order Siluriformes; family Ariidae; genus Neoarius; species Neoarius graeffei. The sequence goes on along the minus strand of NC_083574.1, from coordinate 68,243,528 downwards.
GGGACAGAGGCATTATTACCATTGTGTTACATCACCTTTCCTTTTAATAACATTTTAATCATCTGGAATCTGAGGATATTAATTGTTGCTGTTTTGGAATTGGATTTTTTTGTTGATTCTTGCTTAATACAAGACTTCAGCTGCTCAACAGTCTGTGGTAACCATTGTCTGATTCTTCTCTTCATGTATACCTTTTCAATAGGAGACAGATCTGGACTGGCAGCAGGCCAGTGAAGCACACACACTGTCCATGAAGCAAAATGGACAAGTTGCCCATGCAAAACGAGGCCTGGCACTGTCCTGGTGAAATAAGCATGGACTTCCTGGGAAGAGACACTGTCTTGATGGAAACATGTCTCCCTAAAATCCCAATATATGCCTGCTTGCCAGTGGTACCTTCACACACATGCAACTCATCCATGCAATGAGCACTGATGCACCCCCATACCATCACCGATGCTGGTTTTTGCACCTTTCTCTGATCACACAGTGGATGGTCAGGATCATCTTTGGCACAGAGCACTCAACATCTGGTTTTCCCAAAAACAAGCTGAAATGTGGACTCATCTGCCACAACACATGCTTCCACTGTCTTTTGGTCCAATTGAGGAGAGTTCGGGGTGAAGAGAAAATCAGCAGCATTTCTGCATAGAATTGATTAATGAATTCCTCCTTGCATAATACAGTTTCTTAGTTGTATTTCTGGTTGCAGTGGCAGAATGTGTTAAGTGACAATGGTTTTCCGAAGTACTCCCGAGCCCATGTGACTATATTTGTCAGATTAGCATGACTGTTTCTCAGGCAGTGCCACCTGAGGGCCTGAAGGTCACGCACATTCAACAGTGGTTTCCAACTTTGCCCTTTACGCAATGAGATGTCTCTGAATTCCCTGAATCTTTTCACAATATTATGTACTGTAGACTTTGAAAGACCTAAATTTTCTTCAAACTTGCACTGACAAATGTTCTTTTTGAATTTTCTAACAATCAGAATATAATAGAATAGAACAATTCATAAATTTTGGCACAAAAGGGTGAGCCACGACCCACCCTTGCTTGGAAAGACTGAGCCTTTGGTGGACACTCCTTTTCCACACAATCATGATACCTTCACCTGCCACCAGTTAACCTGCTTATTGTGGAATCTTCCAAAATGGTGTTACTTGAATAGCCTATAAACTTTTTAGCCTTAATTTTGCCTCTGTCCCAACTTTTTTTGAATGCGTTGCAGGCATCAAATTCTTTAAAAATAAAATAAATAAATAAAAATACGATTAAATTGGTCAGTAAAAACTATTGAAATCTTTTCTTTGTAGTTTTGTCAGTTAAATAAATGTTTGTGTGAATTTAAAAAAAAAATGCACAGATTTTTGGGTTTTGCATTTTGGAAAATATGCCAACTTTTCAGGAAATGGGGATTGCACTTGAAACAGCCTGTCTGGCACGACCAACCCTGCCATGGTCAAAGTCGACAAGATCACATTTTTCCCCCTTACTGAAGTTTGATGTGAACTGAAGTTCTTAACATGCACTTGCATGATTTTATGCACTGCACTACTGCAACATGATTAAATGATAATTGCATGAATGTGCAGGGATACATATGCTCCTAATAAAGTGGAAAGTGAGTAGACATGGTAGGTTCTGAAGTAGCGAGCATGAATTTCATTTGCTGAAGGCAAAACACCCAAAGAATAAGCAGGCTCTGAAGACAGCTGCAGTAAAGGTCAGGCAGAACATCATTATAACCCAGTGACTGGTGAATTATTTAGTTTCAATACTTCAGGAAGTCATTGACTGCAAAGGATTTGCTACCAAGTATTAAAATAAAAATGATGACAATGGTCCCATTCATTGCGGACAGTATGAACCCAAGATATTTCCTTTTTTTTCTGGTCAACATTATTTCTTTTGTTAACATAGACTTATTCCTGCATTTCAGACCTGCAACACATTCAAAAATAAATAAATAAAATTTTAAAATTGGGACAGGACAATTTAGGACTGGTAATGAGTTAAAACAATTAAATAATGATGTGATTTGAAACTGGTGATGTCCACAGGTGATTGTAATCATGATTTGGTACAAAAATCAGTATCCAGGAAAGGCCTAGTTTTTGAGCAGCAAAGATGGACCAAACATCTCCAGTTTGTCAACAAATGCATGAGGAAATTATTGAAATGGTTAAAAAGAATGTTCCTCAAAGAAAGATAGGAAGGGATTCGGATATTTCGCCATCAATTGTGCATAATATCATTAAATGATTCAAGGAGTCTGAAGGAATTTTGGTGTGCAACAGGCAAGGGTGCAAGCCTTAGCTGAACACCCATGATCTCTGATCACACAGTGGAAACATCTGTTGTGCTCAAGTAAATTAGAATCCTAGGTTTTGGGTTTTTTTTAAGAAATTGATATCATGCGCTCCAGAACAAAGTCCAAAAGCCAGGGTCTGTCATGGTATGTGGTTGTGTCAGTTCCCTTGGCAAAGGTTATTTACACTTCTGTGAATGGCAGCATTAATGCAGAAAATTACATTGAGATTTTGGAACAACATACTGTTTTCAAGTGGACATATTTTCCAGGGATATTGCAACAAGACAAGGCAAAAACACATTCTGCACACATTACAAAAGGCATGGCTGTATAAGAAGAGTGTGCCTGTCTCTGTCCCCAACAGAGAATGTGTGGAGAATTTGAAATTAAAAAATGACAGTGACAACCCCCTACTGTTGCACACCTTGCAGACCTGTTTACAGGAAGAATGGGTCAAAATAACACATGAAACAGTTCATCACTTGGTGACTTCAGTCCCTAAACACCTTTTAAGTGTTGTGAAAAATAATGACAATATTATAAAGTGGTAAATGCTTTACTGTCCCAACTTTGAGAAGTGTTGCAAGAATCAAAACTGAACACTACAAAAACTGAATTTGAGGAGAAAATTCTTTAATTCTAGCAAAATTATCTTGCTGCATGGACATAATTTTACTTGAAAAGACATCTTGGAATAAGTTAGTTACAATCTAGAGCTAGTTTTAATAATCTGAGTTGGTGTCTTGTATTCTTCTACACTGCAAAAATAATATCTTAAGTTAGAATATCTTGAATATAGTTGAAATTATCTGGCATTTCCTATTAAAAGAATACAAGGCACCAACTCGGATTATTAAAACTAGTTCTAGGCTGTAACCAACTTATTCCAAGATGTCTTGTCAAGTAAAATTATCTGTCCATGCAGCAAGATCATTTCACTAATATTAAGGAATTTTCTCCTTCAGTTTTTTTTTTGCCAGTGTTCATTTTGAAAAACAAGAGGCAAAACATCAAATACCCTGCAATCCCACCCTGACAAACTCTTACTACATTTGCATATAAATGAACTAACTTTGTGTTCCCTGCCTTTAGTGAAAATGAATGAGTCTTAAAAAATAAATAAAAACAAATACCCACCAAGCTATTCTTTTAAAGCAAAAGAAAAAGAGGTCTGAGACTTCGTCCATCATTACAATCAACATTATGGGCTGAAAATAAAGAAGATGCAGCAAATAAACAGTGTGTATGATATGACTTATTTACTTTACTGAAGAGTGACTTATCTCCTTTACTTTGTAAATATTTGAGTGAATTAAGTGTAAATATAACTTAAAAACCCAGGTGGTTTTGTTTTATATAAAAGTGAGTGTGACAAGTGGGTTCATTTCAGTCTTACAAGCTTTTTGGTATAATGAACTATTTGCACCCCACCCCCCAAGGAGTTCATTATAATGGGCTTGCAGTGTAATATTCTGTTGTATTGTTTTGAGTGCAATACAGGTGTCAAAGTACAGGCACTTACGGATGCAAGCGCAGGGGAGAGCAGGAGAAGCAAACTGTAGACAGAGCCAAAACAATAGACAAGAAGCATAGGCAAAGAAACAGGCGGAGGTCAGTCGATCAGCAAACTGGACAACGTAGACAAGACTAAGAGACGTGGTCAAGGTAAACAAACAAAAGGTCGAATACTAGAAGGCAGGCAGAAAGTAAACAGCTTGGTAATGACAGGAAGGAAACACTGAACGATACTTCACAGTGAGTGGTGTTTATATAGGGTTGTTGATAATGACAATGAGAGACAAGTGCATTTAATAAGCTGGAGACAGAGGGTGCTGTGGTTTTTGGGAGTTGTAGTTTGTGGCAGCCATGTTTGAAGGCTGTTATGAGCTTGTGCTCTCAATGCTGTTACTGACAGACCCCCCCCCCCCCCAAAGGAGCTCCCTCTGGGACCAATGTTCCTCCTTGGATGTCTTCTCCCTCTTGGTGCCGGTTTGCTGGGGTGTTGGCTATGAAATTCCTGTATCAGGAGAGGGTCCAGAATGTCCCTTGCACATACCCAACTTCGCTTCTCAGGTCTGTAGCCCTCCCAGTCTACCAGGTACTCTAGTTGTCCTTGTCTACATCAGGAGTTCAGGATCTTGTTTACCTGGTAGATGGGTTCCCCCTCAAAGTTTAAGGGGGGGCTCTTGGGTGGGAGTGTTAGTGGGCCTTGGATTGCTGGTTTCAAAGAGGAGACATGAAAAGTGGGTGCAACTTGGCTGTGAGGTGGGAGCTCTAGTTTACACAAGATTTTGTTGATGCGACAAAGAACCTTGTATAGACCAAATATACCCAATCTCCTGGAGCATATTCTGGGTTTTTGCACCTGTGTTTGTCAGCATATTGCTTGTATTTAGCATCAACTGTTTCTATTCTCTGGTGTACCTCCTCCCATATCTTTTGGCTCTGCTTGAACCAGGTGTTGACTGCTTGTACCTGGATGGGTGGATCATCCCATGGGAATGGGGGGGGTAGCTGACTATGCACTGGAATGGGGTTAGTTGAGTGGCACAGGGTTTGAGTGAGTTCTGTGCATACTTGGCCCATGAAAGAATTGTGCCCAGTCCCTCTGGTTCTGCTTGCAGAAGATTCACAGGAAGCACCCCATTTCCTGGTTGGCCCATTTGATTTGGCCATTGGATTGCAGGTGGTAGCCAGAGGTAAGACTTACTGAAATTCCCCATCTTTCCATGAAGCATGACCAGAGTCTGGAGATGAACTGGGGGCACCGGTCTCTGACAATGCCCTCTGGAATGCCTAAAAATGTGGTGGAAGATAAGTTCAGTGGTTTGGAACACTGTGGGTAGACCAGATAATGGGAAGAGTCCGAGAACCTTGGAAAACCTGTCTATGATGACCATGATCACTGTCTTGCCTTGGGAAGGTGATTTCTTCATCTAAGTCCCAGGTAATGGCCTGAACAAGACATTCAGGTGATAGGATGGGGTGTGTTTCAGAGTTGTGTGGTGAGGAGCTGTGGATTCTGGAAAGTGCGTCAGCCTTAGTGTTCTTGGTGCCTGGATGATATGATATTGTGAATTTAAAATGAGTAAAAAACAGAGCCCATCTAGCTTGATGTGGGTTGAGGCACTTTGCTTTCTTGAGATATTCAAGGTTCTTGTGATCGGTTAGGATTACAAAGGGGTACGTGGCTCCCTCCGGCCAGTGTCTCCATTTTTCAAGGGCTAACTTAATGGCTAGTAATTCTTTATTGCTCATATCATAGTTCCTCTCTGCCGGTGTGAGCTTCTTAGAGAGGAAAGCCACTGGGTGCAGTTTGGGATTCTCTCCGAATTGTTGAGAGAGCATGCCCCGTACTCCAGTCTCTGATGTGTCTACTTCCACTACAAAAGGCTTAGTGGGGTCAGTATGCTGAAGTATTGGAGCCATGGTGAAAGCGACCTTGAGTTTTCTGAAGGCCTCCTTGGCTGCTGGATTCCAATGGAGGCATCAAGGCTCATTCTTTAGGAGAGGGGTCAGGGGTGCGGCAATGGTGCTAAAGCCCCTAATGAAGCGCCGGTAAAAATTGGCGAAGCCCAGAAAATGCTGTAGTTCCTTAACCGTTGCGGAAGCAAGCCAAGATGTGATGGCCGAGACTTTAGATTTGTCCATGCTGACTCCCTCAGTGCTGATAATGTATCCCAGAAATGGGATCTGGTGTACATTAAATTCACACTTCCTGGCTTTTACATACAAGTGACTTTTGAGGAAGCAGGAGAGTACAGATCTGACCTGTTTTTGATGGCTTTCATCGTCAGGGGAGTAAATTAAGATGTCGTCAATGTAGGCAATGATGTACTTCCCCAACATGTCTCGGAGAACGTCATTGATCAGGCACTGAAATACACTTGGTGCTGACAAAAGGCCATAAGGCATTACCTGGTTTTTAAAAGGGCTGGCAGTGGTACTGACGGCTGTCTTCCATTTGTCCCCTCTCTGATTCTGATCAGGTTATATGCACTATGTAAGTCCAGTTTGGAATAGATTCTAGTGGAACTTAGTTGCTCAAGGGTCAAAGGTACAAGTGGAAGAGGGTAGGGGTATTTCACTGTGATTTGGTTGAAACCCCTATAATGGATGCACGGACGAAGACCTCCTCCCTTATTCTCCAAGAAGAAGCTGCCAGCAGATGCAGGTGAGGTGGAAAGTCGAATGTACCCCTGGTTCAAGGCTTCCTGTACATATTCTTCCATGGCTGCTTGCTCAGTCTGGGAAAGTGGATAAATACAGTTGCGTGAAGGAGTGGTATCTGGGAAGAAATCAAGTGCACAGTCATATGGGCAGTGAGGAGGTAGGCCACATGCCTTACCCTTGCTGAATACTTCCTTTAGGTCCATATAACATTCAGGAATGTTGTTGAGTGAGTCGGGCTGTAGACTCTCCACTGACATAGACAAGAGGTTTAGTTGGGGATGAAGCAGACAGTTTTGAAAAACAGGTTGATGACCATTGAAGACTGTCTTTTTGCTGCCAGGATATCAGTGGATCATGTAACTGAAGCCAGGGATAGCCTAAGATGATGCTGTAGTGTGCTGTTGGTGTGACATACAGTGAAAGAAGTTCTGAGTGAAGAGCTCCTACCTGAATTTGAAGAGGGGTAGTGTGAGTGGTGACAAGTCCATCACCTATGGGACCTCCATTGATGGTCTTGAGGCTGAGTGGTCTCTGCAACGTGTTCATGGACAGGTTGAATTTCTGGATGATTGAGATGTTGATGAAATTCCCCTCTACCCGAGTCAATAAATGCAGAGAGCACATGTGTTGATGCTGGCAACTTCAATATGACTGGTATTTTAAAAGATTGAGTTTTATGAGGTAACAGGGGACTCAACAGGTTGGTCAATGCTTCAGCAGGTCATGTAGAAGTGCCGTGAGGCAGACAAACCAGGCACTTAGAAATAAGATGGTTAGGATCACTGCAGTAGAAACACAAACCCTCACATTTTCTTCTCTCTCTCTGAATGTTTCAGATGAGCCTGAGATACCTCTATGAGTGTGGGCGCATTAGTGGCTGAAGGCAGCGTGGCATCATTTTCTAAAGCTGGTCTACTGCTGATGAGATTATCCAATCAGATAGCTAGATCGATGAGAGAGTCTAGAGTGTTCATCTCGACATGCCAGCTCACTCAACACTTCTGGGCATAGACCTTGGTGAAAAGCAGCCTTTAAAGCTGGCTCATTCCAGCTACTGCTGGCAGCTAGGGTTTGAAAGTCTAGAGCATATTTGGCAACTCTTCTATTTCCCTGCTTAATGGTCAACAGACTTTCTCCGACTTCAATGCCTTCAGGTTTATGATCAAAGACTCGCTTAAATAATTCCAGGAAACAATCATAAGACATAGTGTGCTCATCTCCACGCTCCCAGACAGCACTTGCCTACTGAACAGGCTTACCAGTCAGCGTGAGAAACTTTGCAATCTTTTGATCATTGGAAATGCCAGTGAGGGATAAGAAATAAAGGGAGCATTGGAGAAGAAATCCCTTATAGCTGGCAGCATCGCCAGCATATTTCTTGGGTAATGGGAGGAGCTTTGTAGAGCTTACGGAGGGTTCAGGGCATGTTAGCAGTGCCTGCAGCATCACAGCAGTGAGCTGCAGCATCTTGGTGTTGAGGTCACTGAGCATCTGCTGGTGTTCTCCTAAGAGGTGCCCTTGAGCATTAAGGGCAGTCTGCTTCACCTCCTCTGCTGCATCCATTTGATGGCGAAGTATCCTGTCAGGGTGCATGCAGGCACTTACAGATGCAGGCACAGGGGAAAACAGGAGAAGCAAACTGTAGACAGAGCCATAACAGTAGACAAGAAGCATAGTCAAAGAAATAGGTGGAGGTTGGTCAATCGGCAAAGTGGATAACATAGACGAGACTAAAACATGTGATTGAAGTAAACATAAAGGTCGAATACTAGAAGGCAGGCAAAAAGTAAACGGCTTGGTAGAAGAACACCCATGTGTGAATGCTGTTCTTGGATTACAGTTCAGCATTCAACACAATCATTCCCCAGCAGCTAATACAAAAACTCAGACATTTGGGACTCAACACCTCTCTTTGTAACTGGGTGCTGGACTTTCTTACAGGGAGGCCACAGAACGTTTGGGTCGGCAGTTATACCTCCAGGACCATCATACTAAGCACAGGGGCCCCAAAAGGGTGTGTGCTCAGCCTGCTGCTCTTCACCCTGCTGACCCCATGACTGTGTACCAATCTACAGCACCAACCACATCATCAAGTTTGCAGATGACACGACTGTGGTGGGCCTCATCACTAACAACGATGAAGCCAACTACAGGAATGAGGTGAGCCAACTGGTCCAGTGGAGTAAAGACAATCTCTTCCTGAATGTGGAGAAGACCAAAGAGATTGTAGTCAATTTCAGAAGAGGTCACTCACAGCATCCCCCTCTGACCATCGACAGTGCTGCAGTAGAGAGGGTGAGCAGCACCAAATTCCTAGGGGTGCACATCGCTGAGGACCTCTCCTGGTCCAACAACCCCACATCACTGGCCAAGGAGGCTCAAACTCGCCTCTACTTCCTCCGTAAACTGAGGAGTGCATGAGTCCCACCCCCATCATGTGCTCATTCTACAGGGACACCATTGAGAGTGTCCTCACTGGCTGCATCACTGCATGGTATGGAGGCTGCAGTACCTCCTGCCGGAAGACTCTGCAACGCATAGTGAGCACGGCCAGCAAGCCCATTGGTACTCCTCAGCCCTCCCTTACAGACATCTATCACTCCTGTCTCACCCACAGAGCCATCAGCATCGCTGGTGACACCTCCCACCCTTCACACTCACTCTTCAGCCTCCTGCCCTCAGGGAAAAGGTACCGGAGCCTCCAGGCCTGCTCCACAAGACTGCTGAACAGCTTCATTCACCAGGCTGTCAGGATGCTGAACTCTGTCTACTACCTACCCCCTACCCATGGTCTGTAACACATTCATTCACACAAGAAACTCTCTCTCATCTGTTTGCACATCACACTACAATCATCTGCATTACTATTGTATCTGCTGCTATTGCTCATTTGCACTACTTTTCATATACACCTCATAAGCTACTCTTCTAGCACCTTCTCCGTTACAGATATTGTACTGTATTTGCACTACTGCTATTTTGTACATTGTTTGATTTGAGTGTATTTTTACCTATATTATATATGTTTTTTCTTTATATATATATATAAAGAAAAACTATATATACACGTGTGTATATATATATATATATATATATATATATATATATATATATATATATATATATAAAATACACACACACAGAACCCCAATTCCAAAAAAGTTGGGACAAAGTACAAATTGTAAATAAAAACAGAATGCAATAATTTACAAATCTCAAAAACTGATATTGTATTCACAATAGAACCTAGACAACATATCAAATGTCGAAAGTGAGACATTTTGAAATTTCATGCCAAATATTGGCTCATTTGAAATTTCATGACAGCAACACATCTCAAAAAAGTTGGGACAGGGGCAATAAGAGGCTGGAAAAGTTAAAGGTACAAAAAAGGAACAGCTGGAGGACCAAATTGCAACTCATTAGGTCAATTGGCAATAGGTCATTAACATGGCTGGGTATAAAAAGAGCATCTTGGAGTGGCAGCGGCTCTCAGAAGTAAAGATGGGAAGAGGATCACCAATCCCCCTAATTCTGCACTTACAAATAGTGGAGCAATATCAGAAAGGAGTTTGACAGTGTAAAATTGCAAAGAGTTTGAACATATCATCATCTACAGTGCATAATATCATAAAAGATTCAGAGAATCTGGAAGAATCTCTGTGTGTAAGGGTCAAGGCCAGAAAACCATACTGGGTGTGTTAGGACTGGGACTGTTTTGGCCTCTAGAGGCCGCTGTTATTTCCATCTTGTCATGTTTGTTTTGGCCTCTAGAGGCCGCCACTGTGTTTTTGTGTTTGTCTTCATTGCCTGTTTCCTGCCCCGCCCTGTTCCTTAATTAGTGTGTGTATAAATATCCCTCTGTTTGTTCCCTTGTCACGGAGTCTTTTTCCTATGCTATGCCTGTTAGTGCTAGTTCCCTCTGTTCCATGTTCCTTGCCTGTGTCTTTGTGGTTTTCGTACTTTGCTTTCTTTTTGGACCTTTTTGAATTTTGTTTTTACCATTTTTGAGATCTTCTGAGCATTTGCATTTTTGCCTTTTCTTTTCTTATTTTTGGACTTTGAACTTTTGGATATTTTTTATTTTCCCTTTATCTTCTGTGCTTTTGGATTACTTTTGTTTTTTTGCCGTGGATTGTACATTTTGGAAAAACTTTTTGATACTTTTCTACTTCCGCCTCACGCCTCTGCACTTGAGTCATCCCCCTGGTGGCCTAGTGGGGGTTTGCTGGATTATCACACCAGCGAACCAGGTTCGAATCCCAGCAAAACCCTAACAGAAAGACTCCATCATGACCGACTCAGCAGAGGCTTCTTCATCTGTCTACCCGGCCAACCTTCAGGGAATGATGGCTGCATTAACATGCCTCAGATCGGGGGCGCTGCTGAGCAGTTAATGGAGTAGGACGTGAGTTTGAGGGCTCCTGCCGATTTCGAGTTAAATTGTAATTAATCTGCGCTTTTTGGTCACAAAATTTGTCTAGTCTCACTTCGTTTCATTTTTTATTTGCAAAGTTAATCTTGGACGACGGTAAAATGGCCGGGAAGAGCGTAAAAACTCGCAACACTATTCAGACGCAACTGAGGCCTAGCCTGCAAGCTTCGACCACAGCCTCGAGTGACCCACCCAACCCCGCCGAGTCCGTCCCGTCGCAGGCTGGCCCTGACGTCGCCGCTCTCAAGTTCGAGTTGTTGGCTTCGTTGAGGGCTGACATCGCTGATATTTTTAAGAAGGAGCTACAGGCGACTCTTGGGGATGCTTTGTCAACTATCCAGCTCGACCTGCAAACCGTGAAAGCACAGTTGGCTAAGGATAAAGCTGATACGGATGCTAATGTGGCTACACTGAAAGGTACTGTTGTGGAGATGGAGAATGTACTCTCCGAGTGTACCGACGACATCGTCCAGATGAAAAGCGCCATCGAGTACCTCACTGCTCGCGTAGCCAAGCTGGAAGATAAGTGTGAGGATTTGGAGTCTAGGTCACGACGTAACAACGTGAGGATAATTGGAGTACCGGAGGGCCCCGACACTTGCACCACCACTGCTGTAGCTGCCATGCTAAAGGAAGCGTTCGCGTTGGAAAAGGAGCCGCTTTTGGACCGGTCCCACCGGACTCTTCAACCTAAGCCCAAGCCCGGAGAACGACCACGAGCTATTGTGTGCAGATTTCATTATTATAGTGATTGTGTGGACATTTTACGCCGCGCGAGAGAGCTCCGTGAAATTAAAGTCCAAGGTTTGACCATCTCAGTCTTCCCAGACCACACTGCAAAGATAGCCCGGGCTCGGGCTGCATTCAACGATGTCAGGCGGCAACTTCGTGGCATTGACGGTGTTCGATATGGGCTGTTTTACCCGGCGCGGCTTCGCATCACGTATAACGGAGTGGAGAAGGACTTTGTTTCAGCGGAGAAAGCCAGAGATTATGTCAAAAAGTTGACGGATGGGTGAGCTGTAATGACTCTTTTACACAGCCGATCTTTTTTACTCTTTATCGCACTCAGGCTTGATTTTTGCTCTATTGTTTACAGTTGTGGACTCACTTAATCTCAAATTTGTCATTGCATTAATGAGGGTTTTTCCGACTTGATGCACTAACTAGGTTAGTGTAGCTTTTGTTTGTTTGTAATATACGCCGTTTTTAAAAAAAAAATGATTTATTTATATATATAATTTATTTTCTTAGGAGTTATACACACTATTTTGGTTATTTAAAGAGCAATGGAAATTATTGTATTTTCACTACTTTTTTGGAGACTTTCGCAGTGCTGTGTATAACTTGGTTTGTTATTTAGAATATTTTCCTTTGCTGCCATACTGCCTGTATTTCTCGTGATCTCTATGGAAACTTGACGGGATGTTTATCATTGGTATTTTGGTGGAATGTTTTCTATCGGACGAAACAAGTCTTCGTGTGAGGTTTTTTTTATATATATATTGTAATTGTCATTTTGCGCATGCTGTTAATCTGATTTGAAATCGGTAGGAGTTTTCGTTTTTTTTTTTTCTTATTGTACTCTTGGTTTTTTCTCTTACTCCTGTTTGTTCTGCTTACTCTCCGAGTCGTTTTCACTTTGTTGTGGACGACCTTTTGTCACTTTGGGGAACACCGCTGTCTCCTTTGTTCTGGGGTTATGTGGAGACTTTGGGTGTATGTGTGTTTAGGGGTGTGTTGGGGGGAGGGTGTCCCACCACGGCTTGTTATGACTATCTGTATTTTTTTTTCTTTATTTACTTAAATGGTTAACCACAATAAATCAGGCACATCTCTCAGATTTATTACTTGGAATATTAGAGGCATGGGTAATCCTGTTAAGAGATCTAAGGTTTTTACACACTTGAAACGTTTAAACTCTGATATAGTATTTTTACAGGAGACTCACCTTCAGGTAAAGGACCATCACAGACTACATTGCCCTTGGGTGAGTCAGGTCTTCCACTCAAACTTTAACTCAAAAGCAAGAGGAGTCGCCATCTTATTTAGCAAAAAAGTACAGTTTACATCCACTAATGTCATTGCTGATAAGAATGGCCGTTACCTCATAGTTGCCGGAACATTAATGCAAAAAAAGGTTTTGTTGGTAAATGTGTATGCACCAAACTTTGACGATGTTGAATTTGCAAACAGATTATTAAGCAACCTCCCCTTTTTAAATACTCACTTGTTGATTTTCGGTGGGGATTTAAATTGCGTGTTTGACCCAAAGTTGGATCGGTCTAATCCCCGTAATCTGGCTCAATCTGCTATGGCTAAAACATTCTTTGATTTTATGAGGCAGAACGGTCTTGTTGACCCATGGAGATCTCGTAACCTCTCCATTAAAAAATTCTCCTTTTTCTCTCAGGTGCATCAATCGTATTCAAGGATTGATTATTTTTTTATAGATAGCACTCTTAATTCATGTGTAGTTTCCTCTGACTATTTAGGCATCGTAATATCTGACCATGCACCTTTGTTATTAGATATTCAATTATCTACCTACAGACGTAGCCCCCCACTTTGGAGATTTAACCCTCTTCTTTTGTCAGATAAGGAATTTTGTGACTTCATTTCAAATTCTATTGATGAGTTCCTTTCTTTCAATCAGAATGACTCCACTTCATGTTCATTGTTATGGGAGACATTTAAATCTTATATTAGAGGACAGATTATTTCTTATTCTGCGCTTTCCAATAAAAGGCTTAATGCTAGGCTTAAAGTACTTACTTCTGCGATTGGTGACCTTGATCAAAGATGCGGTCTGAACCCTTCTCCAGAACTTCTTAAACAGCGTTTAGATTTACAGGCAGAATTTGCTCTTATGTCAACTAAAGAGGCAGAGCACTTGTTATTACACAGCCGCAGCTCATACTATGAGCATGGTGACAGGGCCAGTCGATTACTGGCACATCAATTACGGCGACAGGCCACTTCCCGATTGATACTTAGTATTAAAAACACGACTGGTATAATTACTACAGACCCTCAGGAAATTAATGCTACCTTCAAATCATTTTACTCATCATTATATAAGGCTGACTTCCCTGCAGACAATACTAGAATGAATGAATTTCTTCAGAATCTTTCTAATTCTACGATTGATTCCGACACTGCCAAACAATTGGACTCCCCTCTCTCTGTTGAGGAAGTGTCCAATTCAATTAAAGCTATGCAATCCCATAAAGCCCCTGGCCCCGACGGGTTTCCAATTGAATTTTTTAAAACATTTATTGGAAAACTGGCACCACTACTCTTATCAGTTTTCAACGAATCCTTGGAATCTGGTTCTTTACCACCAACCCTGACACAAGCCACTATAGCTCTCCTTCTTAAAAAAGATAAAGATCCAACCAGCTGTGGTTCTTACAGACCGTTATCTCTGCTTAATGCTGATGTGAAGGTGCTGGCTAAAGTAATCGCATCTCGTTTAGAGAACGTGCTCCCTTCTATTATATCTGAAGAGCAAAATGGTTTTATAATAGGACGCCAACTGTTTTTTAATACCCGTACACTTTTTAATATAATCTACTCCAAGTATTCATCTAAACTTCCTGAGATTGTAATTTCATTAGATGCTGAAAAAGCTTTTGACAGGGTAGAGTGGGAGTACCTGTTTGCAGTTCTGAAGAAATTTGGATTCGGTGATAAATTTATTTCTTGGATTCGCCTTCTTTACTCATCCCCAAAAGCTAGTGTCCATACTAACGATATCTACTCTGATTATTTTGTCCTGGGTCGCGGATGTCGCCAAGGCTGTCCTTTGTCGCCCTTGCTCTTTGCAGTCGCTATTGAGCCTTTATCTATTATACTAAGGTCCTCCCCTTTATTTAGAGGAGTCGTTCGAAATGGGATTGAATATAAATTATCGTTGTATGCTGATGATTTGTTATTGTATGTAACTGATCCTGCAACTTCTGTCCCTCCCGTTTTAAATATTCTGGAGAACTTCAGTTCGTTTTCAGGTTATAAATTGAATTTGGAGAAAAGTGAATGTTTTCCCATTAACACTGCAGCATGTTGCCTCCAACAGTCAGACTTGCCTTTTCATTTTAATTTGGCGGGGTTCAAATACCTAGGTATAAATGTGACGCGTTCAATATCTGGCCTTGCAGCAGCTAATTTCACTCCTCTCATTTCAAAGATTACATCGGATATTCAAAGGTGGGGTAACCTACCCCTTTCGTTAATTGGCAGGATTAATGTTGTCAAAATGAATATTTTACCAAAATTCCTTTTCTTATTTCAGTCAATTCCTCTTTTTCTGCCAAAAAACTTTTTTGACTCCCTGGATAAGATAATTTCTTCTTTTATATGGGCTGGGAAATCACCAAGGGTTCGTAAATCTCTATTGCAGAGATGCAGACTTAGCGGTGGACTTGCATTACCCAGTTTTCAATCTTATTACTGGGCTGCTCACATTCATAAACTTTGCTACTGGTTACAATCTCCTGGAACCTGCTGGTGTAAATTAGAACTACCATCTTGTAGGGGATCCTCCATAGCCGCTTTACTCTATTCTTCTTTACCTACAAAACTCTCTTTATACACTGATAACCAAGTGGTTCTGAATACACTAAAGGTCTGGTATCAATTTAGACGACACTTTAAATTCACAGCCATATCTTCTTTGGGTCCTTTAAACAACAACCACTTATTTCCTTCATCACTCTTAGACTCAACATTCTCAGGGTGGTATGACAAGGGTATCAAACAATTTAAACACTTATATGTAGATGGCGTTTTCGATAGTTTTGCCAACTTGTCATCTAATTTTGGACTCCCTGCTACTCATTTGTTTCGCTATTTTCAAATTCGTAATTTTGTTTCTAAGTGTTTCCCTAATTTTCCCTCTGTACCTCCAGAGCAACCTTGGGAAAGCTTGCTCTCACATTCTCCACATCAGAGAGGAATGATTTCAAATATATATAACTTCATTTTGGCATTAAACAGTCAGTCAAATGACATAATTAAGAATGCATGGGAAAGGGAACTGGGAATTCAATTAACTGGAGAGGTCTGGGAACGCGCTGTAGGTAGGATACAGTCTACTACTTCTTGTGCTCGTCTTGGACTTATCCAATTCAAAGTTTTACACAGGGTCCATTTTTCCAAGTCAAGACTTTCTGAAATATATCCAGAAGTAGAAGATACATGTGATAAGTGCCATGGCTCTCCCTGTCACCTCAGCCATATGTTTTTTCTTTGCCCTGAGCTGAATAGTTTTTGGACAGGCTATTTTTCCATTATGTCCACTGTTCTTGGTGTAAATCTGCAGCCTTGCCCGTTGGTTGCCATTTTTGGGATTCCTGATGCCTCACTTGCACTGAATTCTATACAAAAGGATATTATTGCTTATACATCCTTACTAGCAAGGCGTTCTTTACTGTTGCATTGGAAATCTGCTAAATGTCCTTCCATTTTCAGGTGGCTTAAAGACACCATGTTTTTCCTAAAACTGGAGAAAATTAAGTATACATTGAGAGGATGTACGGACAAGTTTTTTCACAAATGGCAACCCTTTATTTCATATTTCACTAATTTGGAGGTACTGCCCAACTGAGTGTGTCTGTTGTACTCAGGAATGCATCGGTAACCAGTATCATTTTTTATTTTTTATTTTTTGTCAGGACGAGCCGTGGGAGACGGGAGGGGTGGGGGGTGGTAGGGTAGTGGTTTTTTTTTTTTTTTTTTTTTTGTTCATTGTTCTTCTTTTTTTTTTTTTTTATATATATAATTGAAGTTTTCATGTGTATGTAAGTATGTATATATTATGTATATATATTTTGGTATATTGTATGTACATATGCATATACTGGTATGTATGTGTTTAACTATAAAAAATAAAAAAAGATTTAAAAAAAAAAAAAAAAAAAAAAACATGCCTCAGATCCACCATGGACACTCATGGACAGACTCTCGCAAGCCAACGTGAGACCCTTGCTCGCCACGAGGTACTGCTTCAGCAGATTGGGAAAACCCTGGCACAGCTGACTTCTCTGCCCCCATCTCCTCCGCCTGATTCTGTTCCTGCTCCACCATCCACTCCTGCTCCAGTGCCTCCTGCCATGCTGCCTTCTTCACCTCGCGAACCCAGCCTTCCTGCACCACAGAGGTATGACGGCAAGCACAGTGAGTGTTGAGAGTTCCTTACCCAGTGCCAACTCACCTTTGAGCTTCAGCCTACCACCTACACTACGGATCGCCGCAAGATTGCCTTTGTGATAGCCTTGTTAGCTGGTAAGGCGCGGGCCTGGGCCACTGCTATCTGGCAGAGACAGGGACCCGAGTGCTCTGATTTCCAGCTGTTTACTGAGGAGATGCTTCGTGTCTTCGATCAAGCAGACATCAGTAAAGATGCAGCCAGAAAGCTCATGTCCATCCGGCAAGGGGGAAGCATCGCAGACTACGCCATCTCGTTCCGGATGCTCGCAGCAGTAAGTGGATGGAACGAGACTGCCCTGGTGTCAGCCTTCCACCATAGTCTGTCTGACCCCATCAAAGACAGTCTGGCTTCTATCGGATGCCCTAGTGACCTCGAAACACTGATCTCACATTCTACTCATCTGGACAACAGGATGAGAGAACGCCGCCAAGTCCTGAACCTCCCCAGCCTCCCTGCCTCTACCTGGAGCCCGTCTACCTTCTCCAGTGACTGTCCAGAACCCATGCAAGTTGGCCGTACTCGTCTCTCTGCAGCTGAGAGGGAGCGCAGAAGGAGGGACAAGTGCTGCATCTACTGTGGCAAGCCTGGCCATTTCCGAGCATCATGTCCCAAGCTCTCGGGAAAAGGACCGCCCTGTCCAGCCGAGGGAGGGTTGTGACGGGGCCTACCCTCTCTCCTGAACTCCCTGGCCAAGGATTCTACATCCCGGTCTCCATCTCCTGAGGTGAGTCCGTCCACTCTTGTCAGGCCTTGTTAGACTCCGGGGCGGCTGGAAACTTTATGGATATTCACTTCGCCCAAAGTATCAATGTCCTGACTGCACCTCTTGAAGTCCCACTGTCTGTGTCTGCCCTGGATGGCCAAGCCTTAGGTGACTGAAGAGTCACCCAAGTAACTTCTCCAGTCTTCCTCCAGTCTCAAGGTCACAAGGAAGAAATATCCCTGCACCTGATTCCTTCACCAGAGTTCCCAGTGATTCTAGGCCTTCCTTGGCTTACCCGCCACAACCCTCGCATAGACTGGGTAACAAGCCAGGTTGTGGAATGGGGCCCTGCGTGCCATGCCTCTTGTCTGCTCTCTAGCTCTCCTGTGTCTCCTGCCGAGCCCCCTGATCTCACCAAGCTATCTCAAGTTCCCACAGAGTACTGGGATTTGAAGGAGGTATTCAGCAAAAGCAGGGCCGCCGTTCTTCCTCCGCACCGGGCCTATGACTGTGCCATCGACTTGCTCCCTGGGACTACCCCTCCTCATGGCAGACTGTTTTCCCTCTCTCAGCCAGAACGCAAGGCCATGGAGGAATACCTCAAAGATGCCCTGGTCTCTGGGTTCATTCGACCCTCCACCTCAACTGCTGGTGTCGGCTTCTTCTTTGTCGGCAAGAAGGATGGGGGCTCCGACCATGTATTGACTACAGGGGCCTGAACAAGATCAGTGTGCGCAACCGATATCCCCTTCCGCTGATGTCCACAGCATTCGACCTGCTCCAAGGCGCCACCGTCTTCACCAAGTTGGACCTACGGAACGCGTACCAGCTCATCTGTATCCAACAGGGAGATGAGTGGAAGACTGCCTTTCACACCCCGTCTGAGCACTACAAATACCAGGTGATGCCCTTCGGACTCACCAATGCATCAGCTGTTTTTCAGGCCCTAATCAACGACGTCTTGAGGGACATGATTAACCTGTACGTTTTTGTCTACCTCGACAACATCCTTATCTTTTCCAAGACCATGCAGGAGCACCACCACCATGTCCACCAGGTTCTCCAGAGACTGCTACAGAACAATCTGTTCGCCAAGGCCCAGAAATGCGAATTTCATGTTCCCGAGGTCTCCTTTCTAGGTTTTATTGTACGGACAGGCCAACTCCAAATGGACCCAGCCAAGACCCTGGCTGTCCGGGACTGGCCCACTCCCAAGTCTGTCAAAGATGTTTAGCGGTTCTTAGGATTTGCTAACTTCTACCGCAAGTTTATCAGGAACTTTAGTTCTGTAGCAGCACCCATGTCGGACCTCACCAAAGGGACAGGTGGATCTTATGTCTGGTCTCCTCAGGCAGAAAAGGCGTTCAAAGACCTCAAGCACCGCTTCTGCACGGCACCCATTCTGGTCCTCCCGGACACCTCCCAACCATTCATCGTGGAGGTGGACGCCTCAGACAGTGGTGTCGGCACGGTGCTCTCTCAAGGTTCGGAAGGAAAGCTGCACCCCTGCACATACTTCTCCCACCGCCTGAGTCCTGCGGAGTCCCGGTACGATGTGGGGGATCGAGAACTGCTAGTGGTCAAACTGGCCCTTGAGGAGTGGAGGCACTGGCTGGAGGGAGTGCAACATCCATTCCTGGTTTGGACGGACCACAAGAACCTGGAGTACCTCCAGCAAGCCAAGAGACTGAACCCACGACAGGCTAGGTGGGCCCTGTTTTTCAGTCGGTTTGACTTCACCCTATCGTACCGCCCCGGCTCCAAGAACACCAAACCTGACACACTGTCCAGGCTGTTCTCTGCCACTAACAGGGAGCGTGAAGTCGGGCCTATTATCCCTGTGTCCCGGATTGTGGCCCCTGTCCGCTGGGGTATTGAGGAGGCCATCCGACGAGCCCAACGCCAGGACCCCAGTCCTGGGACAGGGCCACCGGGCCTCTTGTACGTCCCACATCAAGCCCGGGCCAAGGTTCTCCAGTGGGGTCACTCGTCCCCTCTCACCGCCCACCCGGGAGCTCGAAGGACCCTGGACTTTTTGAGAAGGCGCTTCTGGTGGCCTAGCATGGAGAAGGAAGTGAGGTCATTCGTCCTTTCCTGCGAAGTGTGCACCAGAAGCAAGAACCCACGACAGCACCCCCAGGGTCTCCTGCATCCTCTGACCATTCCCCGGCATCCCTGGTCCCACGTGGCAGTCGATTTCATCACGGGCCTCCCTGAGTCACAAGGCAACACTGTCATATTGGTCATAGTTGACAGATTCTCCAAGGCCTGCCGCTTTTTACCACTGTGCAAGCTCCCTTCTGCTCTTGAAACTGCTAAACTATTACTCACTCATGTCTTCCGAGTCTTTGGTCTCCTGCAGGACATCGTCTCAGACCGAGGGCCCCAGTTCTCCTCCCGAGTGTGGCACGGGTTCTGCAAGGTCATCGGAGCCACTGCCAGCCTCTCCTCTGGGTTTCACCCACAGTCCAATGGCCAGACGGAGAGGCTCAACCAGGACCTGGAAACCACCCTGCGAGGCCTGGCTATGGATAACCCGACATCGTGGAGCACCTGGCTGCCATGGGCAGAGTACGCCCACAACACCCTGCAGTCATCAGCCACCAAGCTGTCGCCATTCCAGTGCCAATTCGGGTTCCAGCCACCTCTGTTCCCAGACCAGGAGGAAGACGCGGGGGTGCCCTCGGTCAACCAAGATGTGAGACGGTGTTGCAAGACCTGGAGCAAGGTCAGGAAGACCCTCATCCAGACCTCCAGAACCAACCAGACTCAGGCCAACCGCCATAGAAGACCTGCCCACGCTTTCCGCCCTGGGCAGCGGGTTTGGCTGTCCACTAAGGACCTTCCGCTGCGGGTGGAGAACCGCAAGCTTGCTCCTCACTACATTGGCCCCTTCAAGGTGGTGCGCAGGGTGAACCCTGTCGCCTACCAGCTCCAGTTGCCCCGGACTCTGAGGATCAACCCCACATTCCATGTTTCCCTGTTGCGGCCCGTACTGACGTCCATGTATGCCCCTGCCCCTAGGAACCCCCACCCCCCCACATCTTTCAGGGTCAGACTGTTCACCGTGCATCGCCTGCTTGACTCCCGCCGGGTCCGCAGCGGGCTTCAATATCTAGTAGCTATAGGTTCTGGGTTCGAGCCCCCTGGCCAGTGGGGGCCTTTCTGTGTGGAGTTTGCATGTTCTCCCTGTGTCTGCGTGGGTTTCCTCCGGGTATTCCGGTTTCCCCCACAGTTCAAAGACACGCAGTTAGGTTAACATGGGGCGGCCTTGGACTGACATGCCTTTGAGCAAGGTACCTAACCCCAACTGCTCCCTAACTGCTCCCTGGGTATGGTGTGTGTGTATGTGTGTGTGTTCACTGCTTCAGATGGGTTAAATGCAGAGGATGAATCTTACTGTGCTTAAAGTGTGCATGTGACAAATAAAGGTTTGTTTATGACATGAAGCAAAGACAATCCATGTCAGCTCCAGTCTAACATAACAGAAGGTTATGTTATCCACCACCAACCTTCCCCTTCAAGTCCCCTCCCATAAGCCAGCACCCAGGTCCTTTTCCCAATTCCAAAATCATTAACCCCACTACTGTCAGGCTGGTGTTACCTACGGTAGGTCAATGCATTATGTTCACCATTCCTTTCATGTCTCTCAACTGAGACCCCTGGTCTCCAGTCCTTTCTCCCCTCCTTCCAAGATCCCTCCCCACAGGTTCATAGATGGAGGTGAAGCCTATACTGTCAAGAGGTTGCTAAATGTCTGTCGGTGAGGTCAGGGGTTGCAGTACCTGGTCAACTGGAAGGGGTATGCCCTAGAAGACAGCTATTGGGTCGCAGCATGCTTCATTCTGGACCCCTCACTCATCAGGGACTTTTTACCACAAGAACCCAGAGGGCTCATCCTGGATGTTCGGAGGCATCCTAAGGAGGGAGGGTACTGTCATGGTCCAGTCTGGAACATCTAGGTCCTGACCCGAGCGTTACACTCCACTCCCTGGTTTTCCCCAAGCATTTCCTGCACAACAGCCAACACACCTATTTCTCAGTGGCTTATTCACAGCTCGATATTACACTGCTTGGAGATTCTCTTGATGTGTGATTGTCTTTGCTTCATGTCATGTTTTTGCCTGTATTTTTGCCCTGGTTTTACTTTGGACTCTATTCTTACACTACTCTGCTGTGTGTGTTGGGATTACTTTGCCTTCCCTTTGGATTATCTCTTTGCCTTATGTTTTTGGACTGTGAGTGCATTCTCCTGCTGTGGGGTGGGGGTGGGGGTTCTGAACTCTTTTTACCTTTTTTTTGTTTCTGCACTGCAAGCTCATTCTCTCACTGCAGGCGTGCACTCTGGACTCTTGTGACTTTTTTTCTGCTTCCGTGCTCATCTAGGGTTTCTACTGTTCCTATTTTTGCACTGTTCCCATTCCAATTATCTCCATTTCAGATTTTTGCCTGCTTGTTGCACCTCTTTTCCTGTGCTTCGCATCAGATCCATTAAAGACTTTTTTCCTCTACTCCTCATACGAGTCTGCTTATTGGGTCTTGCTAGTACATACAGCCATTTGGCCCATGACGGGTTGGAAGAGTTCATTAACAGTCCTGAAGAGTGTTCTTGGCCTAGATTTAGCATCAGTGATGATGGCGGAGTATTTATGACAATTTGTTACAGGATCCTACACCAGCCAGTAGCCGGTGGCATCAAAGGACCATAATATGCCTTCAGGTCCAACACATTCACATTGTCTACATTCTCCAAATCAGTACCCCACAACACTTTATAATTGCTAGTTCCTAACTGTTTCTCAACCTGAACAGGACCTTTCCAACAAGGTGCAAGTTTGGCTGAGAATTTATTTGAGGCCTTGGACTTGGGATGGGCACAGATTCAGACCAGGTCTTTGACTACAAACTCTACACATTTGTGCCAGTCATTGTAATATCTAGCTTGTCTGGATTTTGTTACTCCATTAAAATGGTATCTCTTGCTTTGATCAAAGGGAATGGTCCCATTATTGCTTTCGTTTATTTAAAAGGGACAATGCACATTAATCAACATCTCCATCTGAATTAAAAATGTAAATGTGCCAGAGTTAGCAAATTAGCTAATTTTCATCTGTAGTCCCTAAGCAGGTCAGTACAGCAACATAAAACAACAAAAAAACAAACAATACAAGCACCAAGCACAAGAATGAGTAATTTTGTATAAGAGTGATGTGTGACCTGAGGGCTATTCATGGTTACAAGACTGGTTAATTTTGATCCATCTCTTAAGTCTGGTTTTAAAAGTTGTATAATTTGAACTTTCCCTTACCTCACAAGGAAGACTATTCCAGTAGTTAGAGGCCCTTACTGAGAAGACTGTATGCCCAAGTTTACTATATCTGCGTTGTATCATACAGTCTCCTCGGGTGGTTGCCCTAGTTACCCTGCCACTACCATCCATCTGCTTCACAAATTCACTCAATGGGGGAGGTGCAAGCCCATGTAATATCTTAAAAATTAGGCAAGCATCAACAATTTTAAAAAACTGTTAAAATTAAATAAATTGTACTTCTTAACAATATGACAGTGGTGATAGCTGATTGTTTTTTTGTCAAGAACTTTTAAAGTTTGCTTATATAGAACCTCTATTGGTTTCAAAGTTGTCTGATTAGCTTGAGACCAACTTGTGAAACAATATGAAATGTAAGAAAAGATCATGGCATGCATAAAGAGGTTAGCTGCCTCTATTGTTAAATATGGTCATATGTATCTAAAATTTGCCAAGTTGAATTTAATGGTGTTGATCACCTTTTTAACATGTTTTTGAATGTTAAGTTAGAGTCTAAAATAATTCCAATATATTTAAAATCAGATACAACCATGAGCTTTTCTCCACCAATTAAAACATCAGGTTGATGTGTCTTAGCATGTTTCTCTGAAAAGAACATACAAACTGTTTTATTTATGTTTAAATGTTGTAAAAGAGATTATTAATCTCAATGGGTCTTCTTTCCTGGTAAAATAAAGGTTTAATAAAAATAATAAAAAAAAATGTAAGCATGAGTTTCTTAACCACTCAGAAACATGGACCAAGGCTGCAGTTAACTTGCTTGCAGCTTGTTGTTTGTTTTTTGCATGTACATAAAGAACTTTGTCATCAGCATACATCTGTATGTTGACAGATGGACATACTGATGGCAGATCATTAATGTACAGACTAAAAAGATAGGTCCCAACACTGATCCCTGTGGCACTCCTATATTACAGTTTTGATCAGTGGAATGAGTATTGCCAATAAGTACACTTTGTTTCCTGTTAAGTAAATAAGAACTCATCCATTTAATGGCACCTATTGAAAAATTTAAAAAAAAGATAGTTTTGCTATTAGTGTTTGATGGTTCACAGTGTTAAAAGCCTTTTTAAGATCTAAAAACACTGCGCCTATTTCACCACCTTTATCTAATTGGGATTTAACACTTTCCAAAAAATAACAATTAGCTGTTTCTGTGGAGTGGTTGGTGTGAAATCCAAATTGTTTTGGATCCAGTGGAGTATGGCCCAGATTTAGGTGTGCTGTCAGCTGTTCCGCTACCCATCTCTCAGCCACCTTGGATACCACTGGTAGGATGCTGATAGGTCTGTAATTTGACAAAGATGTTTTAGCACCAGGCTTATAGACAGGAGTTATGACTGCTATTTTCCAGATACTGGGAAATACACCACTTTTAACTGAAAGATTGATCATATGAGCAATGGGACGAGCTAAAGCATCCTTATGTGATTTTAGAAATGTGGTATCTAAGCCATAGGCATCCTTTGCTTTTGAATTTTTCAGAGATGCAATGATTCTTTTCACTGCTAATTCAGATATCTCCATTATTCTAAAAGATGGTTTTGTGTCATCAATAAGGACACATGGTGTAGTTCCGGTTGGCAAGCCTTGGGCCAGCTCCTCAACAGAGTTTATAAAAAAAAATCATTAAAAGTGCTTGCTATCATACCTTCATCTTGGATCATTATACCATTTACCTCAAGTTCATATACAATTGTTTGCTGTTCATTATTCCTATTAGTTAATTTTTAAAGATTTTTCCAGATAAGTTTCCCATTACCTTGTGCCTGGTTTATAACTCTAATAAAAAAATCTGCTTTAGCCTTTCTTATACCCCTTAAAACCTTGTTTCCATAAAGTCAATTCCTATGGTTTTGCCTGTCCCTGAGACATCAGTGTGTTTAAGCTTTCCTGAAGGTTTAATTATGGGGTTCTTGTACTGTTGACATTTCTGGAAATCTTGCACATATTTCCACACACCCTTTCAGATGGTGAGCCACCAGGCAACTTCCAAAATCTAATGGAGGGTATTCATCCAGGTGACCCCCAAAAGGAGTACAGTACTGTGGAAATAACTCAGGATTTGTGGAACAATCTCCTCTGGCACTACAACCTGGAAATTACAGACATTATGTCTTGATTGAACTCCTCTGTACAACATCAATTTTTGGTCTTGGTAATGTGCCCTGCCAGTCATTGTTTGATGGTTGGCCTCTCTGATCTGCTTACAAAGAAGATTTCTCTTCTAAACCATCTCAATCTCAGACAAGGAAGTTGGTAGATCCAACCAGTAACTTTTTGCCATTGCCACTCAGGCATTTCCCTCTTTCCCTACAGGGACATGGAATAAAGCATGTGGTACTACGTTGCAGCATCCCTTCCGATAATGTATCCAAAAGTTGAACACTTGAAGTGTGAGAATCCATCTGGCTAGCGTAGATATGGTTTTGGATGAGCTTAAGGCCCAAGACACTTTGGTCTGTACTACATCAAATGTTATACCCTCCAAATAATGCTGCCATTTCTCCACTGCCTAAAGCACAGCCAGGCCCTCCTTCTGTGATGTGGAATATCTTACTTCAGCCCCATGCAAAGCCCTGGAAGCAAAAGCTATCACCCTTTCTTCTACCTTCATTTGTGGGTGAGAAACACTCCTAGCCCTACATCACTTGTGGGAGATGAGATTTGAAAGCTCAGTTTAGGCATGAGTTGAGAAAACACAGGTGACAGTAAGAGTGTTTCTTTAAATGCCAAGAAAGCACCTTGACATATTTCATTCCATTCCCAGTTAACACCTTTTTTCTTAAATGTGGTTCAATGGAACCACTAGATCTACCAGTCTGGGGATAAACATATGGTACCACCCTACTAACAACAACAACAACAAAAAAAACTCTAAACTTTTTGAAACTGGAGGTATTGGGTATTCTGTGCTGGATGCAACTTTGTGAGGGTCAACCTCTAACATACTGGCAAACACAATATGACCCAAGAAAAATAGATCAGTCTAGAACAGTTCTTCACATTCAGGGTAAGTCAAACCTGCTGTAACCTTACAAAACATGCAAATCAAATAAGTGTTGCTGTGCAGTTTTTGAGCTTTTTTGGGGAAAAAATTGTTTATATATAAAAATTAGTATATATATATTTTTTTCGAAGACTGCACAGCAACACACACACACACACACACACATACATATACATACATACATACATACATATATATATATATATATATATATATATATATATATATATATATATATATATGTGTGTGTGTGTGTGTGTGTGTGTGTGTGTTGCTGTGCAGTCTTCGAAAAAAAAAATTATATATAATGTGTGTCTGTATATGTATCAAGATACACAAAACATATTTTTCCATTAAACTGTCTTAAGACTTGTCCCATCAACCATGCCAACTATTTTTCCAAACCAAATGGCAGAGATTTAAATTGGAATAAGTCTGTGGGAGTAAAAACAGCAGTCTTCTTCTTGCTCACTTTATCCAATTTCTTGCCTTCTTAATGTGTTTGAGATCATCAAACACCTCTGAGTAAATTACAAAAATACAGTAAATAGCCCTATTTAACAACTGTAATAATCCATATTATGTCAATACTTGCTCACTATACTGGTGTGTGTGTATATATATATATATATATATATATATGTGTGTGTGTGGGCGGCACGGTGGTGTAGTGGTTAGTGCTGTTGCCTCACAGCAAGAAGGTCTGGGTTCGAGCCCCGTGGCCGGCGAGGGCCTTTCTGTGCGGAGTTTGCATGTTCTCCGCGTGTCCGCGTGGGTTTTCTCCAGGTGCTCCGGTTTCCCCCACAGTCCAAAGACATGCAGGTTAGGTTAATTGATGACTCTAAATTGACTGTAGGTGTGAATGGTTGTCTGTGTCTATGTGTCAGCCCTGTGATTACCTGGCGACTTGTCCAGGGTGTACCCCACCTTTCGCCCATAGTCAGCTGGGATAGGCTCCAGCTTGCCTGCGACCCTGTAGAACAGGATAAAGTGGCTAGAGATAATGAGATGATATATACACAACCCCGATTCGAAAAAAGTTGGGACAAGGTACAAATTGTAAATAAAAACAGAATGCAATGATGTGGAAGTTTAACAATTCCATATTTTATTCAGAATAGAACATAGATGACATATCAAATGTTTAAACTGAGAAAATGTATCATTTAAAGAGAACAAGTCAGTGATTTTAAATTTCATGACAACACATCTCAAAAAAGTTGGGACAAGGCCATGTTTACCACTGTGAGACATCCCCTTTTCTCTTTACAACAGTCTGTAAACGTCTGGGGACTGAGGAGAAAAGTTGCTCAAGTTTAGGGATAGGAATGTTAACCCATTCTTGTCTAATGTAGGATTCTAGTTGCTAAATTGTCTTAGGTCTTTATCGTATCTTCCATTTTATGATGCGCCAAATGTTTTCTATGGGTGAAAGATCTGGACTGCAGGCTGGCCAGTTCACTACCCGGACCCTTCTTCTACACAGCCATGATGCTGTAATTGATGTAGTATGTGGTTTGGCATTGTCATGTTGGAAAATGCAAGGTCTTCCCTGAAAGAGACGTCGTCTGGATGGGAGCATATGTTGCTCTAGAACCTGGATATACCTTTCAGCATTGCTGATGTCTTTCCAGATGTGTAAACTGCCTATGCCACAGGCACTAATGCAACCCCATACCATAAGAGATGCAGGCTTCTGAACTGAGCGCTGATAACAACTTGGGTCGTCCTTCTCCTCTTTAGTCCGAATGAAACGGCGTCCCTGATTTCCATAAAGAACTTCAAATTTTGATTCATCTGACCACAGAACAGTTTTCCACTTTGCCACAGTCCATTTTAAATTGGCCTTGGCCCAGAAAAGACGTCTGCATTTCTGGATCATGTTTAGATACAGCTTCTTCTTTGAACTATAGAGTTTTAGCTGGCAACGGCGGATGGCATGGTGAATTGTGTTCACAGATAATGTTCTCTGGAAATATTCCTGAGCCCATTTTGTGATTTCCAATACAGAAGCATGCCTGTATGTGATGCAGTGCCGTCTAAGAGCCCGAAGATCACGGGCACCCAGTATGGTTTTCCAGCCTTGACCCTTACGCACAGAGATTCTTCCAGATTCTCTGAATCTTTTGATGATATTATGCACTGTAGATGATGATACCATATGTTCAAACTCTTTGCAATTGTACACTGTCAAACTCCTTTCTGATATTGCTCCACTATTTGTCGGCGCAGAATTAGGGGGATTGGTGATCCTCTTCCCATCTTTACTTCTGAGAGCCACTGCCACTCCAAGATGCTCTTTTTATACCCAGTCATGTTAATGACCGATTGCCAATTGACCTAACAAGTTGCAATTTGGTCCTCCAGCTGTTCCTTTTTTGTACCTTTAACTTTTCCAGCCTCTTATTGCCCCTGTCCCAACTTTTTTGAGATGTGTTTCTGTCATGAAATTTCAAATGAGCCAATATTTGGCATGAAATTTCAAAATGTCTCACTTTTGACATTTGATATGTTGTCTATGTTCTATTGTGAATACAATATCAGTTTTTGAGATTTGTAAATTATTGCATTTCATTTTTATTTACAATTTGTACTTTGTCCCAACTTTTTTGGAATCGGGGTTTTATATATATAATGTGGGGCGGCACGGTGGTGTAGTGGTTAGCGCTGTCGCCTCACAGCAAGAAGGTCCAGGTTCGAGCCCTGTGGCCGGCGAGGGCCTTTCTGTGCAGAGTTTGCATGTTCTCCCCGTGTCCGCATGGGTTTCCTCCGGGTGCTCCGGTTTCCCCCACAGTCCAAAGACATGCAGGTTAGGTTAACTGGTGACTCTAAATTGACTGTAGGTGTGAATGTGAGTGTGAATGGTTGTCTGTGTCTATGTGTCAGCCCTGTGATGACCTGGCGACTTGTCCAGGATGTACCCCGCCTTTCGCCCATAGTCAGCTGGGATAGGCTCCAACTTGCCTGCGACCCTGTAGAACAGGATAAAGTGGCTAGAGATAATGAGAATGAGATGAGATATAAAATGTGCAGGGTTCTAACTAGGCCTTTTCAGCATATCAGGCTGATATGCAATGTTTCCTTACCGCTATGCCCACAATAGTGCTGATGTGTCTGTAAAAGTTGCCACTATACTAATAAAAATAGCCATATCAGATGCATGCTGGCTGTGCTGTGAAAATTGTGCATGCACACGATCATCTAAGTTTCCAAATCTGTCATTCCTTAACTCGAGAATATTTTCTAGCATGAATACTATCATCAAAAAGCGTACAATTTCTGCTTCCCAAACAAAATTTTCATTAAGATCTGTTCAGTACTTTGGGAGTAGCAGCAGAGTGAAGTTGGTATAACAGAGTACATTCTATGCTCACGTGATGCCGGGACACTGCCAGTCATTTTTGAGTCATGGGAAAGTGGTCAGGCTCTCTTCTGATGGTTTTCCCACTGGATTACTCATGAATATCAATCACATAACCCCTATAGGAATGTTCTCTGGCTCTAACTGTTTCTGATGAAGTATTCAGCAAAATTTTCTGTCTGCTAGTTTTGACGTTATGATTTACAGGAGACTTTGATGTGAAATTTCATAGCTTTGCCTACTTATTTTTATTATTTTTTTAATCAAACTGATTCATATAAATAAGTAACTATCTTAGAATATAACTTTAGTTGTTTTGATGAAAAATATTGAGATGTTAGTGGCTGGAATATTTTTAAAAACCAGAAGTCAGAAATGCAAGTGTCAATTTCAATTCAATTAATTGGACTTGTTTACTGGATGTGAATCACACAGTTTTTTCGAGGTTCGCCTTGAAAGCTGGGAATATTAAGTGAAATAAGAATCTTTTATATTCTTTAATATAAACACTAATAGGCCCTACTTTTGAGAAATACAAAGGCCTACAGAGCACAAAGAGGGTATTAGAAATCATCTTTTATGACTTTTTTTATTGAGTGTACCAATTTAACATTTGTAAACCTAATTAGCATAATTAATGCTAATTAAATACTACTTTGCATATTTTTTTTCGTATTTTTTCCAAAGTTTGTGTTCAGTATACCACCATCTATGTGACTGCCAATTTCCATGTAAATATCTTGAACAACAATAAAGTTAAGAAAAAAATTTTTCATTTGTTAATTAGGCCCATTTTGGACTATTTTATCCTATTACATAATATTACGTCAGCTTTCTAAAAGATTAAGCCATTTCTTCAATCTTTGATTTGTAATATCTCAAGAATAGATAAACACATTTCAATTCTGTAAAATGCATGTTGTTTCGTATTCAGTTCTGAATTCATTGAGACCAGTTTCAAGCAATTTGGATTGAATTTAAATTTTCACCTAATATGCCAAATAAAAAGACATGCCAGTTTTGAAAATGTGGCCTTTTGTTCCAGTCCAATCCAATTTTACTTATAAAGCACAGTTTAAATAAACACAAAGGTTTCCAAAGTGCTGTACAATAAATAAACACAATAAAACTATACAAGTAAATAACACCATAGAACATAAAATAAAAATAAATAATTAAATAGGCTGTCCACTCCAAATAAAATATCTGTGTACATAAAATCAACAACCTACACGGTGTTAAAAACCAAAGAAAAGAGGTGCATTTTAAGAAGAGTTTTAAAATTAGACAGTGAGGAGGCCTGTCTAATGTGCAGCGGCAATGCATTCCATAATTTTGGAGCTGCAACTGAAAAAGCCCGGTCCCCTCTGAGCTTCAGCCTCATCTTGGGAACTCTCAGGAGCAGCTGATCAGCTGACCTGAGAGCTCAGCTGGGTGTATAGGGGTATAGCAGCTCAGAGAGGTACAATGGAGCAAGACCATTTAAAGATTTAAAAACAAATAAAAGAATTTTAAAATGAATTCTAAAATGGATGGGTAGCCAGTGGAGCAAAGCTAAAATCGGTAAAATGTGCTCAAATTTCCTTGTGCCAGTTAAAAGACGTGTGGCTGCATTTTGTACTAGTTGAAGATGTGCAATGGAGGACCCACTGACCCCCATATAAAGTGCATTGCAGTAATCTAGCCGAGTGGTCACAAAGGCATGAATTACTGTTTTAAAGTGCTGTCTGGGTGAGACTTCCGGGTTAGCACATGGAGTAGGTAGATGCACGGTGAGATCGCTCCCCCAGACAAATCACAATTTACACCCAAACTAACTCAAAACTCAGTATTGGTCGATAAAAAAAGATAGATGGATCGGGGAAAATCACTTAGAAGCCAAAGAGCCGATGAAAGAGAGCCTATAAAACAGAAAATCACGATGACAGCCAGAGACATCATTGGCAAAATGGACCAAGTCGCCATGGCGCCCGTAGACATAATTAAGGCGATTAACGATCTCAAAACAGACCTAAAAGGCAATAACACGCTGCGACAAGAAATCACCTATCTTGGACAAGAAATCAACGGTAAACTGGATGTGTTTGGGGCAGAAATACGCAACCTATCGAATCGGGTGGAAGAAGCAGAGTCCAGGGTGGAAACAGTCGAGAGATGGGCGGCTGAAACGACCGTGGCCCTGAGCTCTTGCTTGAAACAGCAAAAAGCCCTGCAAGATAAGTTAAACGATCTAGAGTCACGCTCCAGACGCAATAACATCCGTATTTTTGGAGTAGCAGAAGGAGAGAAGGGAGAGGACTGGGTGCTAGAGTTTGTTGAGGCGCTCATCCGGAGCAAGCTACCAATCCCGGGCGACATGGAGTTAAACATACAACGTGCACACAGAGCCGGCGCACACAGACCTGCACCTGATAAACCCCCAAGAGCATTCATAATCAACTTCCAGGAGTTCGCAACCAAAGAATGTGTTTTAAAAGAGGCGTGGAAAAAAAAACAAGAAGGAAAGGATCCAGCTGAATAACAAGACTCTTTATTTTGATCATGACTACACTGCAGAGGTGGTCAAGAAACGCAAAGAATACAATGGGATCAAAAAGGCTCTGTAAGTGAAAGGAGTCCATTTCCAAACACTGTATGTAAGCATGTGCATCCACTGGGAGACGGGAGTCCGACTTTACAACAGCGCGGAGGAAGCGAGAGTGGAGCTGAGGAGACGTGGAATCATGGTGGAAGACGCGACACCAGCTGAGGGGGAGACTGGGGAGCGTGCCTGGGAGAGCTGCTGGGGTCGTGGCAGAAGGCAACGGGACATCGCAAGGGAGAGGACAACATCACCCGGAGAGCACGGCATAAACTTCAGAGTTACCAGAGTGATATTACTGCTCAGAGGCCATCATCTACTCAGATCACCAGCGCAAGGGAGGTAAAATGAAGAATTAGAAATCATCACAAGCTGGTAAGATCACTGCCATTACGAGACTGCAATACAAGATTTGAACTGGACTAATATCAGGCTCTTTTGGCTTACTGTCATTAAATGTCTGGGAGTGGCAACTTCATTTTCATTAGCTTACGTTGGACTTTAGGATGGTAGGGTTAGTCCTAGCCACCCTATGCATAGGGTCCTATCTTAGTCATAGGATCTACCCTTGACCCACCAACGGGGTCTCAGTGAGGAGTTTTTCCTCCCTGTTTGGAGGTCTGTTCTTTATTATGTTCAGTTGATCTTGTTCTGTCTTTGTTCTTGTTTTACTGTGTTATTTGGGGGACAACACTATTACAAAGCCATCTACATTTTCCTATGTTTGAGTAATAATGTCACATAATCTGAAAATAGCATCTCTGAATGTTAACGGCTTGAGTAACCCAGTCAGGAGGAGTAGGGTGCTAGTGAAAATGAGGAGAGATAAATCCCAAATAATATTTTTACAAGAGACACACATGTCAAAACCAGAACATGAGAAACTTAAAAAGTTTGGGTTCTCCAATACCTATTGTAATTCATGCAAAAATAGTAGAAAAAGAGGGGTTGTGATAATGATATCTAATTCGTTGAACTTTGATCTGATTAAAGAAAAAAGAGATGATGAAGGTAGATACATAATAATCAAGGGCAGGATAGATAATGTTCTGGTCACATTTGTGAATGTCTATGCTCCTCCGGAGAGTGACAGATCTTTTTTCAATAGATTATTTGACCTGATTGTTTCTGAGAGTGAAGGAATCCTTGTCTGCTCGGGAGATTGGAATACAATATTGAACCACCAGCTAGACACAACAAGTACAAGCAGACATGGATCCCCAAAATCGAAAGACTTAAATATCCTGATAAGAGAAGCAGGCTTATTTGATGTGTGGAGAAGTGCCCATACAAGGGATAGGGAATTCACCCACTACTCAGCTACACACAAAGTACTGTACAATCTACGTTGGACTTTTTCCTGATGAATATTGTAGACAGACACAGGGTACGAGTGTACAATCGGAACAGCGGATATATCCGATCACAACATTGTTTATTTAAGTATACATTTAAACAGTAAGCCAAGGAATACACTATGGAGGTTGAATATTGGAATTTTGAACAATAAATCCACAGTGGAAGAAATTAAAAAAGAAATTGGTGAATGTATAAATGACAATAGGAATGACCAGGTCAATCCTACTATTATTTGGGATACAGTGAAAGCAGTTATGAGAGAGAAGCAGAACAGCTCATCTAAGGAAAACCCGGAGATTAAAATACGATCAGTTAGAGAAGGAATTGGAAAAACTAGAGAAACAATGACCCAAAAATGACAAAGATACAATAGGGAATCAGATTAAAGATATAAGAAAACAAATAGAAAACTTAACGAACGATGAAATTGAAAATAAACTGAGGTTCATGAAGCAAACCTTCTATGAGTCAGGCCCAAGGGCAACACGAATATTAGCAAGGCGTCTTCGAACGCAACAAATAAATTCAATTAATAAAATCAGGGACCCCCTATCAAATTCATTAAAATATGATCCAGAAGACATTCATAGAATCTTTAAAAACTACTATGAGACCTTATATTCACAGCCTGAGAAGGTTGACGAAGAGAAAATAAAACAATTCCTAATTTCACTGGACCTCCCTTCTATAGGCTCTGAGCAAAATAAAGATTTGACCTCCCCTATTACAAAAGACGAATTGGATAAAGCCATAGGTAGACTGGCGACTAATAAGAGCCCTGGGAGCGACGGCTATCCAAATAAATGGTACAAAAAATTCAAAGGATTCCTTGACCCGGTACTATTGGAATCATTTAATTGGACACTTGAGAAGGCTATAGCCCCTCCATCTTGGAGGGATGCTGTGATATCTGTCATTCCCAAAGAAGAGAAAAATAAAGAATACTGCGAGTCATATCGCCCAATATCGATACTAAATGTGGATTATAAACTGTTCACGTCCATTATCACCAAAAGATTGGAGCATTTTCTGCCTGACCTGATACACGAAGACCAGACAGGCTTTGTAAAAGGATGCCAAACACAGGATAACATCAGGCGCACCCTCCATATCATAGACCATGTTAATAAACACCATACTGTACAAGCGCTGCCCTGATCAGCTTAGATGCCGAAAAAGCATTTGATAGGGTCAGTTGGGACTTTTTGTATAAAGTACTAGAGAGGATGGGTTTCAATGATAAATTCATTAAATGCATACAGGCATTGTATACTAACCCATCAGCCAGAGTTAAAATTAATGGTCACCTGTCAGAGACCTTTAAACTGTACAGAGGGACGCGACAAGGCTGTTGTGCTAGCTCGGCCCTCTTCACAATTTTCATAGAGCCACTTGCTCAGATAGTCAGACAAGAGGACGGGCTGACTGGAATCACAATAGCAAGAGATGAACACAAGATAGGTTTATTTGCTGACGATATAATCACCTTCCTTCAAGACCCAAATACAACATTTACAAAATTAGTAAACATAATGTAAGAATATGGATTGATGTCAGGCTACAAATTGAATATGTCTAAAACTCAGGTTTTAACCTTTAACTACAAGCCAAATAAAGAAATCAGGAAGAGATATAAATGAAATTGGAATGCTAAGTCAATAAAATATTTAGGAGTGGTAATAACTCAAGAATTTGACAGAATTTATGAGACAAACTATAAATTAATAAACGATAAAATTCAAAAAGATGTGGCAAAGTGGTCAACACTAGTAATGGATTTCAGCTCAAGAATTGAGGTAGTCAAGATGAATCTCTTGCCTAGATTGTTATATCTTTTTTTATCGCTCCCAATTAGAGTACCAGATTCACAATTCTCAGCATGGGACAAGCTAATATCCAGGTTTATCTGGGCGGGAGCCAGGCCTAGGATAAGATTCAAAACCCTCCAGCTAGACAAAGAAAATGGAGGATTGGCATTGCCAAGCTTTAGAGAGTACTACTATGCCGCACAGTTAAGATACATAGTATATTGGTGCTCCCCGGGTCATCAAGCCAGGTGGAGGGACATTAAGATAAGCCTGGGTCAGGCCCCTCCACAGTCAAGGTTAAGTGGAAAAGAGCATATGGATCTTAAGGGTGAAAACTCAATCATGAGAGAAACGTTTGAAATATGGTATGATGTGGTTAAAAAGTTAACAGGGGACTGTAAGCTGTTGATTTGGCCTTCTCACTCCTCCAGGTTCAGACCGGGAATGTTAGACAAGACCTTCCAAAAGTGGAGAGACAAAGGAATAACCGCTACAGTATATGTACACTGGTAGATAAGTAATATTTTAAATCATTTAGACAACTTAAAAATGAGTTTGGACTGGAAAATGGAGATTTATACAGATACCTTCAACTGAGACACTTTTATGAGACAGAAATTAAGAAGGAAATCTCATTAGAAGGGAATGATGTGATTGAATTGTTAACAGGTGCGTTCAAGCAAACTCCCTTAAGAATCGTCTCTAAACTGTACAAGGGTTTATTGAAGCAACAGGGAAGAAATACAGAGTATATAAAAGTGAAATGGGAAAAAGAATTCAAGATTGAGTTGTCTGGGAGTGATTGGCAGTCCATATTTAAGACCCAACATACTTCAACAAGCTCTAAAAAAATGGAGGGAGTTCGGTTGGAAAAATTTAACACGTTTTTTTATTACACCAAAAATTAAAAATAAACAATTGGGCCAACAACAATACTGTTGGAGAAATTGTGGGCAACTGAATGCCAACCATTCTCATATATTTTGTTCATGTATGAAAATACAGTCATTTTGGGAGGGAGTTTTAAGAGTCATGGGTGAAATTTTTGGATATAATATTCCTAATGATCCTCGGTGTATATATCTAGGACTGATACCAGTTGATGTAATAGGTAAAGAAGACATATACCTGTTCAAGATCCTATCACTTGCAGCTAAGAAAGCCATTACAAGGAGCTGACTGAGAGCTGACCCACCTGGACTGAACCACTGGCTGGACATTGTAGAAGAAATTCGATCAATGGAACAAATGACCTACAGTAGAGTCAAAACAGAGCTGTATGCTGTAAGATGGACAAAATGGCTTCTTTACATCACAAAGTAGTGTTTAACCCCCCTGTGTTTTTGTATGTCTATATCTGTTTTTACTGTTTGAAAAAAATAAAGTTTAAAAAAAAAAGTGCTGTCTGGGTAAAAAAGGTTTTATTTTTAACAACTGCCGCCACTTCCTTTCACCACTGCTTTAATCTGGCTATCAAACTTAAGGTCCCCGTCCACTTTTACCCCCAAATCATTAACTATAGGTTTGGCATATTGTGCCAAGGAACCCAGATCGACTGAGGGGGTCACAGAGGTGCCACCAAATACTATCACTTCAGTCTTTTTTTCATTAAATTTTAAAAAGTTTAGAGACATCCAAGCCTTGACATCCTCTAAACAATTTAACAGTGGCTTAAGGGAGTATGAATCAGCCTTTTCTAGGGGCACATAAATCTGAGTGTCATCAGCATAACAGTGGAAAAGAATGCCATGCTTCCTGAGAATGGAACCAAGGGGAAGAAGATACAAAGAAAATAGAAGAGGGCCCAGCACTGAACCCTGTGGGACCCCACATGAGAGAGGAGCAGTGGAGGACACTGAGTCACCAAGGCTGACACAGAATGTCCGGTGAGACAGGTAAGACCTGAACCATTCCAACGCCGAGCCCACTGGTCCACTGTGTCAAAAGCAGCAGTTAAGTCTAGGAGCACAAGGATTACACAGTGACCAGAGTCAGTAGCTAAAAAGACGTCATTAAAAACCCTTAAAAGAGCTGATTCTGTGCTATGCAATGTTTTAAAACCAGATTGGAAAATTTCAAGAACATTTTGTTCATTTAAAAACTCCATGAGTTGAGAGGAGACAATCTTCTCTAAGATTTTTGAAAAGAAGGACAGTTTAGAAATTGGCCTAAAATTAACCATAACAGCAGGATCCATTCTGGGTTTTTTAATCAGTGGCTGCACAACTGCATGTTTGAAATGTACAGGAACCACTCCTGAGGATAGACTGCTGTTAATGATGCTGTGTAAGTATGGCCCCGCAGTGAGGAAAACCCCCTTAAAAAGTTGAGGAGGAACAGGGTCACTGGGCGAGCCTGATGGCTTTAAATGTCCCATGGTCTCCTGCACAAACCGCAGGGTAACCGGTTCAAATGAATCAAAAGTAGCAGAACAGGGTTCAAACACTGAGGGGTCATAAGCAGGAAGTGAAATAAGTGCTCTGGTAGAGGTGACTTTAGCAGTAAAGAATTGCAAAAAGCTTTCACACACAGAAGGGGAGGGCTCAATTCCCACAGTCTGTGGTGCATTCAGAGCAGAGTTAATCACTTTAAACAGCACACGAGGTTTGTGACAGTTTAAAACAATAATATCAGAAAAATATTTTCTTTTAGCCTCTTTCACAGAGGACTGATAACAACGCCAACAATCCCTCAACATTTGAAAAGACACTTCCAGTTTATCCTTTTTCCATTTACGCTCAGCTCTCCGACACTCCTGTCTGGCTGTGCGAGTTGTTTCATTCAACCAAGGCTCAGATTTAACTTTACGCTGCCTGCTCTTTAATGGGGCAACAAAGTCCATAGCAATTTGATAAGTGTCAAGAAACTGTGCACTAAGAGCCTCTGTATCATTGCACACAGGATCAGGAGTGATACAGTTTTGACTGAAGGCGGATGAAAAGTGAGCCGCAGTGGAAGGGTTAATAACCCGGCATTTAAGAGCAGGAGCGCGAGTTTTAACTGGGTTACAGCACACAGCGGCTTCAAAAACAACAGGCATATGATCAGAGAAAAACGCTTCACAGACCTCCAAGTTAAAAACATGCAAACCATATAATAATACAAGATCAAGTGTGTGTCCCTGTACATGTGCCGGGCCCAGTACAGACTGTACAAGATTAAAAGAGTCAATTATATTTTAAAATTCCCTCGCAAGGGGGTTTTCTGGACAACACCCATGGATATTAAAATCACCGACAATCAGGACCCTATCATATTTTGGCATAATATCAGCCAAGAACACAGAAAAGTCAGTTAAAAAAATCTCTGTTGTATTTGGGAGGCCGATAAACCACAGCACACAGCACTGTGTGAGACCTTCCCAGCTCAAACAAACTTAATTCAAAGCTGGCAAAAGCCGATAACAGTGATATCTGTTTACATTTAAAATCGCTTTTAAAAATAGTTCCAATTCCTCCTCCTCGACCAGACATCCGCGGAGAATTAAAATAGCAGCACTTGGCAGGTAAAAGTTCTGTGAAGGCACTGGACTCACCAACACTCAGCCAAGTCTCAGTGACAATGAGAAAGTCCAAATCACGAGATGTGAAGAAATCCTTCAGGACGAATGTTTTGTTCGCAAGCGATCTTGCATTAACCAGGCCAAACCTGGCAGGAGCTGGAGGGTCTGGAGGAGCAGCTTCCCCCTCCTGAGGCGCCGGACGGTTTGCCAGAATTTCTTCGAGGCCGACCGATAGTCCTTCTCCATGGCCTCCCCGAACTCCTCCCAGTTCCGAGTTTTTGCCTCCACAACTGCCTGAGCTGCAGCATGCCTGGCCTGCCGATACCTGTCAGCTGCCTCAGGAGTCCTGGAGGTCAACATGGCCCGATAGGACTCCTTCTTCAGCTTGACAGCATCCCTTACTTCTGGTGTCCACTACCGAGTTCGGGGATTGCCGCCATGACAAGCACCAGAGACCTTGCGGCCACAGCTCCGAACAGCTGCGTCCACAATGGAGGTAGAGAACATGGTCCACTCAGACTCAATGTCCCCCGCCTCCCTCGGAAGCTGGGAAAAGCTCTCCCGGAGGTGGGAGTTAAAGACCTCCCCAACAGAGTGCTCGGCCAGACGTTCCCAGCAGACC
This sequence comes from Neoarius graeffei, assembly GCF_027579695.1. Classification (NCBI taxonomy): domain Eukaryota; kingdom Metazoa; phylum Chordata; class Actinopteri; order Siluriformes; family Ariidae; genus Neoarius; species Neoarius graeffei. The sequence goes on along the minus strand of NC_083574.1, from coordinate 68,204,121 downwards.
TTCACCATACGTTTGGGCCTGCCAGGTCTGTCCAGCTTCCTCCTCCGCCAGCGGATCCAACTCACCACCAGGTGGTGATCAGTTGACAGCTCAGCCCCTCTCTTCACCCGAGTGTCCAAGACATAGGGCCGGAGATCAAATGAAATGACAACAAAGTCTATCATTGACCTCCGACCTAAGGTGTCCTGGTGCCACGTGCACTTATGGACACCCCTATGCTCGAACATGGTGTTTGTTATGGACAAACCATGACTAGCACAAAAGTCCAATAACAAAACACCACTCGCGTTCAGATCGGGGAGGCCGTTCCTCCCAACCACGCCCCTCCAGGTGTCACTGTCGTCGCCCACGTGAGCATTGAAGTCCCCCAGTAGCACAATGGAGTCCCCAGTCTGAGCACCCCTCAGTACCTCTCCCAGGGACTCCAAGAAGGCCGGATACTCTATACTGCTATTTGGCCCGTAGGCACAAACAACAGCAAGAGCCCTCTCCCCAATCCGAAGGCGCAGAGAGGCAACCCTCTCATTCATTGGGGTAAACTCCAACACATGGCGGCTGAGCTGGGGAGCTATGAGCAAGCCCACACCAGCCCGCCGCCGCTCACCATGGGCGACTCCAGAGAAGTGAAGAGTCCAGCCCCTCTCGAGGAGCTGGGTTCCAGAGCCCAAGCTGTGTGTGGAGGTGAGCCCGACTATCTCTAGCCGGTACCTCTCAACCTCCCGCACAAGCTCAGGCTCTTTCCCCCCCAGCAAAGTGACATTCCATGTCCCAACAGCTAGCCGCTGTGTCCAGGGATCAGGTCGTCGAGGCCCCTGCCTTCGACTGCCACCCAATTCACACTGCACCAGTCCCCTACTGCTACCTCTGTGGGTAGTGAACCCACAGGAGGTTGGGCCCACGTCACCTCTTTGGGCTGAGCCCGGCCGGGCCCCATGGGCAAAGGCCCGGCCACCAAGCACTCGCATACGAGCCCCAACCCCAGGCCTGGCTCCAGGGTGGGGCCCCGGCTGCACCATACCAGGCGATGTCATGGTCCTCGATGGTTTCTCCATAAGCGTTTTGGTGAACTGCTCTTGGTCTGGCCTGTCACCTAGGACCTGTCTGCCTTGGAAAACCCTGACAGGGGCATAATGCCCCCGACAACATAGCTCCTAGGATCATTCAAGCACACAAACCCCTCCACCACAATAAGGTGGCAGTTCTCTCTCTCTCTCTCTCTCTCTCTCTCATATATATATATATATATATATATATATATATATATATATATATATATATATATGTGTGTGTGTGTGTGTGTGTGTGTGTGTGTGTGTGTATATATATATATATATATATATATATATATATATATATATAGAGAGAGAGAGAGAGAGAGAGAGAGAGAGAGAGACAGACAATGTGCTGGAAAGAAAAAAAAATCAACCTTTCATTTGGCCTCCTGAATGTTAAGATGCACTTGATCAGCTGAAAGTGTGTTTGACCTCTCCTGTCTTTTTAGTTTACCCACATCATGAACAACTTTTCATAGTCTCCAACCACAGCAAGTGCGAAAGGTCTTGTACTGGCAGAGAACATGGGCCCAAAGTCTGAGCAATTTTTTGCTTCTGGTAGCAGAATCCTGAACAGAGTTGAACAGAACTAATTTTCCACTGAAATGATACCTTGTTTGATCAATTGACAAATGGCAACATTACTTGGAACCTCAGCTCTTCACAGTCACGACAACCATTTTGTTTGCAATGGCTGATGACCATCAAAATACAACCACCAGTCATTTGCTTGCAAAAGTTTGATTTTGTTGGGGAGTACAGAAAGGGTAAACTGAATGGCATTCCAGATGTTGTGTCCCTCATTCCATCCACTGCTGAGTGTAGTTTGTTCTTCACCTGTAAAGAAATTGACTATCTCAGCTGAAATAATAATAATAATAATAATAATAATAATAATAATAATGTGGCAGTGGGGGCATGGCCTAGCATCAGTTTATGAATGGAGGGTGGGGCCAGGGAAGGTGAGTGGCAAAGTCAATGCAACTGTGGTTAATTAATGTTGTGTGTCTGTGTTGTTGCAGTGACTGAGGATAGAAAAGGAGGGAGAGAGCAGATAGAGGGAAGCTCTCCCGACCAGAACATGTGTGTGTATGTGTGTTGTGTATGCGACTGTGTGTGAGTGAGTAAAGCTGAAAAGCAAGTAAAATAAAAAGCGTGTGTGTGAACATCAACTCCTGCCTGCCATGCTTCTGTACTCCACCCACATCAGGGACTTGTTAAAATGGTGCCGAAACCCAGGAGTATGGAAGGGAACTCCCACATGGAGTCCTCCCTATTCAAAGAGCTCATCCATGCCCTTGCTATCGCCCAGCAGAACCAGCATCAAGCGCTGACTGCCCTCTGGAAGAAGCAAGAGCAACGCTTTGAAGCCTTGATGCTGGCCCAGCAGGAAGATCACCAGGTGTTCCGGTATCTGTTCGCGTCGGCAGGGGCTTTGACCGCCACCACACAGACCCTCCTCACATCACTCTCACAAAGATGGGCCTGCATGATGATCCAGAAGCTTTCCTCGCTCTCTTTGTGCAAGAGGCCGAAATATGGGGGTAGCCACTCAAGCAGCAGATGGTGTGCCTCCTCCCGCTCCTGACTGGCGAGGCGCAGCTTGCAGTGCAGCAGCTCCCTGCTGAGAGCCAGCTCCTGTCTGCTGACCTAAAGAAAGCCATCCTGCAGCATGTTAGCTGCTCCCCAGAACAACATTGCCAGTGCTTCTGGATGCTGACATTGGAGGAGGTCGGCCGGATGTTCACATTCGGCCAGCAACTCAGGGATGCCTGTCGGCAGTGGCTGAGGGTGGAAGAATGCAACGCCAATGGGATCATTGATCTGGTGGCACTGGAACAGTTCATTTTTCGACTTCCAGAAGGAACAGCGGAATGGGTCCAGTGTCATCGCCTGGCATCGCTAGAACAAGCCATTGAGTTGGCAGAGGACCATCTGGAGGTGGTTCCGATGGCAGGTGGACGAAGTGCCTCTCCTTGTTTCTTTTCTCTATCTCTTTTCGCCCCCTCTCTCGCTCTCTCTTTCCCCTCCCCACCCCGTTCCCCCAGCATGGAGGAGGCAGTGGCCGGCCCCTCCCCAGCCAGCTGGTTGCATCCGTGGTGGCCTCACAGCTCCCTCTTCTGTGTCTGTGTCTTCTCTCCCTCAGGTGAGTGATGCCCATAACACTGGTGCAGAGGGAAAGCCTGGGCCGGTGTGCTGACACAGCGGGGAGCCGGAGCATCTCCAGAGTCAGGGCTCAGCAATGGAGGTGGAAGCTGTGATCCAGATCCCTGACACACCAGAGACCACCCCCGATCGGGCCGGAACCAATAAGTGTTCAAGGGGATTTTCCCCCTTTGAATTATTATGTAGGCAAAAGCCACATGACATCTTGGACATGCTGTGGGAAAATTGGGAGGAGGGATCTTCACCTAGTATGAACGGAATTCAATATGTTCTCAACCTGTGCATAAAGCTCCACACCCTCACGCACTTAACCCAGGAGAATTTGCGGCAGGCACAAGAACATCAAGCCCGGCTGTACGACAGGGGTATGCGCCTTAGAGTTCACTCTGGGAGACAAAGTACTCATGTTATTGCCCATGTTAAGTTCCAAATTAGTCGTCAAGTGGCAAGGGCCCTTCAGGGTCCCACGGTGAGTTGGGGATGTTGACTATGAGGTGAGGTGAACGGATGGGGGTGGGGGTCTACAAATATACCACCTCGACCTATTAAAGTGTTGGAATGAAGGGGTCCCTGTGGCATTGGCATCGGTAATTCTGGAGAAGGCGAAGTTGGAGCCAGAGGTAAAAACAACCAAAACCACAACCCGAATGGTTCCGGTCCCTTGTGGAGACCACCTCTCACCAGCTCAACTCACAGAGGTGGCCAAGTTGCAAAAGGAATTTTCTGATGTGTTCTCGCCCCTTCCCAGCTGCACCCACCTCATAGAACACCACATTGAAACACCCCCAGGGGTGGTGGTGCATAGCTGTCCTTACCACTTACCGGAACACAAAAAAAGGTGGTTTGGGATGAACTCAAAGCCATGCTCAGCATGGGCATTATCAAGGAGTCACACAGTGACTGGAGCAACCTGGTGGTCCTGGTACCCAAGGCCGATGGGTCAGTCTGGTTCTGTGTGGACTATAGAAAAGTCAATGTAGTGTCTAAATTCAATGCATACCCAATGCCTCACATTGATGAGTTGCTTGATCAGTTAGGTGAGGCTCGCTTTTATTCAACACTGGATTTGACAAAGGGATATTGGCAGATCCCCTTGACTCCTCTATCCTGAGAGAAAACATATTTTTCCACACCGTTTGGATTACAGCAGTTTGTCATGCTTCCTTTTGGGTTGTTTGGGGCTCCTGCTATGTTCCAGCGGCTCATGGACAAAATCCTCCACCCCCACGCCACCTATGCGGCAGCCTACTTAGATGGCATAATCATATACAGCAGTGACTGGCCGTGGTACATAGAACACTTTAGGGCTATCCTAGAGTCATTGAGGCATGCGGGTCTCACAGCCAATCCAAAAAAGTGTGCAATTGGGCAGATGGAAGTACGGTATCTGGGTTTCCACTCGGGTCATGGACGTCCCCAAATTGACAAGATGGCACTGATTGTGGCCAGTCTGAGGCCTAAGACCAAAAAGGGGTTGAGACAGTTCCTGGGGCTGGGTGGCTATTATTGTAGGTCCATACCTAATTATTCGGATGTCAGCAGCCCGCTGACTGATCTCACTAAAAAGGGAGCACCAGATCCAGTCCAGTGGACAGAGCAGTGCCAACAGACTTTCACCAGGGTAAAGGCTGCACTGTGTGGGGGGCCACTCTTACACTCCCCTGATTTCTCTCTCCCCTTTATTTTGCAGACGGATGCATCAGACAGATGGCTGGGGGCCATTTTGTCCCAGAAGGTGGAGGGCGAGGAACACCCCGTGCTGTACATTAGCCGCAAGCTCTCAATGCATGAGAGTAAGTACATCACCATTGAGAAAGAATGTTGACCATCAAGTGTGTGGTCCTCACCCTCCGGTACTACCTGCTGGGGCACTCTTTCACCCTCTGTTAGGACCATATGTCCCTCCAGTGGCTCCACCATATGAAAGATGCCAATGTGCGGCTCACCTGTTGGTATCTAGCCCTCCAGGCATTTAAATTTGAGGTGGTCCACAGGCCAGGGGCGCAGATGGTAGTGGCGACCCTGGCCTGTGGCGGGGACGACTCCCATCAGGGGGGGAGGGAGTCCGCTGCAGGCTGGACAGCTCCCTGGCCTGAGTCAGGTGGTGGGGGTATGCGGCGGAGGTATGTAGCAGTGGGGGCGTGGCCTATCATCAGTTTGTGAATAGAGGGTGGGGCCATAGAAGGTGAGTGGCAAAGCCAATAGAATAGAATAGAATGCCTTTATTGTCACTATACCCATGTACAATGAGATTAAAAGCAACTCCAATAACAGTGCAAACAGCGTGTGTGTGTGTGTGGGGGGGAAATAAATAAATAAATTAATTAATTAATTAATTAAAAAAAAAAGTGAGGGTGTAAGGTGCACAGTCCTGAGGCGTATGTGTTGTGTTTCACATTATGGAGTGAGGTATTGCACATTATAAAGTATTGCACAGGGTGTAAGGTGTACAGTCCTGAGGCGTATGTGTTGTGTTTCACATTATGGAATGAGGTATTGCATATTATAAGTATTGCACAAGAGAGTCATATTATAAAGTATTGCACATTATAAATTATTTCATGAAGAGAGTCACATTATAAAGTATTGCACAGGGGGGGTTATACTATAAAGTCAGAGCATATTCGAGTTCAGGGTGGTTATGGCTTTTGGAAAGAAGCTGTTTTTGAATCTATTTGTTTTTGTCCTGATGCACCTGTAGCGCCTCCCTGAGGGCAACAGGTCAAACAGATCAAAGCCAGGGTGGGAGTTGTCCTTGATAATGTTCTTAGCTCTGCTAAGGCAGCGGGAGGTGTAAATGTCCATCAGGGAGGGGAGAGCGCAGCCAATGATCTTCTGTGCTGCCTTTACTACTCTCTGGAGCCTCTCCCTGTCTGCAGCAGTGCAGCTGCTGTACCATACTGTGATACAGTACGTCAGCAGGCTCTCGATGGATGAGTGGTAGAAGGTCAGCAGCAGGTTGGAGCTCAGGTTGTGCTTCCTGAGGACTCTCAGGAAATGTAGCCACTGCTGAGCCTTCTTAATGACTGCTGTAATGTTCTGTAATGTGCTGTAATGTAAATTTTTTTTTTTTTTTGAAAAAAAAATGCTCATTTTGAATTTGGTGTCAGCAACACATTTCAAACATGTTGGGACAGGGGTATGTTTACACTGTTGCACCTCTACTTTTATCAATACTCTGTAAAATGTCTGGGAATTGAGGAGATCAATTGCTGTAGTTTTGAAAGAGAAATGCTGTCCCATTCTTGCCTGATATACAATTTCAGTTCTACTTCAGGGTCTTCTTTGTCGTATTTTGTGCTTCATAATGCACCAAATGTTTTAAATGGGAGACAGGTCTGGACTGCAGGCAGGCCAGTTTAGCACCCAGACTCTTTTACTACAATGCTATACAATTTTAATATCTGCAGAAAGTGATTTGGCATTATCTTGCTGAAAGAAGGAAGGCCTTCCCTGAAAAAGATTTTGTCTGGATGGCAGCATATTGCTCTGAAACCATATATCATTCAGCATTAATGATGCCTTCCCAGATGTACAAACTACCCATGTCATGTCCACTAATGCACCCTCATACCATCACAGATGCTCGCTTTTGAAGTGTGCACAGATAGCAATCTAGATGGTCCCTCTCCTCTTTAGCCTGGAGGACATGGTGTCCATGATTTCTTAAAAGAATTTCTACTTTTGATTCATCAGACATCGGGACAATTTTTCACTTCGCCTCAGTCCATCATAGAGTTTGGGCCCAGAGAAGGTGGTGGTGTTTCATGATATTTTTTATATGTTTATATATGGTTTTAACTTGCATTTGTGGATGCAATAATAGACTGTTCTCACAGATGATGGTTTTCTGAAGTGTTCCTGAGTCCATACATTTTCACATACACGTCTGCTTTTAATGCAGTGTCACCTGAGGGCCTGAAAATTACAGGCATCCAATGTCAGTTTTCAGCCTTGTCTCTTGCATACAGAGATTTCTCCATATTCTCTGAACATTTTAATAACATTATGTATTATTCAAATATTATGCAATATTCAAAGTCCTGCACCATTTCTTATTGTCCCCACTTTGATATGAGTCAGGCTACTTCACTAAATACAGCAGTCATTTGCAAATGTATTATTTGTCAACCAGCCAGGGTCTACATTAGCAGCAAATTTGGATTCTTTCTGGACTTGCCACTCCTGGAAGGGAAATGCAACCATAAGAAGAGTGAAACAACTGCCTGAAACACACATCACTATGATTTTCTAGAGGTTACTGTTTCACTATTATTTTCTGGAGGTTACTCTTTGTTGAGCTTCGCAGCTTCACCAGTGCTGAACCTGGGGAATAATCTCGTGGAGGCAATGATACTCTTTAGCCCTTATGGCATCTTTATTAACACTCCTCATGATCTTACACTTTCTCTAGTCGCAGCGGGGAGAATGCTGGACTTTTCCTTTCTTTTTTTTTTTCTCTTTACAGACATAACAAGCCTGGGCATGTCCTAAACAAAATGTGGTGTCACATGAGTTTCAGGCTTGTGACTTGTGACCCACTGTGGTCAAAACAAAACACTACACCTCATTAAACTACATTACAATCACATATCACATATTGTAACAACTGCATACATTAAATAAAGAATAACACTCTTTCATAACATTAGCCAGTTAGCCACTCTGCTAGCTGAAATAAAATGGCACTTAGCACCGAACTTGTTAATGCTAAAATAACTGACAGTGACTCTGAACTATTAAAATATACTATTTCAGTTTTATTATTCTGTTGCTTTAAGAAGATAATGTGGATTTAAAAGTATAGCTTGCTGTCCAGCAAGTGTTTTTGAGCTCAGTAGCATCAAGGGCTGAATACATGCTACCATACTACATAGTATAGTAAAACAGTACACAGGTAATAAGGTAAGTATACTCTTTAGTATAGTAGTGTACACTAATTTGCAGCATGATTGTAGTTGTGGGCGGCACGGTGGTGTAGTGGTTAGCGCTGTCGCCTCACAGCAAGAAGGTCCGGGTTTGAGCCCCGTGGCCAGCAAGGGCCTTTCTGTGCGGAGTTTGCATGTTCTCCCTGTGTCCGCGTGGGTTTCCTCCGGGTGCTCCGGTTTTCCCCACAGTCCAAAGACATGCAGGTTAGGTTAACTGGTGACTCTAAATTGACCATAGGTGTGAATGTGAGTGTGAATGGTTGTCTGTGTCTATGTGTCAGCCCTGTGATGACCTGGCGACTTGTCCAGGGTGTACCCTGCCTTTCGCCCGTAGTCAGCTGGGATAGGCTCCAGCTTGCCTGCGACCCCGTAGAACAGGATAAAGAGGCTAGAGATAATGAGATGAGATTGTAGCTGTATGCTTCATTTTAAACACATTCAAATTAACCCCTTCGGTCACCGCATACACAATTGTGTACATCACTTTCTACAGTAATATAATGTGTGCATCGTGACCGAAGGGGGATAAAATACAGCTTGTTGTAGTGGCAAGATGGTGCCTGGCAAAACTAGAGTTTTAACTGCTCTGTTATTTTTCTATGTTTTGTGTATTCTGCTGGCCAAAGGGCACTCAGCACTCTATCATTCAGATACAGAACATGGAGGAGACTACCTATCAAAATTTATCATGCTCAAATCATGCAAAAACTTTGCTTTTGGGTATGGAATCCTGCTGGACACTTATCACCCACCATAGATCCCCACTGGCAGCTGTGCCATTGAAATAATTATTTGCATGTCAAGAAGATCCATTGTGTACCACAGAAGGGTCAAGGTGGATGGCCTCATTATATCCATGTGTCTATTGGTGGCTGGGGATGTGCATCACCCAGGACCTACCATGCGCCAACCAAAGTTCCCCTGTGTACTGTACTCGAGTTGAGGGGGGATGGGGGGGTGCCATCCCCCCGGAATAAAAAATGGTCAAAATCATCCCCCCTCTAAAACGGGCATCCCCCCTCCCTTCCCTTGAGCAATTTTATCAATAAATGTGGACATTACTTCTATTTAACATTGGAATTAGAAATGCCATTCCACGTAGCTTTGCTGAAACTGAGCATACAATAAGCTACCGTGAGAGAGGGCACACGCAAGCGAAGCGTTTGAGGAGGTGACATTCAGTTGGGGTTCCGTTATTTTTTATTTCATTCGGCATCAGTGACAGCAGCGGATTGCAGCATCATGGCCAAGCGGAGTGGACAGCAAGACCTAAGCAAGTTCAGATTTAAGATCGCAAGAAAAAACATTTCAGGAGGTAAGTCAAGAGTTACGAATATCAGTCACACTTTCTGTGAGCCCACTATCATGCTGTAAAGTTACCGATATGTAGCCTAATTTGTGGGTGGCAGATAACAACACAGCTATCATAATGAATGTTAGTTTGGATTCTAGCCAGCTATCGATAGCTTACTCAGGTTCATGTTAGCTTTGATTTCTTGTATAAGGCCATTAATTTAATCAGCCTGGACATTCATTTGTTATTCTTCAGGCAACAAAAAGTGTTATTCAAGACAGGAAGACTAAAATAAATGACACTAGCAGTTTTGAAGGCTTCATTGCCTCATTAGAGAGCCGGTCACAACATGTACAGTAAGGCAGAGCAGGATTGGTGTAGGACTCGACAAAGTGTCTGCTAAAATGCAGCTTTCTTTTTCTTCATTATAGGCCCTTCTTCTGTCTCCTCAATGGGCCTTTTCCCCTTTCCAAAGAAACTTTCCAAAGATGCCTGCTTTTAACTCATTTTGCTAGCTTGTATCCAGTATATATCAAAGTGCTGGTATGTATCGAAGCAAAGTATCAAAGTATCCAAGGCAGCTCCTTGGTAACAGTCAACGTTAAGGTGTCACGTGACCTAGATAACAGCAGGAATCAACGTTACAGAAAGAATCTGGTCATTTTTCAAAGCTCAAATCCTCATTCAGATAATAAATAAATCAGAAATAAGATTATAATTATCTTTAATTAAATTATCTTATCCACTGCTCTTTATTCCAGATGACAGTTGTAACGGTGTTACCCAAAGTCTCATCTCATCTCATTATCTCTAGCTGCTTTATCCTTCTACAGGGTCGCAGGCAAGCTGGAGCCTATCCCAGCTGACTACGGGCGAAAGGCGGGGTACACCCTGGACAAGTCGCCAGGTCATCACAGGGCTGACACACAGACACAGACAACCATTCACACTCACATTCACACCTACGGTCAATTTAGAGTCACCAGTTAACCTAACCTGCATGTCTTTGGACTGTGGGGGAAACCGGAGCACCCGGAGGAAACCCACGCGGACACGGGGAAAACATGCAAACTCCACACAGAAAGGCCCTCGCCGGCCCCGGGGCTCGAATCCAGGACCTTCTTGCTGTGAGGCGACAGCGCTAACCACTACACCACCGTGCCGCCCGTTACCCAAAGTTCAAGTATAAATTTTTGTTCGGGTGCCAGGCAGGCCCAAAATCCTGCCAATTAAAAGTAACCACCGCCAGCAATAATAAAAAACAATAACAAAAGTAGATTTTAAACATGCATATGTTTACTTTTTCACAAAAAAATGGCATCAATACAACCCCATAATGTTCTTATGCTCCCAATACAGCGAAAGGGGCATGAATAATAAAAAAAAAAGTCGTGTAAACCCAGTGCTCGTGTGTGTGTGGGTGTGTGTGTGTTTGTGGATGTTAGCATGTGTGGAGGGAGAGAGAGTTTGTAGTTCCAGTAGCGCTTGGTAAACGAGCAGCAAGGGGCGTGTGGATAAACGCTTCAACTCACAGTTCTGGAGCTGGCTGTGTAAACTGGACTGTCCTGGATCTGAAGCTTCAACAGTCCTTAGCCATCCGCTTCCCGCATCGGGCTTGAAGTAGCTATGTGCTCCTCTCACCTGTGGCTTGCGATGTTCCTCCATCACGGAAATCTTGCTTGGGTCGGCTTGCAAATCTCCGCCGCGGATTCCGTCGTCGGCAACAATGCACAAGTCTTCCACTTGGTTTAGCATCCACTCCAGAATCGCACCTTCACGCTTGCTTGTACAGGAACCAAACGGAGCTCTGCTGCGCTACACTTCCTCTCCCCTACTACGGATGCAACATAGTGACATTTAAAGGAAGCGCTTCATAAATCAGGCGTGACCTCTCCCCCAATCAGCGTTCACAGGTGTTGCGTGTTATGTTAATGAGGTGAGTGCTGTGTAGTTTTAGTGTGCTTTTAAAGTGACAGTCACAGGGGAAAACGTTACATCTCTGGGGCAGAATGTATTTCGCCACATTCCCCCCCTCCATGGGAAGACAACCCATGGTTGGCAAGAGACATGAGACTAAGTGAAACCAAGAAAGTCTTCATCATTGGAGTCGTCCTCAAAGACTTTAGACAGTGCCTCCATTTCCTGTCTCTCAATCTCAGCTGCTGTGGGAAAGCAGGGTTTGAGGTTGTTGACGTGGACATTGCTCAGGTCTTCCCCAGAGTCTTCCCGTACCACCTCAAAGTTCACAGGGCCCAACTGCTGCAAGACTCTGTAGGGTCCCTACCACTTTGGTGCCAGCTTTGCAGAAAAGTGTTTGGCCTTAGATGACTGAGCATGGTTGCGCACCCACACTCTATCCTTAGGTACATACTGAACTTCTTTTCTGTTCTTGTTGTAGTTCCTAAGTTGTCTTGCCTTTGCTTTCTTACTGCTAATGTGTGCTTTCTTTTGCAGGTCTTTTAGGTGTCGCACAACATCGTATCCGGCGTCGTCAGGGGTAAGGTTTTGTCCTCTGAGGAGTTTGTCCATGGGACTATGCAGCTTTCTCCCAAGGTGCAGCTCGGCAGGAGTAGTCCCAGCCGTCTCATGAACAGTGGAGTTGAAGGCAAATCGGAATTCAGGTAAGTACTGGTCCCATTTTCGATGGTTATCTGAGACATAGGATGCGATCATGGATTTGAGATTCCTGTTAACTCTTTCAGTCAGGTTGGTTTGTGGATGGTATGTTGTGGTAAGTTTGGGGGTGACTGAGCAGGTGTGACAGAGTTCCTTGAATAAGCTGGACACAAACTGCAGCCCTCCATCAGACAGGATATAATCGGGTACGCCCCAGCGGGTAAGTATTTCATTACGGATGATGCGAGCTACCACGGCAGAGGATGCTGTATGGAGGGGAAATAACTCGACCCAGCGGGTGTAATAATCGATGAGGACAAGTAGATATTCATGTCTGTCTGAACTGCGGAGTAGAGGTCCCATGAGGTCAGCTCCAAGCATCTCATTGGGATAGCTCACAGTGGTTTGTTGGAGTTTCCCACAGGGCTTCTGGTTGTCTCCTTTGCGTGTCTGGCAAACTGTACAGGCACGAACATAGCTCCGCACTTCGTCCCACATCTTAGGCCAGAAAGCCACGTTGTGAATGCGTTTGTAGGTCTTGAACATACCTTGGTGTCCACACCAGGGGGAGTCATGGTATGCTACCAGAAGTGGAGGTATTAGTGTCTTTGGTATCCACACACGAAAGTGATGCTTCTTGTCATTGTCATCCAGCTTGATCATTCTGTAAAGCAGGTCATCAACCACGGCGTAGTTGTCTCCGACGTCTTCACAGCCTTCAGCCAGATCTTTCATGACTTTCTCTATCTGGGGGTCTTTGTGCTGTTCCTCCCATAAGGTCATGGTGGAGAAGGGAAAATCTTGTGGTTCCTTTTGGCTCACAGCCAACATGCACAAAGGCCCCACAGGACATCGAGAAAGGGCGTCTGGTGCTACATTGAGTTTCCCTTTGCGGTATTCAATGATAAAGTTGAACTTCTGAAGGCAAAGGGCCCAACGGAGGAGACGACTGGAGGTCTTGGTGCTGCTGAATACCCACTGCAAGGAGGCATGGTCAGTCACTACTGTGAACAGTTTGGGTTCCAGGTAGTGCTGCCATTTTTCCAGCGCCCAGACGACCACGAGACATTCCTTCTCCGTTGCGGAGTAGTTCCTTTCAGCCTTGTTTAAGCTTCTGCTTGCGAAAGCAATGACCTCTTCATGGCCGATCCCCTTCTTTTGTGCCAAGATGGCACCAAGCCCCAAGTCACTGGCGTCTGTGTAGACAAAGAAAGGAAGTTCTAGGTCAGGATGACCAAGGACAGGAGGAGATGTAAGGTGGTCTTTTAAGGTTTGAAAAGCTTTCTCACACTTCTCATTCCACTGGAAGACATGACCTTTCCTCTTGAGAGCGTTGAGTGGTTCTGCGATTTGAGAAAATCCAGGTACAAACCGGTGGTACCATCCTGCAAGGCCAAGGAATCTCTGCACCTCCTTGATTGTTGTTGGAGCCGGGTAAGCCTTGATGGCCTCCACCTTCATGGGGTCTGCAGTGGTTCCTTGGATGGAGATGACATGGCCCAGGTACTTTATCTCCTTCATGCAGAACTTGGACTTTTTCAAGTTCAAGGTGAGTCTTGCTGCTTGAAGCTTTTCCAGAACGGCATGAAGGTCTTGGAAATGACGTTGGATGGACGGTGAGTAGATCACAATATCATCTAGGTACACTAGACACACTTTTCCTTTCAGTTCAGCCAACACCAGATCCATTAAGCGTTGGAAACTGGCTGGGGCATTTTTGAGTCCAAAAGGCATGACTGAACTGGAAAGTGCCCATGTGGGTCACAAAAGCTGCCTTGGCCACACTTGCGGCGTCCATGGTGACCTGCCAATAGCCACTGTTTAGGTCTAGAGTGGAGAAGACCGTGGAGCCGGCAAGTGACTCTAGAAGTTCGTTGATGTTGGGCAGTGGGTATGCGTTGGTTTCTGTGACTGCATTTAACTTCCTGTAATCAACACAGAACCTGAGTGTTCCACATTTCTTTGGGACAAGGATGACGGGTGAGGTCCACCCAGAGTAGGATGGTTCGATCACACCTTGATCAAGCATGTCCTTCAGATGCTGCTCCACAACTTGACGTTCTTGCGCAGACATCCTGTAGGGTTTTTGCTTGCTCGGCACTTCACTGGTGGTATGGATGTGGTGCTTTAACACGTCAGTCCTTCCTGGCTTCAAAGAACATAGGTCTGGTTTGGACACCAGAAGTTGTCTAAGACCAGCCTTCTCCCACTCTTTCACCTCAGCATTTTCTACTGCAAGATCGATGTAGTCTTGAGCGGTGAGTGCCACAGGCTGTGGGGCCAAGCAAGGAGGGGGTATGCAAGACATAAGAGTAGCCCTGAGTGGTGCAGTGTAAAGGGTGGTTTGTTCATCATTCTGCTGGAACAGATATCTCTCTGGTCTCCCCTTGAAACTGTACTGACAGTCAGCTGCATGGATTTGCAGACCGCTGTGATACAAGTAATCGAGGCCAAGAACTGCTTTGTAGGCCAAAGCTTTTGGGGACAGGACTGCCACCTCATACGTGCATGAAACCTCACCCAAGTTGATGGTTACTTCAGCCTTTCCAAGGGGTGTCTCAGTCTCTCCATTAGCAAGGAAGAGAGGTCCGCTTGTCCAAGGCTCCAGGTCTTCCTTGGGCCTTTTGAAAGCTTTCCAGACCTGTTCGTGGAGTGTGTAGCTTGCCCCAGTATCAATGATAGCCCTGCCATTCCAAGGGCCGATGTTGACTGTGACTACCAGCTGCCGGGGAATATTGAAGGTGCTTCCCGGTGTTGTGGGAGACATACCTTTGATCTGGTTCTTAGAACTCTTTGTAGTGGTAAGGTTGATGTTGCCATTGCCCTGCTGTGCTGGCTTAGATGGTTGAGACATGTTCTTGGGATGGTGTTGTGTGGACTGACGGCCTCCAGGAGATGGTTGGTATTGAGGGCAAGAACCAGGTGGATGTTGACCTTTACAGCGCCAGCATGTAATAGAAGATGTGTCCAAGTCTGTAGATTTGGGAGTGTTTTTCGCCCTCTGTGCACTTTTGTCATGCGTACCATGCTGTGTTTCATACAAGGACTGTTGTTCTAAGTCTTTTTCCAGCTGATGGCCAAGCTTCACCAACTCTTCAACATTCTGAGCCTGACCCCATAGGTAGGTAGCCAGTCATGGTTTGACATTTTTTAGAATGAGTTTCACTATCTCAGCCTCAGTGATGGTGGGTTTCCATTGTTTACAAAGGGCATGGTGAGAGAAGGCAAAATCACGAATGGACTCGTTTTCTTTCTGCCGTCGGTTTCGTACTCGGTCCGTGAGCTCCTCTTCGTAATCCTCAGACAGGAACGCTGACAAACTTTTTCTGGAACTGGGCCCAGGTAAGGACCTCAGTCATGGCAATCTCCCACCAATCTCTGGCTGTGCCGTGCAGGACAGTTCGAAAGGTAGCCAGGATCTCTGTGTCAAACAGAGGGTGAATGGCTAGAAAGTCACGGCACTTAGAGAGGTAAAGGACAGGGTCTGGATCGTCGCTTGCCTTGCCAAAGGTAGGAAATGACAGTTTTAGAACTTTTAGATGACCAGACTTTGTTCCAGTAGGTGGCGTGGTGGGCATGAAGCTGGAGTGGCTGGGCAGTGAAGCTGGAGTGGCTGTAGCTGTAGTATGTGGGGTTACTGATGGCCTCATGCCAGTAAGAGGAGATATGGTTGAGACGTGTTGCTCAATCTTTTTCTCTAACTCTGTTATCTTGTTGGTAAGTATGTTGTACTCTTTTGTTATGTGTGCTGGTAGATGTCCTAAAGATGTGTTTATTTGGTTGGTAATTCTAACACAGCTATCCATGTTCTGTGACAAGTGTCCACAGTCTGCTGCAACAGCCCTCCTCTGGGACAAGATCTCCTGCTGTACCTCGGCTTGTAACTGTTCGACCATGAAACGGATTTCTTCCAGTTGTGTAATACTTTGGTTTTTAACTTCTTCTGTGATAATGGTTTTAATGGCCTTCAGCAACTCATCCCATTTATTTTCTGTTTTCTGAGTACTAGCTGTGAGTGCTGCACTGAGTTTTGTGAATTCTGTTTTTGCCATTTCAGACACTACCTCCAACTTGGCCTCCAAGTGAAAGAGGCTCCTGGCCACTAGTTTAGTGACCTTACTGAGTTGAGCGTCCTGTTGTTCCAGTTTCTGAAATATCAGGGCCCAGTTGTCAGGAGTTTTTAGTGCTAATGCACCGAGCTTTCGTGCTGGTGTTGGGAGCTTTGTAGGCAAGTCACGCTGCACTGAGGTATCTGAAGACCATGATGGAGAAGGGTCCAAATCCATATCTAATGGAGAGGCAGCTGCGGCCTGAGTGTAGTCCGAACCAGTAGTCTGTAGTGCAGCTGTTAGCAGGTTGGAGGGTTCAGCAGACAATAAAGGGGGCACTGTAGACACAGTAGGCAGCTGGTCTGCAGTAGTAGTACCAAGAAGTCCAGGGCTAGTAAGAATGAAAGAGGTATCGCTATGAAAAGGAGGATGGAGGAACACCCGATGCTCAATTTGAGGTGTGCTTATGTCAGGTGGTGAGGTTTGTGTGTCAGGAGACGTGGAGACGTCTGTGTGGCTCTCCCGTTGACATTGCGGCTTTAGGTTGTGACATGGGTTGTATTATTGGTTATTAAATGATGTGAAAAATGATGTTTGAAATGTTTGTGTTTTTTGTGTGTCTGTATGTTTGTAACAAAATGTACCCCACTTGAAAAGTAACAAGTTACACAGTTATCAAAGAGACATGTAAACCAATAGGGAAATACTCAGGCAATTATTACACAAAGAAAATTCAGCAGTGTGATAAAAATTTAACACAGACCTGAGCACAGGTTCAAAACACCAATATCAGCACAATATAGCATACACACCACCATCAATACAGTGCTCAATTCAACAGTAGTTTTTTTTTTTAAGTGTCCCACAAGTCCAAAAAGTCCAAGGAGCAGTCACTAAGCAGTTCAAGTCCCTTGTTATTTACAGTTCATGTCCTGTTAATTCTAGTTCATGTCCCTGTTAATTACAGTTCATGTCCCTGTTCGGGTGCCAATTCTGTAACGGTGTTACCCAAGGTTCAAGTATACGTTTTTGTTCAGGTGCCAGGCAGGCCCAAAATCCTGCCAATTAAAAGTAACCACCACCAGCAATAATAAAAAACAATAACAAAAGTAGGTTTTAAACGTGCATATGTTTACTTTTTCACAAAAAAAAATAAATGGCATCAATACAACCCCATAATGTTCTTATGCTCCCAATACAGCGAAAGGGGCATGAATAATAATAAAAAAAAAAGTCGTGTAAACCCAGTGCTCATGTGTGTGTGGGTGTGTGTGTTTGTGGATGTTAGCGTGTGTGGAGGGAGAGAGAGTTTGTAGTTCCAGTAGCGCTTGGTAAACGAGCAGCAAGGGGCATGTGGATAAATGCTTCAACTCACAGTTCTGGAGCTGGCTGTGTAAACTGGACTGTCCTGGATCTGAAGCTTCAACAGTCCTTAGCCATCCGCTTCTCGCATCGGGCTTGAAGTAGCTATGTGCTCCTCTCACCTGTGGCTTGCGATGTTCCTCCGTCACGGAAATCTTGCTTGGGTCGGCTTGCAAATCTCCACCGCGGATTCCGTCGTCGGCAACAATGCACAAGTCTTCCACTTGGTTTAGCATCCACTCCAGAATCGCACCTTCACGCTTGCTCGTACAGGAACCAAACGGAGCTCTGCTGCGCTACACTTCCTCTCCCCTACTACGGATGCAACATAGTGACATTTAAAGGAAGCGCTTCATCAATCAGGCGTGACCACTCCCCCAATCAGCGTTCACAGGTGTTGAGTGTTATGTTAATGAGGTGAGTGCTGTGTAGTTTTAGTGTGCTTTTAAAGTGACAGTCACAGGGGAAAACGTTACGTCTCTGGGGCAGAATGTATTTCGCCACACAGTCAGCAGCAACTGCAACACATTATGAAAGTCTTTGGAAATTTCTATGAGGTAGGAAAGCCATGAGAAGTAAAGCCATTTCTTTGCCCACCTTCACTCCCCCACAAAGGAGGATTTTTTTTGGTCTTTTCTTTTCTTTCCATTAAAATAATAACCGGTATGGACATGTATAATTTGCATTACTCATAAGAATAAACACAATAATAACAAAAAGGAAAAAAACAAAAAAAAATGCATAATGCCTCAAACATCTTTTAGGAAGTTTAGTCTGATTTACAATTTACTGTTGCTTGTTTTAGCTTATTGGTTACCTACCTACCTCTGTATTTAACTCAATGTTCCCAATGTTCAGCTTTGAATAAAAATTCTATTGACTTGATATGAAAAGATTCAGTTGTTAATTTACATTGCCTGCTGAGGTTTTAATAAATTATTTACCAAATGATTTAAAAGGAGCCTACCATGACTATGAAGTTACACTTCAAATTTGTCATCTGTATTTCACCCTAAATGGAGAATGTGGTAGGTATGTCAGCCAGGAGACTGACTAAATATGACACATGACATCCACACTGTGCATGTTTTACAGTAAAATACCAGTGTATTATGTTTTTTACAACAATAAAAAGGGTACACAGTGTGTACTACACACTTTATCAGCACAAAATACTGTATGTCTGGTAAATGAACAAGGTCCACAGACCTACGTTGTGTGCAAACCCTCCTAAAAGCAAACCAGTTTCCCACCGACAGACCGACCGATGGGTCGACATGCGACTAAAAATTTCACCATCCCCCCTGGTTTGATTTTACAACTCGACCACTGCCTGTGTAGTGTACCAGAAGGCAGTGCAGTCTAACAGCAAGGCAATCAACTGTGACATGTGTGGAGGGTGGGTCACCATCAAATGTTGTGGTATGCCAACAGCTCAATATCATCTTATGGAAATTGGCAACCCCTTTCCATTCATTTGCACAAAATGTACCTTTGACCTACTACCTGGCTCAGAAAGTGGGACAGAAATTGGAGACGAAGGTCAGGAACCAGACCATGTTACACTTCCATCAAATGTGGATGATTCTCACTTTGCGTGTTTTGACAGCAAGATCCTACTGTACACTTCCTACACTTGTACGTAGTGTATTGCCCAACTGTCTGAACTCAAGTTAACAGCTTCATAGACAAAAGCAGCTGTTATTGCTGTGACTGAAACATGGTTGGATTCCTCGGTGACTGACTCAGAGGTTGAAATATTTGGTTATTTGGCTGTAAGAAAAGACAGAAACAGAGAAGGAAGTGGAGTCTGTCTTTATATAAAGAATACACTTGCTTTTAATCCTCGTCCAGATCTTGCCCATGAGGAACTTGAGTCGCTATGGGTTGAGTTACTCTTTCCAAAGTCAAAACCAATCCTGACTGGTGTGTCTTATAGGCCTCTGAATAAAATGAACTTTTATGAACTTCTTGATGATTCCGTTACACAGTGCAACAGATTTATGGATCTAGAGACTGTGATCCTTGGTGATTTTAACACCAATGTATTGCAAAAAGGTGACAAAGGTTTGATGAAGGGATTTACAAACGTTTTCAGGACATTTGACGTGTTTCAATTAATCACCAAAACCACCAGGGTGACTGGTAATAGTGAATCGTGTGTTGACCTTATTCTGGCTTCGGATAGGGAAAGGATAGTTCAGTCTGGCATCATCAGTATAGGTATAAGTGACCATTATATAACTTTCTGTACATGCATGGTTTCTAAAGGGATTTTTGGAAAACATAATACTGTAAAAATAAGATCTCTGAGGAACTACAACACTGAAACTTTTCAAGCAAAATTCTGTGAGGTTGATTTGGTCAGAAGCAATTGAGAGTGATACTGATCATGCTTGCTGCTGCTTTAAATCTCTCTTTTTTTTTTTTTTTTGCCAGAGTTGTAAATGAAGTTGCTCTAGTTAAAGAAGTGAGAATTAAACAGAGAACTGAACCATGGATGACTTCAGATATTTTAGATTATATCAGGGCTAGGGATGAGACTCTAAGTTTAGGAAGCATAAAAACCAAAATGATTACAATACTTTTTGTATACTTAGAAATAAAATCCAAAATCAAGTGAAGATGCCCTAAAAGAATTTCTATGCAGTTAAAGGAGAAGATCACAAAAATAACCCACAAATACTATGGAATACTCTTAAAAGTCTGGGCATTTGGGAAAAAAGGAGAATCCAGTCCTGTAACACTGAATATTGGGGATGATTTGTGTTTTGATAGTGCAAAGTTTGCAGACAAATTCAACAAGTTTTTCACTACTGTAGCATCTAATTTGGTTAAAAAATTACCTGAGATTCCATGCAAACATGGGGTTCAAGGAATCAATTCAAGATTTCTATGTGTCTAAAGGTGTAGTGCAGGATGGCTTCTCATTTTCACCAGTGGAGCAGGATATTGTTTTAAATATCCTTTCAGGTATCAGTACAGATAAAGCGACAGGTCTAGATGAGTTGCCTGCTCAATTTTTAAAGGATGGATCTTCCCAGATTGTCAAGCCACTGACTCATGTCATCAACTTACATATCTATTCATCCCGGTGAAATTCCTCTAGAGCTTAAAGGTCATAGGCAAGGGTCAGAGGTGGAATGTAGAATATCAACTTTATTTTCTAGAAGAATGACCCAAAAAGCGAATTCAATCTTCCTGGTATCTAATTTGCACCCTAAAATTGAATAAAACGGTTAAAATATACTGGTTTGCACAAGTTCCAAAGGTTTGTTTACATCTCACTTACGCGCACTTTTACCGCCAGGGGACAGTCATCATGATGTCATTCAAGGCAAACAGACTGGAAGTAGCTCTGTGTTTACTTGCGAACCGAGCACACGTGTACGGACTTTGGTCGTGAGAGGTTGTGTAAAATGTCTGATAACGATTTTGAAGTAGGAAGTCTCCAAATTGAATATTGAGAGGTGAAACCATACATGTATGAATCTATGGCCGTTGCGAAGCAATTGGTGAATGTGGTTCACTGGTTTGACTGTGTGACCTCGGAATCGGACAGCAACTCGGCCGACTCTGATCGCGGTGACCCTGGACCTCAACAAGACTCACGCCCAAATGATTTATCCTGGCAATTATGATAAATTCTTACTTTCATCGTAATACTAAATAAGAGCCCTTTTGAAGAATAATTAAACCACACGGGCACACACCTAATCCCTATAATATAACGTGGATTCGTTTATATTACTAATATATTGCTAATAGTAATACAAGCATTATACTATTTATAGCCTACTCTAAGTGAGTAGTATTCCTTTTGTTTCATTTCCACAATGATTGTACAGGATCCCTCAGGATTCTTGACTTGTCAATTGCAAGCAAAGGTAAAAATGTTTACCTCCAATCTTCTTTTTGCTTGAGCATTGCTGATCCGTTTTTTCTTTGACTGCTTGATTTTGTGTTCGAATTTTGTCGGAACAGCATCAGGTTTGAGCCTCCTCTGTCTGACACTGACACCTAAACTCTCCAACAGATGGGGATTCTTCAAAAAGTGATCGTAGCACAGAGTGGCGTATTTACTCAGCTGCCAACCCTCTCACTTCACGCGCACAATCCACTCTCTTTGCCTCCTCTCCTCTCTCGTAAAAAGATAAAAACTTCTTCCTGAACTGGTCCTGTTGGTACAGTTCACTGCACAACAATAAGGCATGGTTTTTCTTTGGAAATTCCCGAACGCACGTCTGCACTCAAGCCGAACGGCAATGCAAATAAACTGAAGTGGACTCAACTCAAGCGATTTGTTTGCCATGAATGACGTCACACGCTGAGTGGTCACGAAAATCGCCGAGCAGAAATTCGCTGTGATCCGCGCTAACTTATTTGAATTATTACTTATTAACAATACTTCTTGGGACCAGAAGAAAATTACAGAGGGTTTTTTAACATATAAAGTTTCAAATGTGCATAAATTGAAAACCTTTGCCTATGACCTTTAAAATGGCAAGGGTTGTTGTACTCCTACACAAAAAGAATAGTAAAACTGAGGTAGGCAACTATAGACCAGTCTCCATCCTCTCTGTGGTGTTGAAGATTCTTGAGAGAGTCATTTATAATCAGTTACATGAGTATGTCCAACAAAAGAATTTATATGAATATCAATTTGGTTTTAGACGGTCTTTCTCTACTGATACCTGTCTCATCCACTTGACCAATTATATTAGAAAGCAGATGGACTCAGGAAATTACACTGAAATGGTCTTATTGGATTTGCAAAAGGCCTTCGACACTGTCGATCATGAGATCTTACTGATGAAACTGCAAGCTATTGGTCTGCATCCATTAAATGGTTTCAGTCATACTTGACAGGCTGATCCCAAATAGTCAATGTCAGTGGTGTTCATTCTACTCCTAGAGATATTGTCTGTGGGGTTCTGCAGGGTTGGATTTTGGGGCTCCTGCTTTTCTTGACCTATGTTAATCACTTAGCTTTTGTTGTATGCCAACGATTCAGCTTTATTAGTTTTGGGCTGATCAGTGGAGTACATTGAAAATCAATTGAGTAGGGAGTTGGAAAAGATTAATGAATGGTTGGTTCTCAAACTTTCACTACATCTTGGCAAAACTGAATTTATTTTGTTTGGCGCCAAGCGAAAAATTAGTAAAAGGTCTCTACTAAACATTGCATGTAATAGAGCTGAAATAGTGGCCAAAGACTATGTCAACTACTTGGGGTGTGCCCTGAACCAAATTCTTAATGGAGAAAATACAGGCAAGAAAATCGTGCAGATTGCAAAGTCTCACCTAAAATTCCTCTATAGACAAGCACGCTTTCTCAGTCAAAGTGCACAGCGCACTTTAGCTACAGCTTTAGTGCAGTGCCACTTTGACTATGCCTCCTGCTCCTGCTTTTTTGGCTTGGCCAGGAAATCAAAACAGCCATCAAATTTGTCAAAATAAGCTAATATGCTTCATACTTGGCTTGGATCCACAAGCACACCTCTCTGTATCTGACTTTAGAAAAATAAAGTCCTGAATGGCCTTTTACCTTCATACTTCCAGCATGACATAACTAGAGTGACAGATATCCATACTCCTTACACTAGGTTTAGTCAATACTCTCTGGCAATACCCAAGTCTGGCAGCCATGGTCAAAAAACTTTTGTGTTCAATGCCATCAAGTCATGGAATGATCTGCCAAACAGCATTCAGTCAATCCAGTCTCTCTTTAGTTTTAAGCACAAAGTAAATAGGCATATATTTAACTGCCTTCAGACAGTGGAGAATGGGCAGTTTTAAATTATTCTGGTCGGTTTAATTTAACTGGTCTGCAGTTAGCCTTCTGCATGTTCTGTGATAGGGTTCTTGATGTGATCCTTCTGTGGTGCTCAACTACATTATGCTATTCTTGGGTGCATTATAGTACTATTATATCTTCCCTTTTATATCCATGTTTAGCCAGCAATTTAGTTTTTTTTGTGCCTTTGGAAGTTTTATTATTATTATTATTATTATTATTATTATTATTATTATTATTATTCTCAGTGCAATTTATACAAATTTAGTATTGATAATACACTTAATTCCAGTATTAAACAGTCAATATAGCACCATTCTGAAACTTTTCTTTGGACCACAATGGAAATAAGTGCTTTACACTTTGTTGTGCTATGCTTGGTTTAGTTTCATGTATTTAGTTCAATTGGACATTAGTATATTGTCCTACTTTTGCATGCAATTTTACCTTAATCTATCTATCTATCTATCTATCTATCTATCTATCTATCTATCTATCTATCTATCTATCTATCTATCTATCTATCATAGATGATGTGATCCCCAAATTCTTTGCAATTTTACATTGAGGAACATTATTCTTGAATTGTTGCACTGTTTGCCCATGCAGTCTTTCACAGACCAGTGAACCCCTCCCCATCTTTACTTCTGAGAGACTCAGCCTCTCTGGGATGCTTTTTTTATACCCAGTCATGTTACTGTCCTGTTGCCAATTAACCAAATTAGTTTTTTTTAGCTTTGCATAACTTTTCCAGTCATGCCCCTGTCCCAACTTTTTTTGAAACATGTTGCTGACATCGAATTCAAAATTAACATATATTTTTAAAAAATAATAAAATTTCTCAGTTTCAACATTAGACATGTTGTATTTGTACTATTTTCAATGAAATATAGGGTTTCCATGATTTGCAAATGATCACATTCTGTTTTTATTTACAGTTTACACAGTGTCCCAACTTTTTTGGAAGTGTGTGTATGTGTGTGTGTGTGTGTGTGTGTGTGTGTACCTGAGAGTCCAGTCATGCTGGCAGTAGGGCTGCACACGTCCCAGGTAGAAGCCTAGACTTTGTGTGACATCCAACACATTGCTAAAGTCCAGACTGATGGTGTTAAAGAGCACAGATGTCATGCTGATCTCGTCCAGTGCCCAAACATCCTTTCCGCTGCCTGAATGATGTGGCTGCCACCAGCGGAACTGTACTCCAAACTTCTGTGCACCAGGCGGGAGCTCTACTGACACAATCCTAACAGAGATAGGGTGCTATACAGTGGTACGGTTTCATTGCAGTTTCTCTGCAGCTAGTAATCAATTTTACAGAAAATGATGGTGTAGACCGACAACACTAAAAATTAATTTTATCACAGTCATGGAAATTACACAGAAAACATGCAGTCATAAATATACTTGCGCCACTGACATTAGGATTTGTAGTCCGAAGTAAAAGATAAAATAAAATATTGTAGTAGATCTGTAAGAATGTGCTTACCTGGGCTCATGGAAACCTTGGTAAAAGTAATGCTCTAGCAGGTTCCAGGTGATGCCATTATCAGTTGAGTAATGGAGCAGCAATCCCTCCCCAGGCTGATCTGGGGCAGGACAGGAACTAAGGGTACTACGGCTGCCCAACCTCAGAGTGAACTGCAGGTAC
This sequence comes from Neoarius graeffei, assembly GCF_027579695.1. Lineage (NCBI taxonomy): Eukaryota > Metazoa > Chordata > Actinopteri > Siluriformes > Ariidae > Neoarius > Neoarius graeffei. The sequence goes on along the minus strand of NC_083574.1, from coordinate 68,179,209 downwards.
CTATAATAAAGAAGAGATTCTAAGGAAGGAAGAAAGTATCTGATTCATAATTTTGTATATCCCTGGGTTTTGCTTCTGTGAGAGTAATGACAAAGTTTGAGTGAAGGCTGTATTGGGAGAGAGATTGGTGGACAAAGGGAAGGGTTAATCATTGAATGGGTTTTCCCTGTGTGTTTCATGACATTGACTTGGAGCATGAGACACTGAAACAGGGAGTATTTATGTTGTGTTTTGATTTTATCTTTTTTTTTCCCCTAAACTGCCAGTGGTGAGCTGAGTTAAATAAAGAGCAAAAGGCTTTTTATGTGTACCCTGGTCTTCTGTGTTCTCCTTGTGACTGTGCAAACTATTAGAACTGTTATAAGTATTTCTGAACATTTTGAATCTGTTGCTTGTCCACAATATTTTATTATATTGCTCAATTAATAAACAACTATAATCAATCGCCAATCCGTATGCATTCATGGCTTTGTTGGTTCAACTAACTTCATTTCACTCTCCCTTCAAATTTACTCTCAGTGCTGATTATGAAGAAGATATGACTGGAGCAGTTCTCTAACTTGCTGGATAAGAACGTCAACCAGGGACAGGGGAAGATGTTTTACAGTGCCGGCACTGGAGTATTAAGCTGCATAAGTGTGGCTTGTGTACTAAACTTTAGACCGTAATGATTGCCAAATCATTTTTCTTTTAGCACAGTGTTTTTTTTTATTATGAAAGGCATGATACACAACAGACCATGCAGTGATATATTTTGCTATTACCATCACAAAGTGTATTATTTTCATATAACTACATGATCTGGAGTGTGTTATTTTGCTTATTGCTTTATGATTTGCCAGCAATTACAATGTTTCATTTATTAATGAATGACATGTCACACATTTTAATGGTCTTTAGTTATAAGATTTAATGCTGTGGAATATTTGTGAAACAAGTTAGTTCCTGCTGTCACTTACATTACAGCAGTCATTCCCTCACCAGCATCTCTCTCTATCTCTCTCCCCCTGTTCATTCTTCTAAGACCCTGTAAATGACCTTTTACTATAGAAAAAATAACTTATTAGAATGAGCACATTAATCTAAACCTATCCTTCATGTTATGGCTGGAACTAATGTCCAAGCCATATGGTCATAGAATATTATTATTATTATTATCATTATGCCAGAGTGTGCAGGCACTGATGGACACAGTTGCAGCGGAGAGTGGATGCATTGCAAACTGCTGAACTAATCCAAATCGGAAGCGAGAATCGGAATAAGGAACAAGCCAAAGGCTGGTTGATGTGCAAACAGGATATCAAAGGTGAACCACAGTCTCAGAGTCAGATAAGTAAATGTAGCTAGGGTCAAAACAACAAATTGCTCAGCATGATCAGGTACAGGGACACAGAACAATACTTCACAAAAAGCATGAGTGTAGCAGTCCTTAAATAGGGAGAGGTGATAAGGAACAGGTGTGCTCTCAACCAATCCTCAGGAGAGGGAGGATGCTGTGGTGCCTGGGTGTTGTAGTCCATGGTGGCCATGTTTGGAGGCTGCCACGAACTTGTGCAGTCACTGACAGAACACCCCCACCCCTGAGAGGCTCACTCTGTGAGTGTTATCCTTCCTGGAATGTCCTCACTTTCTACTAGGTGCAGGCTTCTCTGGGTGCTGATTGTGAAATTTCTGAGTTAATATCGGATCTAGAATGTCCTTGGCAGGTACCCCGCTGTGCTCCTCTGGATTATACACCTCCCAATCAACCTGATACTCCAGGTTCCCTTGTCTGTGGCAAGAGTTGAGTATCTTGTGCACTTAGTACACCGGTCTTCCTTCTAGTTCATTGGCTGGTGTGTTTTTGGCTCGGGGTCCAGGAATGGACAGTTTGAGACATGATACATGGAACATGTGTGCTGAATGGCAGTGTTCTGGTACTTCCAATCTGTATGAGATTTTGTTTACCCAGTGAAAGGCCTTGAAGGAACCGATGTACCTCGCACAGAGCTTCTTGCAGGCATTGGGATCATGTAGGTGCCTAATGGATACCCATACTCTGTCCCCTGGTGTGTATATGGGGGTTTCACCTCTGTGCCTATCTGAGTACTGCTTGTATTTGCTGGCCACATGCTCAAGATGTTGGTGAACACTCTCCCATTCCTGTTTGATTCTCTTAAACCTGGCATCGACTGCAAGAATGTGTGTGGGTGAGTCATCCCATGGTAACAATGGGGGTTGGTATCCTAGGATACACTGAAAAGGTGAGAGTTGTGTGGTTGAGTGCTTGAGGGAGTTCTGTGTGTATTCAGCCCATGGGAGAAACTGGGAACAGTCCTTGGTGTTCTTTAGGCAGAACACCCTCAGGAAGCATCCGATCTCCTAGTTGGCACATTCTACTTGGCTGTTTGACTAAGGATGATGTTCAGAAGTTAGACTTACAGATACTCCCAGTTTGTTCATGAAACTGGCCCACAACCTGGATGAGAATTGGGGTCCCCGATCACTCACTATATCCTTGGGGATCCTGTAGTAGCTGAAAAAATGGGTGAACATGAACTCTGCTGTTTCAAGGGCTGTGGGTAGACTGGACAAAGGGATGAGTCTTAAAGCTTTGGAGAATCTGTCTACCACAACCATGATGACTGTGTTGCCTTGGGATTTGGGTAGGTCAGTAATGAAGTCAATGGCTATGTGAGACCATGGTCTCTGGGATGTGGGTAATGGTATGTGTTTACCAGCTGGTGGACCTGGAGGTACCTTGGCTTGTGCACAGGCAGAACAGGAGGATATAAACTGGTTAACCCTCTGGGGGTCGAGAGCTTCGCCGGTGAAGCTCAGCACATTTAGAATAAGTAGTTCATGTATTTAGATTAATATCTTTGTGAGTTTTTAATCATACAAGCATGATAAACATATTGACAAAAACTTTATACTTTACACTTTCCTATGCACCCACTGCCAAACAATATTATATATTTTTTAAATTACCTAAATTAGATGAAACCTAAAATTTGTCACCTTACTCACTCACACCTGAGTTGGAGCACTGAGTGTCCACTTATGCAGTCACAAAAGACTATTCACATTATAACAGCATGAAAATTACTTTCATTCTTCCAGTTTTGATTGGTTTCCCTTTCACAGTTGGAACACCCACCGTAAACAGGATAAAATATGTCAGCCATAGTTTAGGCTGCCTGTTTGGAGGTAAAACTTGTTGTGAGATGGCATGCCAATTTGATGCTCAGGAAGTGCTTCAGATGTTTCAGGACAATGATGACAATTTCAGCAGTTCATTGAATCATGAGGACTGCAACACTGATGAGTGGTGTCATTTTGAACTTCAACTCAATCCAGCTGAAAATCAACTCAAGTCAGTGTAAATATTTCTTCTATTTCTTATGAGCATATTGGCTGATGTGTGTGTGGTGTAGTGCATAGTCTTTGCATGCTTCTTGAGTATATGAAAAGCACACCATCACTGAGTAAATAAAATGTGCACTGTCACTTGTTTGCTTTGTTTTCTTCTTTTTTTTGGCACTCTAATGATTTCGGTATGCTTTGATGTCAATTTCAACAAAACTAAGCAGCATTTTCAAAGTCATATGACTTTTTTGTATTCAGCACAAATTCAGCTACAATAATATATATGTAGTATGTACGTCATGATTGTACTTAAAAAAACAAAAAAACAATATAGCCGTTAGCAGTGAAAAAGGGCCCTTACACTTGAGGCCACCCTATCCTGATTTACAATATCAACTCAAAAGATATCCAAGGACAAATGCTGGAGTAAAGTTCCATGTGTTTTCAGTGACCATAAGCCCCTCAAAAAAAATGTGGGAAAATTTGAAAGTCCCACATTCCATTTATCATTGGGTGCCATAACATTCTCGTTTGAGGTATCCAATATTCTTTCGCAATTTATTGCAATTAATTGCAATGTATATTGCAATTTTGTTTGTACAGGGGCACTCCACACACCTACTAAATTTGACACAGATATGTGAAACTATATACAAGGCAGGAGTCTCAATGACATATGGGGGCACTATGGAGTCCCAAGGACATGCCTGGGGTCAAAGCCCCTATCGCTGAATAGCAGTGTGCATGACTGACATGTGCACGAAATTTCCTGAGCTTTCAAATATTTCCAAGGTGTCAAATCTGTATTTTTGAACTAGGGAGTACATGACACCAACCTAGAATGATTTACCATATCAACGCAAATAATATCATAGGACAAATGCATGTACAAAGTTCAATGAGTTTTTAGCCATGGTGAGCCCCTCAAAATAATATGGGAAATTTTAAATCCCACATTCAATCCAGCATGGCTGAGGTCTTGTTGGGTGGAGTCAAATACAGCCAAGTGAACTTTGTCCTGTATCACAAGTATCGATCACACAGGAAGAGTACATCAAAATGTAATATGTCTTTTGGCAATGGAGTCATTACTGTCCATATCCAAATGGTGGCGCTATACCAGAGGGTGTCTTTGGGCATGTGGATATCTTCAGAACCATGATATCCTATAACCTGTGACATTTGAGCTGTATCAGGCAATGCGTGGTGAATTTTAGATTCACTTCCTGTTTGCATGGCATAAGGTATAAATTTATTGGTTTGCCATTTCAACATCCCCTCCTAGAACTGCCACCTTATTGTGGTGGAGGGGTTTGTGTGCTTGAATGATCCTAGGAGCTATGTTGTCGGGGGCATTATGCCCCTGTTAGGGTTTCCCAAGGCAGACAGGTCCTAGGTGACAGGCCAGACCAAGAGCAGTTCACCAAAAACCCCTGTGGAGAAAAAATCCAGGACCATGACGTCGCCCGGTAGGACGCAGCCGGGGCCCCACCCTGGAGCCAGGCCCGGGGTTGGGGCTCGTATGCGAGCGCTTGGTGGCCAGGCCTTTGCCCATGGGGCCCGGCCGGGCTCAGCCTGAAGAGGTGACGTGGGCCCGACCTCCTGTGGGTTCACCACCCACAGAGGTAGCAGTAGGGGTTTGGTGCAGTGTGGATTGGGTGGCAGTCGAAGGCAGGGGCCTTGACGACCTGATCCCCGGACACAGCGGCTGGCTGTTGGGACATGGAATGTCACTTCGCTGGGGGGGGAAGAGCCTGAGCTTGTGCGGGAGGTTGAGAGGTACTGGCTAGAGATAGTCGGGCTCACCTCCACGCACAGCTTGTGCTCTGGAACCCAGCTCCTCGAGAGGGGCTGGACTTTCCACTTCTCTGGAGTCGCCCGTGGTGAGCGGCGGCGGGCTGGTGTGGGCTTGCTTATAGCTCCCCAGCTCAGCCGCCATGTGTTGGAGTTTACCCCAGTGAACGAGAGGGTCGCCTCTCTGCGCCTTCGGATTGGGGAGAGGGCTCTTGCTGTTGTTTGTGCCTACGGGCCAAATAGCAGTATAGAGTATCCGGCCTTCTTGGAGTCCCTGGGAGAGGTACTGAGGGGTGCTCAGACTGGGGACTCCATTGTGCTACTGGGGGACTTCAATGCTCACGTGGGCGACGACAGTGACACCTGGAGGGGCGTGGTTGGGAGGAACGGCCTCCCCGATCTGAACCCGAGTGGTGTTTTGTTATTGGACTTCTGTGCTAGTCACGGTTTGTCCATAACGAACACCATGTTCGAGCATAGGGGTGTCCATAAGTGCACGTGGCACCAGGACACCTTAGGTCGGAGGTCGATGATAGACTTTGTAGTCGTTTCATCTGATCTCCGGCCCTATGTCTTGGACACTCGGGTGAAGAGAGGGGCTGAGCTGTCAACTGATCACCACCTGGTGGTGAGTTGGATCTGCTGGCGGAGGAGGAAGCTGGACAGACCTGGCAGGCCCAAACGTATGGTGAGGGTCTGCTGGGAACGTCTGGCCGAGCACTCTGTTGGGGAGGTCTTTAACTCCCACCTCCGGGAGAGCTTTTCCCAGCTTCCAAGGGAGGCGGGGGACATTGAGTCTGAGTGGACCATGTTCTCTACCTCCATTGTGGACGCAGCTGTTCGTAGCTGTGGCCGCAAGGTCTCCGGTGCCTGTCGTGGCGGCAATCCCCGAACCCGGTGGTGGACACCGGAAGTAAGGGATGCCGTCAAGCTGAAGAAGGAGTCCTATCGGGCCATGTTGACCTCCGGGACTCCTGAGGCAGCCGAGGGGTACAGGCAGGCCAGGCGTGCTGCAGCTCGGGCAGTTGCGGAGGCAAAAACTCGGAACTGGGAGGAGTTCGGGGAGGACATGGAGAAGGACTATCGGTCGGCCTCGAAGAAATTCTGGCAAACCGTCCGGTGCCTCAGGAGGGGGAAGCAGTACTCTGCCAACACTGTTTACAGTGCGGGTGGGGAGCTGTTGACCTCGACTGGGGACATTGTCGGGCGGTGGAAGGAATACTTTGAGGATCTCCTCAATCCCACCATCATGTCTTCCACTGAGGAGACTGAGGCTGATGACTCAGAGGTGGACTTGTCCATTACCCAAGCCGAAGTCACTGAGGTGGTTTGCAAGCTCCTCGGTGGCAAGGCACCGGGGGTGGATGAGATCCGCACTGAGTATCTCAAGTCTCTGGATGTTGTGGGGCTGTCTTGGTTGACACGCCTCTGCAACATCACGTGGCGGTCGGGGACAGTGCCTCTAGAGTGGCAGACTGGGGTGGTGGTCCCTCTTTTTAAGAAAGGGGACCGGAGAGTGTGCTCCAATTATAGGGGAATCACACTTCTCAGCCTCCCAGGGAAAGTTTACTCCAGGGTACTGGAGAGGAGAATTCGACCAATAGTCGAACCTCGGATCCAGGAGGAACAATGCGGTTTTCGTCCTGGTCGCGGAACACTGGACCAGCTCTATACCCTTCATAGGGTGCTCGAGGGTTCATGGGAGTTTGCCCAACCAGTCCACATGTGCTTTGTGGATCTGGAGAAGGCATTCGACCGTGTCCCCTGTGGTATTCTGTGGGGGGGGTGCTTCGGGAGTATGGGGTTCGGGGCTCTTTGCTAAGGGCTGTCCAGTCCCTGTACGAATGGAGCAGGAGTCTGGTTTGCATTGCCGGCAGTAAGTCAGACCTGTTCCCAGTGCATGTTGGACTCCGGCAGGGCTGCCCTTTGTCACCGGTTCTGTTCATAATTTTTATGGACAGAATTTCTAGGCGCAGCCAGGGGCCGGAAGGAATCCTGTTTGGGAACCACAGGATTTCATCTCTGCTTTTTGCGGATGATGTTGTCCTGTTGGCTTCTTCAAACCAGGACCTTCAGCATGCACTGGGGCGGTTTGCAGTCGAGTGTGAAGCGGCTGGGATGAGAATCAGCACCTCCAAGTCCGAGGCCATGGTTCTCGACCGGAAAAGGGTGGCTTGCCCTCTCCAGGTTGGTGGAGAAGTCCTGCCTCAAGTGGAGGAGTTTAAGTATCTCGGGATCTTGTTCACGAGTGAGGGAAGGATGGAGCGTGAGATCGACAGGCGGATTGGTGCAGCCTCCGCAGTGATGCGGTCGCTTTACCCATCCGTCGTGGTGAAGAAGGAGCTGAGCCAAAAGGCGAAGCTCTCAATTTACCAGTCGATCTACGTTCCGACTCTCACCTATAGTCATGAGCTTTGGGTAATGACAGAAAGAACAAGATCGCGGATACAAGCGGCTGAAATGAGTTTCCTTCGCAGGGTGGCTGGGCGCTCCCTTAGAGATAGGGTGAGAAGCACAGTCACTCGGGAGGAGCTCGGAGTAGAGCCGCTGCTCCTCCACATCGAGAGGAACCAGCTGAGGTGGCTCGGACATCTTTTTCAGATGCCTCCTGGACGCCTCCCTGGGGAGGTGTTCCAGGCATGTCCCCCCGGGAGGAGGCCCCGGGGAAGACCCAGGACACGCTGGAGGGACTATGTCTCTCGGCTGGCCTGGGAACGCCTCGGTGTTCTTCCCGAGGAGCTGGCCGAGGTGTCTGGGGAAAGGGAAGTTTGGGCTTCCATGCTTAGACTGCTGCCTCCGCGACCCGGTCCCGGATAAGCGGAAGAAGACGAGACGAGACATTTCAACATCTTGCAACATATCGCAAATGCCTTTGCAATTTAACATCAGCAACATACTGACATGATATATACCATAATATGGATCCAACAAATTGCCTGGGAGGAGTTTGTTAAAATGTAAGGTGTCAAAACACACAAAACCAAAAATATCTCAAGTCCTGTTGAGTATAGCTGATGCAATGTATAGGCAATTTTGTTCATCTAGGGGCACTGCACACAGGTACCAAATTTGACACAGATAGGTGAAACTATATACCAGGCAGTAGTCTCAATGACATATGGGGGCACTATGGAGTTCCCCGGACACACCTGGGGTCAAGACCCTATGGCTGAGTAGCAGAGCACATGACTGATGTGTGGACCAAATTTCCTGAGTTTTTGAATATATGCAAGGTGTCAGAGCTGTATTTTTGAACTAGGCGGCGCTATGGAGTTAACGAAGCCCACCCAGAATGATTTACCATATAAATTCAAATTATATCATAGGACAAATGTATGTGCAAATTTCCATGAGTTTTTAGCCATGGTAAGCCCCGCAAAATAATACGGGAGATATTAAAAATCCCACATTCTATCCAGCATGGCTGACTTCCTGTTGGGCAGAGTCAAATACAACCAAGTGATCGGACTGTATCACAAGAGTACTGATCACATAGGAAGAGGATATCAAAATGTAACACATGTTTTGGCAATGGAGTCATTCCTGTCCATGTCCAAAAGGTGGCACTATACAAGAGGGTGTCTTTTGGCATGTGGATATCTTCAGAACAATGATAACCTATAACCTGTGAAGTTTGAGTGGTATCAAGTAATGCATGGTGAATTTATGACTCACTTCCAGGTTGCGCAGCATAACATATAAATTTATTGGTTTGCCATTTCAGTATCTTGTGAAATATCGCAAATCCCTTTGCAATTTAACATCAGCAACATTTTGACATGGCGTCTACCAAATATGACATTTCTCCAACAAACTGCCTAGGAGGAGTTCATTAAAACATAACACGTGTCAAAATGCACAAAACCAGAAATCTCATTTCCTGTTGAGTATGGCTAATGCAATATATGAGGCAATTTTGTTCATCTAGGGGCACTCCACACAGGTACCAAATTTGACACGGAAAGGTGAAACTATATACTGGGCAGGAGTCTCAATGACATATGGGGGCACTATGGAGTCCCCGGACACCCCTGGGGTCAAGCTCCTATAGCTAAGTAGTGGCGCAGATGACTCACATGTTTACCAAATTTCATGAGTTTTCGAATATTTGCAAGGTGTCAAAGCAGTATTTTTGAACTAGGGGGCACTACAGAGTTAATGAAGCCCACCTAGACTGATTCCGGAGACCGGAAGCTTTCTTTTTCTCTCCTCCTGTGTAAAGTCCACAAGCGGAGGCCATCTGATTTGCTTTAATATCAACAGATCTTCATTTAAGGTACGTGAATCTTTTCATCATGGCACACCTTCAGCCTGTTCAGTGTGCTGAGTGCAGGATGTTTAGTCATTCTTCCTCCGTCACTAGCGATAGCTCTATTAGCTTTACTTGTGATAAGTGCAGATTAGTTAGCTCTCTGACGGAGAAGATTTCAGTGCTAGAAGCGTGTGTCCAGGCTTTAGAGCAGGTTAGTGAGCGTGAGAACAGTGTAGTTTCTGTTAGGGAAAGTCTGGATGCCCTAGGTGGAGTTAGCAATCCCCCAACTCCGGCATTAGAGCCCTTACAGCGGGGCGAATGGGTGACGGCTCGGCGGCATAAGCGTAGAGCCAAAGCTACCGCTGAGGCTCGCCCACAGGAGCACCACTCCTCTCTGCATCACGTGTCGAACAGGTTTGCTCTCCTTAGTGATGCACCCACTGAGAAACCTGAAAGAGCTCTGGTTATAGGGGACTCTATCATACGGCACGTGAAATTAGCTCAGCCTTTAGGGGCACCAGCAGCTTTAGTCAGGTGTATACCGGGAGCCAGGGCGCCGGACATAGCAGGTAATCTTAGGGTCCTAGGCAAGCACAGGTTCTCAAAGATAGTTATCCATGCAGGAGCTAATGATATACACCTTCGTCAGTCTGAGGTTACTAAGAGTAACTTTGTAGAGGTGTTTAAATTAGCGAAGGCGATGTCCGATGCTGTAGTATGCTCTGGCCCCATCCCAATGCGGCGTGGCGATGTAGCTTACAGCAGGTTATGGTCGCTGAACTGCTGGCTGTCCAGGTGGTGCTCTGAAAACAGTGTGGGCTTTATAGATAATTGGGCTAATTTTGAGGGCACTGCTGGCCTGTTAGGGCGGGACGGTATCCATCCCACTCGGGAAGGTGCTGCTCTCATTTCCTGCAGCATAGGTCATAGTCTCAGAACAGGCCTAGTTAATTTCTGACAATCCAGAGCCAAGGCCAGGGAGCAGACGAACAGGCTAAACCGACTGTCTGCTAGCTGCACAGAGTCGTCACTCAGGGCCCACTACATCGAGACTGTGTCTGTTCCCCGAGCTCAACAAAAAGGTAGAAATTTTCAGAGAGTTTGTTCCAGTAACCTTATCAATATAAAATTAGATCAGACTGACTGTACAGCTGCTGCCAGCACCTTTGATCTAAAGGTGGGGCTATTAAATATTAGATCTCTTACATCTAAAGCGCTAATGGTTAATGAACTCATTACTGATCAGGAGTTTAATGTACTGTGTTTAACAGAAACATGGATTAAGCCAAATGAATATATAGCATTAAATGAAGCGAGTCCTCCTGGATACAGTTATATACACCAGCCTCGTCTAACTGGCAGAGGAGGAGGCGTCGCGGTTATTTATAACGATTATCTAGGTGTAACACACAAACCTGGTTATAAATTTAATACATTTGAAGTTCTTCATACTCATATAATGTATGTAGCCTCGAAAAATAAGTCTACCCAGTTAATTCCATTGCTTATTATTTACAGGCCCCCGGGGCCATATTCTGAGTTTCTTTCTGAATTTGCAGATTTTATCTCAGATTTGGTTATTTCCTTAGACAAAGCTTTAGTTGTCGGAGATTTTAATATTCACTTCGATAACCCAGAAGACCCTTTAAAAACAGCGTTTGTGTCCATCTTAGATTCAGTCGGGATTAAGCAGAATGTCATAGGACCGACCCATAATGGTGGTCACACCCTTGATCTAATACTAACATTCAGATTAAACGTAGACAATATAGTCATACTTCCACAGTCTGAAGTTATCTCAGATCATTGTCTCATCTCATTCAAAATATGTCTGAGTAATAATATATGCACCTCACCACGCTACTGTATTAAACGTACTTTCATGTCAACTACTGCACAGAGCTTTATAAATGATCTCCCAGAGCTGTCAACTTTGATTGGGTCACTGTCAGCCCCTGCAGAACTTGATCAGGCAACTGAATGCTTAGAGTCAACATTCCGCCATACTTTAGATAATGTAGCTCCTCTAAAAAGGAAAATGGTCAGAGACAAAAAATTAGCACCCTGGTATAATGATGACACTCGCACATTAAAACAGACCACTCGAAAATTGGAACGTAAATGGCGTCAAACAAAATTGGTAGTGTTCAAATTAGCTTGGAAGGAGAGCTTCCTGAAGTATAGAAAAGCTCTTAGTGCTGCGAGATCAACATATTTCTCCTCCCTAATAGAAGATAACAAAAATAATCCTAGATTCCTATTTAATACTGTAGCAAAATTAACCAGGAATAAGTCCACTATCAACACATTCACACCTGCAGTATGTAGTAGCAATGACTTCATGAATTTTTTTAATGACAAAATTGAGAATATCCGACAAAAAATTCAAACTACTAATTTAAGGTTAGACAATGAAAGTGACCTTGTAGTTAACAATATAACTGTATCAGATCATCAGTTAGAATGTTTTACTCCCCTAAAAGAAACTGAATTACTTTCATTAATCTCTACATCAAAAGCCTCAACTTGCGTACTAGATCCCTTACCGACACATCTATTCAAACAGATAATGCCTGGAGTAATTGAACCGCTTCTAAAAATAATAAATTCTTCTCTTATGATTGGCTATGTACCCAAATCCTTTAAACTAGCAGTTATCAAACCCCTGATTAAAAAACCTGACCTTGATCCCTGTCAGCTGTCCAATTATCGGCCAATATCAAACCTCCCCTTTATCTCCAAGATCCTTGAAAAAGCTGTGGCACAGCAGTTATGCTCATATTTACATAGGAATAACATCCATGAAATGTATCAGTCAGGATTTAGACCTCATCATAGCACAGAGACAGCACTGGTTAAAGTAGTAAACGACCTACTGTTGGCGTCTGATCAGGGCTGTGTCTCGCTACTTGTGTTGCTTGACCTTAGTGCAGCATTTGATACCATTGATCATTCCATTCTTCTGGATAGACTAGAAAATGTTGTGGGAGTTAAGGGAATGGCCCTCTCCTGGCTCAGGTCTTATCTAACTGATCGTTATCAGTATGTTGATATAAATGGTGATATTTCTAGACGTACCGAGGTAAAGTTTGGTGTTCCACAAGGTTCTGTCTTGGGTCCACTGCTTTTTTCTCTATATATGTTACCTCTGGGCGATATTATTCGTAAACATTGTATTAGTTTCCACTGTTATGCTGATGACACACAGTTGTATGTCTCTGCAAAACCTGATGAGAGACACCAGCTTAATAAAATTGAGGAATGTGTTAAGGACATTAGACACTGGATGCTTATAAATTTCCTTCTGCTTAACTCTGACAAGACTGAAGTACTTGTGCTAGGACCACATACAGCTAGAAGTAAGTTTTCTGATTACACAGTAACTCTGGATGGCCTTTCTGTTTCTTCAGGTGCAGCAGTAAAAGACCTCGGAGTGATTATTGACCCCAGTCTTTCATTTCAAAACTCACATTGATAACATCACCCGGATAGCTTTCTTTCATCTCAGAAATATTGCAAAGATAAGAAATTTAATGTCATTGCATGATGCAGAAAAACTAGTCCATGCTTTCGTTACCTCCAGGTTGGATTATTGTAATGCCTTACTGTCTGGATGTTCCAATAAGTGCATAAACAAGCTCCAGTTAGTTCAAAATGCCGCAGCAAGAGTCCTTACTAGAACTAGAAAATATGACCACATCACGCCTGTCTTATCCACACTGCATTGGCTCCCAATCAAATTTCGTATTGATTATAAAATACTACTATTGACCTTTAAAGCACTAAATGGTCTCGCACCACAGTACCTGAGTGAACTTCTGCTCCTCTATGACCCGCCACGCCTACTTAGATCAAAAGGTGCAGTCTATCTGCTGGTACCTCGTATAGTGAAGGCTACATCAGGGGGCAGAGCCTTTTCTTACAAAGCCCCACTGTTATGGAACAGCCTTCCAAGTAATGTTCAGGAATCAGACACAGTCTCAGCATTTAAGTCTAGGCTGAAAACATATCTGTTTAGTCAAGCCTTTTGTTAATGGTGTTTATGAGGTAAAGGAGTAGATCTGGAGGGTCCTCAGACATAGAGTGTTTTGGTAAACTGGGATGTATGGATGCTGTCAGTCCCCACTCGCTTGCTCACTCGAGTTTGTTGACGGTGTAGTGGCTGGCTGCTTTATGTCCCGGGGCTCCCTCATGCCTTTGTTACCTTCTGGCTCTCTCCTTTTAGTTATGCTGTCATAGTTAGTTGCCGGAGTCCCTGCTTGTACTCGGTGCAATATGTATACTGTTCCTACTTATTCAGGTGACATTGGGCATACCTAACCACCTGTGTTTTCTTTCTCTCCCCCCCACCCCAAATCTGTCCCTCTGAGTTACATGGAGTCAACAGGAAATCTTTTGGTGGAGACGGTGGGGACCTCGACTGGCTATCGTAGCCTGCAGGGAATCGGCCGTCAGACATTCTGTCGCATGTCCCAGACCCGGTGAAATGTAACTGAATTGTCTTGGCCAGGCCTAAGGGTCCCATCTGCATCTCATCATTGCTGAGGAGTGTGCTCCCATCACCCAATCAAGCATCCAGCCAGAGCAGGTCATGATATATTTTTTACCATATTAACATGCCATTGTGTGTTATGCCTGATGTAAAGACTCTCGTCTCTGCGAGCCTACCACACAGATTTAATACTTGTCATTTTTAGGGCATACCTAACAACGTGTTTTCTTTCTCTCTCTCTCTTCCCCCCCCCCCATCTGTCCCTCTGAGTTACATGTTGATCCTGGGATTGAGATGCTGGCCTCTTCTGCCCCTTGGACCTGCTTGATCCATCCTGGTGCCCTGTGTCTGGTCGGAGTTTTATCGCCCCACTCCTGTGAAGGACGGCCCCATGAGGACAGTTGAGGGTTATACCTGTTAAAACTGTTAATATTATAATCAGGCTGTCTGTTGTTGCCCAAATGAGGATGGGTTCCCTTTTGAGTCTGGTTCCTCTCGAGGTTTCTTCCTCATGTCGTCTGAGGGAGTTTTTCCTTGCCACCGTCGCCACAAGCTTGCTCATTGGGGATAGATTAGGGATAAAATTAGCTCATGTTTTAAGTCGTTCAAATTCTGTAAAGCTGCTTTGCGACAATGTTTATTGTTAAAAGCGCTGTACAAATAAACTTGATTTGATTTGATTTGATTTACCATATCACCTCAAATGATATGAGAGAACAAATGGATGTGCAAAATTTCATGAAATTTTAGCCATCGTAAGTCCCACAAAAATGACATGGTAAAATTACAAAATCCCACATTCCATCCAGCATGGCTGACTTCCTGTTGGGCGGCATCAAATACAACCAAGTGAACTTTGTCCTGTATCACATGTATCGATCACACCAAATCTTTTACTGATCAGAGCAACTTGATCTCAACCATAGCTTGTTCTGTCCATATCCAAATGGTGGTGCTATACCAGAGGGTGTCTTTGGGCATGTGGATATCTTCAGAACAATGATATCCTATAACCTGTGAAGGTTGAGCTGTATCAGGCAATGCATAGTGAATTTATGACTCACTTCTTGTTTGCATGGCGTAAGATATAAATTTATTGGTTTGCCATTTCAACATCTTGCCATATATCACAAATCCCTTTGCAATTTAATATCAGCAACATCTTCCATGAAGTGTACCAAATATGGCATGGATCCAACAAACTGCCTAGGAGGAGTTTGTTAAAATGTAATGTGTCAAACGCACAAAACCAGAAATATCTCACTTCCAGTTGAGTATGGCTGATGCAATGTACAGGCAATTGTGTTTATCTCAGGGCAGTGCACAAACATACCAAATTTGAGACAGATAGGTGAAACTATATACCAGCCAGGAGTCTCAATGACATATGGGGGTGCTATGCAGTCCCCCGGATACACCTAAGGTCAATTCTGTATGGCTGAGTTTTGGGGCACATGAATGATGTGTGTACCAAATTTCATGAGTTTTTGAATATGTACAAGGTGTCAAATCTGTATTTTTGAACTAGGTGGCAGTATGGAGTAAATGAGGCCCACCTAGACCAATTTACCATATCACCTTAAATAGTATCAATAGGACAAATGGTTGTGCAAAATTTCATGAGTTTTTACCTATCACAAGCCCCTCAAAACAGCACGGGAAAATTTCAAAATCCCACATTCCATCTAACATGGCTGACTTCCTGTTGAGTGGAGTCAAATACAACACTGCAAAAAATGGCCTTTCAAATCAGGTGAAAAAAATCTGCCAATGGAACTAGTCAAATTTGACTTGGTAAGATTTCTTAAAGTAAGATGAAAAATCTAACCTGTTTTTAGATGAAATAATTCCAAAATAAGATTGGGGAACTTATTATGCGAGATCTGATTAACTCAAAATAATCAAAATAGTTCTTATAACAAGATCGTACTTCTTACATTTAGCCATTCAAGTCATTTTTATTTATTTCATTTTAAGGGTATTTCACTTAAATTCATGACAAAGTCTTAGCAGTAAAAACTGAATTTAAGATAAATATACTAATATTAGGATTGTTAAATTCTACAACTAAGCATTGCTAGCTTAAAAGATTCTCCTTTTGTGACCTATAATTAGTAAAATACTCTAGATATGAGACCAGAGACTATCTTGAATCAAGTTGACGACACGTGTAGCATTGCAACAAGTTTATTTTTTTTCCTATTTCAACATTCAAACATTAAAACATCTCTTAAGATTCCACTTCCCCAGGACCTCAGGCACCAAAATAAATAAATAAATAATAATAATAATAATAATAATAATAATACAAAAAAGTCTACGCATTTTGACTTACAGTGCTTACACAACGCCAAAGCAACAGTGCAGTGTACGAGGGGTTTACAAGATCAGGCACAAAAAAAAAAAAAGTCTACACATTTTGACTTACAGTGCTGACACAATGCCAAAGCAACAGTGCATTTTGGGGGCACTGACTATTCATGTGTACGAGGGGTTTACAAGATCAGGCACAAAAAACCCCCAAACAAACAAACAAACAAACAAACAAACAAAAAACACTGAACTTAACTCACAGCATTCCAAAAAGACCTCACTAAAATGCCCTCCACTCACTCATAGCCTTTTTGAAGGCACTTGTCTGGTCTAGAGTATGTACAGCATCTAGAAGGACCTCACTCTGAATGACTGAGAAAACAGTTGCAGTAAACTTAGGATATGTAAGGTGGAGTTGAATTGTAATGAAATATTCAAAGATTTCAGTAAAGTTCATTTATTCCCAAAACAAGTATACTTTGTTTGTTTTTTCTCTTGAAACAAGATGAACCGCATTTGACAAATGTCCAAAATGTACTTACTTGTTTAAAAAAAAAACCTTGTTTTATTTTCAAAGGTGCTCCAAATAAGACTTTTTCAAGACATTTTGTCTATACAAGATTTTCAAGATGGACTGTCTAAAAACTAGCCTTTCTAGCTAAATGAGGTTTTGCTTGTTGGGCAATTATGTCTTATAATAAGGGTGGCTAGATGTTTTGACTTGAAAATAGACAAATAAACTTCCTAAGATTTTTATTTTTTGCAGTGAACCAAGTGAACGTTGTCCTGTATCACAAGAGTACACTGCAAAAAATAAAAATCTTAGGAAGTTTATTTGTCTATTTTCAAGTCAAAACATCTAGCCACCCTTATTATAAGACATAATTGCCCAACAAGCAAAACCTCATTTAGCTAGAAAGGCTAGTTTTTAGACAGTCCATCTTGAAAATCTTGTATAGACAAAATGTCTTGAAAAAGTCTTATTTGGAGCACCTTTGAAAATAAAACAAGTTTTTTTTAAAACAAGTAAGTACATTTTGGACATTTGTCAAATGCAGTTCATCTTGTTTCAAGAGAAAAAAAACAAAGTATGCTTGTTTTGGGAATAAATGAACTTTACTGAAATCTTTGAATATTTCATTACAATTCAACTCCACCGTACATATTCTAAGTTTACTGCGACTGTTTTCTCAGTCATTCAGAGTAAGGTCCTTCTAGATGCTGCACATACTCTAGACCAGACAAGTGCCTTCAAAAAGGCTATGAGTGAGTGGAGGGCGTTTTAGTGAGGTCTTTTTGGAATGCTGTGAGTTAAGTTCAGTGGTTTTTTTTTTTTTTTGTGCCTGATCTTGTAAACCCCTCATACACATGAATAGTCAGTGCCCCCAAAATGCACTGTTGCTTTGGCGTTGTGTCAGCACTGTAAGTCAAAATGTGTAGACTTTTTTTTTTGTGCCTGATCTTGTAAACCCCTCGTACACTGCACTGTTGCTTTGGCGTTGTGTAAGCACTGTAAGTCAAAATGCGTAGACTTTTTATTATTATTATTATTTTTTTTTTGGTGCCTGAGGTCCTGGGGAAGTGGAATCTTAAGATATGTTTTAATGTTTGAATGTTGAAATGGGAAAAAAATAAACTTGTTGCAATGCTACACGTGTCGTCAACTTGATTCAAGATAGTCTCTGGTCTCATATCTAGAGTATTTTACTAATTATAGGTCACAAAAGGAGAATCTTTTAAGCTAGCAATGCTTAGTTGTAGAATTTAACAATCCTAATATTAGTATATTTATCTTAAATTCAGTTTTTACTGCTAAGACTTTGTCATGAATTTAAGTGAAATACCCTTAAAATGAAATAAATAAAAATGACTTGAATGGCTAAATGTAAGAAGTACGATCTTGTTATAAGAACTATTTTGATTATTTTGAGTTAATCAGATCTCGCATAATAAGTTCCCCAATCTTATTTTGGAATTATTTCATCTAAAAACAGGTTAGATTTTTCATCTTACTTTAAGAAATCTTACCAAGTCAAATTTGACTAGTTCCATTGGCAGATTTTTTTCACCTGATTCAAGCAAATATGCTTTGTTTTAATTTTTTTTTTTTGAAAGGCCATTTTTTGCAGTGTATTGATCACACAAAATCTCGTGCCAATCCAAGCAACTTCATCTCAACCACAGCTTGTTCTCAGGGGCACTATGGAGCTGCGGGACCATGCCCAGTCCCTTGCTCAATGTAAATTTGTGATTTTACACACATTTGAGCAGTGTGCCAAAATTTGTGAGTTTTCGAACATCACAAGTGCCTCAAAAATGAGTTTTTGTGTGGAGATTTTTTTAAATTAGTTAATTAATTAATATAGCTGCTAGCCATGATAAAGGGTCCTCACACTCTAGGCCAAGCCTCTATCCCTGAGTAGCAGTGGCCAGGAATGATGTGTGTATCAAATTTCATGAGTCAGAGTTTTTTGGCAAAGGAAACATTACTGTCCAGGTCCAAATGGTGGCACTATATCAGAGGGTCAATTTGGGCATGTGGATATCATCAGAAACCTGCTGTCCTACAAGCTGTTAAGTTTTAGCTACATCAGGCAATGCATGGTGAATTTATGACACACTTCCTGTTTGTGTGGCATAACATAAATTTATTGGTTCACCATTTCAACATCTTGCAAGATATCGCAAATCCCTTCGCAATCTAAAATCAGCAACATCTTCACATCACTGATACCAAATATGGCATGAATCCAACAGTCTGAGAAGAGTACATCAAAATGTAATGTGTTTTGGCAATGGAGTCATTACTGCCCATGTCAAAATGGTGGCGCTATACCAGAGGGTGTCTTTGGGCATGTGAATATCTTCAGAGCCATGATATCCTATAACCTGTGAAGTTTGAGCGGTATCAGGCAATGCGTGGTGAATTTATGACTCACTTCCTGTTTGTGTGGCATAACTTATACATTTATTCATTCGCCATTTCAACATCTTGAGACATTTCGGAAATCCCTTTGCAATTTAACATCAGCAACATCTTGACATGACATATACCAAATAATGGCATGGATCCAACAAACCACCTAGGAGGAGTTTGTTAAAACGTAACCCATGTAAAAATGCACAAAACCAAAAATATCTTACTTCCTGTCGAGTATGGGTGATGCATTGAAATTTGTTCATCTTGGGGCACTCCACACACCTACCACATTTGACACGGATAGGTGAAACTATACCAGGCAGGAGTCTCAATGACATATGGGGGCACTATGGAGTCCCCTGGACACACCTGGGGTCAAGACCCTATGGCTGAGTAGCGTACAGATGACTGACAAGTCTACCAAATTTCATGAGTTTTAGAATATTTCCAAGGTGTTAAATCTATATTTTGGAACTAGGTGCCGCTATGGAGTTATTGAAGCCCACATAGATTGATTTCCTATTTTACTTCAAATTATATCAGAGGACAAATATATGTGCAAAGGTTCATGAGTTTTAGCCATCATAAGCCCCTCAAAACAGCACAGGAAAATTTCAAAATCCCACATTCCATCTGGCATGGCTGACTTCCTGTTGAGCAGAGTCAAGGAAAACCAAGTGAGCTTTGTCCTGTATCACATGAGTATCAATCACACTAAACCTTGTGCCAATCCGAGCAACTTAATCTCAACCATAGCTTGTTCTGTCCATGCCCACATGGTGGCGCTTTACCAGAAGGTGTCTTTGGGCATGTTGATATCTTCCAAACCACGATATCCTATAACCTGTGAAGGTTGAGCCGTATCAGGCAATGCATAGTGAATTTATGACTCATTTCCTGTTTGGTGTCAGAAGGTGTACATTTATTGCATCACCATTTCAGCATCTTGTGACATATCGCAAATCCCTTTGCAATTTAACATCAGCAACATCTTGACATGACATATACCAAATATGGCATTGATGCAACAAACCACCTAGGAGGAGTTTGTTAAAACATAAAACGTGTCAAAATGCACAAAACCAGAAATATCTCACTTCCTGTTGAGTATGGCTGATGCAATGTATAGACAATTTTGTTCGACTCTCGGTACATCACACAACTACCAAACTTGACACGGATAGGTGAAACTATATACCGGGCAGGAGTCTCAATGACATATGGGGGCACTATGGAGTCCCCTAGACACACCTAGGGTCACGCCCCTATGCTTGATTAGCAGTGCATGTGACTGACCTGTCTACCAAATTTCATGAGTTTTCGAATATTTCCAAGGTGTCAAATCTGTATCTTTGAACTAGGTGGTGCTATGGAGTGAATGAAGCTCAACTAGACAAATTTACTATCCATCCATCTTCTACTGCTTATCTGGATCGGGGTCATGGGGGTAACAGCCTAAGCAGAGCAGCCTACACTTCCCTCTCCCCAGCTACCTCCACCAGCTCTTCCGGGGGAATACCAAAGCGTTCCCAAGCCAGCTGAGAGATGTAATCTCTCCAGTGTGTCCTGGGTCTGCCTTGGGGTCTCCTCCCAGTGGGGCATGCCCATAAAACCTCCCTTGGGAGGCGTCCAGGGGGCATCCTAACAAGGTGCCCGAACCACCTCAACTGACTCCTTTAAATGTGGAGGAGCAGCGGTTCTACTCTGAGCTTCTCCTGAATGACCAAGCTTCTCACCCTGTCTCTAAGGCCCCGGTCACACCGCCCGAACTTTGCTGGAGCGTTCCTTGAACGGTAGGGGGGGGGGCGAATTTTGACAACGCTCGTCACCGTGCACAAAATGGGAAAAAAATTGAAAACACGGG
The DNA here is from genome assembly GCF_027579695.1 of Neoarius graeffei. Classification (NCBI taxonomy): domain Eukaryota; kingdom Metazoa; phylum Chordata; class Actinopteri; order Siluriformes; family Ariidae; genus Neoarius; species Neoarius graeffei. The sequence continues at coordinate 68,158,226 of NC_083574.1, read as the reverse complement.
CGTTGGCTTAGCGGTGCACCGCTGAAGCCGGCGTTGCTTTAGCGTTGGTTTAGCGGTAGCGAGCGTTGGTTTAGCGGTGACGCAAGCGTTGGTATAGCGGCGTTCTGCGCATGCGGGCTTTGGCTCGGCGGGGGTATAAAGTTGGTTTAGCGGCATACCGCTTGTGACTACGGAGCTGAACGGATCGTTTTGATACAAGTTCTGATAGATTTTTGATAGAAGCTCCACCATCAGCTTGTCATACAGTCCATGTTCAGGCCTTCTCAGTATCCACTGTCTGACCCACACAACTCTGTCTCTCCTTCTTCTCTCTCTTCTCCTTCTGTCAACAGCTTGTTGCAATCTGAGGAGGTTCTGATTCTGCTGCTGGACTAGTGCACCAATCATAGCAAGTCTCTCAGCATCCATGGTGATACAGCTTTACTGTAACTTTGAGCAAATTCGATATAGATGAGGTCTGAACTCAACGGCAGCTCGATTCCAAATGAGCTCCTGGTCCATTTCTCCCCATATTTATAGCCAAATTCTGGTCCCGCTCCGACACCCCTATACCAACGCCAAACCAAAGTTCATCGCCGCCATGGATAGCTGCTTCAACGCCTGACACCGTTCCAGCAACCCCGTGTCCACTCGTAAAACGCTTACAACCGCTCCACCGAAGTTTGTGCAACATTTAATTGCCGCCCGGGCAATGCTGGCAAAGCAGCGGTGGTCCAGCGTTCAAGATTTCTGCGTTGGCCTAGCGGACCCAAGCGTCCACGAACTTGCGTCTAGCGGTGCCAAACTTTGACTGGGCGTTGGTGGAGCGGGGGTGAACTTTGCCGGGGCGGAAAATTGCCCCTCCTCACCGCTCGCAATATTTTGTGGAGCTCAAAACTTTCGGAGCGGTAGGAGGGCCCCTCGAGAAACATCAGCGGTGGCCGAGCGTATACGGCGTTGCTTTAACGGGGGCCAACTTTTGTTAAACGGTGGTAAATGGTTACGAGCGGTGATGAATTTTTTTCACCGCTCCAGGAACGCTCCAGGAAGTTCAGGCGGTGTGACCGGGCTATAAGGGAGAGCCCAGCCACCCTGCGGAGAAAACTCATTTCTTCCGCTTGTATCTGAGATCTCATTCTTTCGGTTACTACCCATAGCTCGTGACCATAGGTGAGAGTGGGAACGAAGATGGACTAGTAAATTGAGAGTGTAGAAGTCAGAGCGGGTGGGTGGAGCACAGAAGTACGGCAGGCCAGAACTGAGTTCCAAAAACTCTTTTATTTTAGCTTTTCAGCTTTGACTTCTCATACTCTCCCAGTCACACACACACAAGTCATCTGGTGTTGGAGAGAGCCCCCTTCCTCTGCCCTCTCTCTCCTTATATAGGGCATGGTTGCTGGGAAGACACACCAACACAGGTTAATTCACATCAGGTGTAGTGATTCTGCCACTTACCTTCCCTGACTCTGCCCTCCGGTCACAGACCGATGCTTGACCACGCCCCCACTGCCACATACCCCCACCGCCTGACTCAGGCCGGGCAGCTGTCTTGTGCCTTGACGGGAGAGGAAGTCTGCCACGACCATCTGCGCCCCCGGCCTGTGGACCACCTTGAAGTTAAAGGGTTGGAGTGCCAGATACCAACGTGTGATCCGCGTGTTGGCATCCTTCATGCGGTGGAGCCACTGGAAGGGCGCGTGGTCCGAACAGAGGGTGAAAGGGCATCCCAGCAGGTAGTAACAGAGGGTGAAGACTGGCCACTTGATGGCCAGGCACTCCTTCTCTATGGTGCTGCAGCACCCCTCACTCACTGACAGCTTTCAACTAATGTACAGCACTGGGCAATCCTCCCCCTCCACCTCCTGGGACAAAACAGCCCCCAGCCTTCTGTCCGACGCGTCTGTCTGCAATATAAAAGGGAGAGAAAAATCAGGGGAGTGTAACAGTGGCCCCCCACACAGTGTAGCCTTTACCTCAGAAAAAGCCCACTGGCATTGCTCTGTCCACTGGACCGGATCTGGTGCCTCGTTTTTAGTGAGATCAGTCAGCGGGCTGGTGATGTCCGAATAATTAGGTATAAACCTACGAAAATAGCCAGCCAGCCCCAGGAACTGTCTCACCCATTTTTTGGTCTTGGGCCTCGGGCAGGCTGCAATCGCTAAAGTCTTGTTAATTTGGGGATGCACCTGCCCATTGCCCAAGTGGAAGCCCAGATACCGTACTTCCACCCACCCAATCGCACACTTCTTCGGGTTGGCTGTGAGACCCGCCTGCCTCAGAGACCTAAGAACGGCCCTCAGGTGTTGTAGGTGCCGCGGCCAGTCATTACTATAAATGATGTCGTCAAGGTACGCGGCAGCATAGGTGGCATGGGGGCAGAGGACCCTATCCATCAGCCGCTGAAACGTAGCGGGCAACCCAAACAGCCCAAAAGGAAGTGTGACAAACTGGTGTAAGCCGAACGGTGTGGAAAAGGCCGTTTCTTCTTGGGATAATGGAGTCAAGGGGATCTGACAATAACCATTTTTCAAATCCAGTGTCGAGTAAAAGTGAGCCATGCCTAGTCGATCGAGCAACTCATCAATACGAGGCATTGGGTACACGTCGAATTTAGACACCGCGTTGACTTTTCTATAGTCTACACAGAACCGGACTGACCCGTCGGCCTTGGGTACCAAGACCACCGGGCTGCTCCAGTTGCTGTGGGACTCATCGAAGATGCCCATTTTGAGCATGGCCTCGAGTTCTTCCCAAACCACTTTTTTCTTGTGTTCGGGTAGCCTGTAAGGGCGGCTACGCACTACCACCCCCGGGGGCGTCTCAATGTGGTGCTCTATGAGGTCGGTGTGGCCAGGCAGGGGCGAGAACATGTCTGAAAATTTGGTCTGCAACTGGGCAACCTCTGCGAGTTGTGTCGGGGAGAGGTGGTCTCCACAGGGGACCGGAGAGGTATGCGATGTCAATACTCCCTTTTGAACCTCTGGCCCCAGCTCCACCTTCTCCGGAACCACCGACACCAACGCCACGGGGACCTCCTTGTTCCAGAGTTTGAGTAGATTGAGGTGGTAAATCTGTAGCGCCACACCCCTGTCCATTCGCCTCACCTCGTAGTCGACATCCCCGACTTGCCGTGTGACCTCAAAGGGTCCTTGCCACTTGGTGATTAATTTGGAGCTCAATGTGGGCAACAGTACGAGTACTTTATCTCCCGGTGTGAACTCCCTAAGGCGCGTACCCTTGTCTTACAGGCGGGTTTGCTGTTCTTGGGGCTGCCGCAAATTCTCCTGGGTTAGGTGCATGAGTGTTTGGAGTTTTGCGCGCAGGTCAATAATGTATTGAATTTCATTTTTACTTGGTGAAGGTCCCTCCTCCCAATTTTCTCGCAGCATGTCTAAAATGCCGCGCGGCTTACGCCCATATAACAATTTGAATGGGGAGAACCTCGTGGAGGCTTGTGGGACCTCTCACACTGCAAACAACAAGGGTTCAAGCCATTTATCCCAATTACGTGCATCCTCGCTTACGAATTTCTTACTTATATTTTTGAGGGTGCGACTGAATCGTTCGACTAAACCGTCCGTTTGCGGGTGTTAAACGCTGGTGCGGATCGGCTTAATACCTAATAACCCATAAAGTTTGTTCAGTGTTTGTGACATAAATGAGGTGCCTTGATCAGTCAGAATCTCTTTCAGGATTCCAACTCAGGAGATAACGCGGAAGAGCGCTTCTGCAATACTGCGTGCTGAGATATTGCGAAGAGGCACTGCTTTCGGGTATCGCGTTGCATAGTCCACTAGAATTAATATAAAGCAGTACCCTCGTGTTGACCGATCTAATGGCCCGACGAGAGCCATCCCAATTCTTTCGAATGGGGTCTCGATTAATGGGAGAGGGCGCAAAGGTGCTTTTGGAATGGCCGCTGGATTTACTAACTGGCATTAGTGGCACGCCGTACACCACCTACGGACATCGCCGCAAATCCCTGGCCAATAGAACCGGGCCATTATTCAGGCTAGTGTTTTATCCTGCCCTAAGTGTCCAGCCATGGGATTAAAGTGAGCCGCCTGGAATACCAATTTCCAGCGGCTTTTTGGAATCAAGAGCTGCGTGATTTGTTCTTTAGTCTGAGTGTCCTGCGTCACTCGGTATAATCTATCCTTCATAATAGAAAAATAAGGGAAGGACGGGGTGGCATTTGGCTGGAGCGTTTGACCATCGATTACTCTCATTTGGTCAAACGCATGCCACAGAGTCTCGTCTCGTGACTGCTCTAACGGGAAATCCGCAAGGGATTCCCCAAGAGAGGGAGGAGGAGCCGGCGGCTCTTCACTCTGACGTGGAGATGACGTAGACGGCTCTGTGACAGCTGCTCCCGCCAAAGTGACACTGGGACCTCCCTTTGCTGAAATACGGCAGGACCCACTCTTTACTAAATGACTCATTAATGCCCCAAATCCCAGCCAATCAGTCCCCAAAATTATCAAGTGGGTGAGGCGAGGATTAACCGCCGCCTTTACTCTAAATTTTTCCCCTCTGAAAAAAATGTGGACTGACACTAAAGGGTAGCTGTGAACATCCCCGTGCACACACAACACCTTCACCCCCTGTGCTCCCCCCAATGCCTCGTCTTGCACCAGGCTTTGGTGGATTGAGGTCTGATTACAGCCAGAGTCCACCAAAGCCTGATATATATCCCCTTGGATACCTTGGATATGCGATACGCTCCGGCCTGTTTGAAGGCGGCTCCTGGTGCGTCGGGGATCCAAACCACCACGCCCACTTCCATCACTGAGCACTGCTGTTGGAGGTGGCCCAGCTCTCCGCAGTGCCAGCAAACCGGCCCAGGCTTTCTCTCTGCACCGGTACTCTGGGGCTCACTCACCTGAGGGGGGGGGGGAGACAGACACGGAAGTGAGAAACGGGAGGACACCGCGAGTGCGGCAGACCGGCTGTGAGGGAGCCCGCCCCCACCTCCGCGGTGGGGGAACGGGGCGAGGACGAGACACAGAAGGGGAGGGGGAGAGAGAGAGGAGAGAAGTGAAGAGGGGATCTGTGATCCTGCCGTGGGAACAGCTGCCAAATGATCCTCCGCCAACTCGATGGCCTGATCCAGCGACACCGGGCGATGGCACTGGACCCACTCCGATGTTCCTTTGGGAAGTTGCGCGATGAACTGCTCCAGTGCCACCAGGTCGACGACTCCCTCAGCGTCACGGTTGTCAGCCCTCAGCCAATGCTTGCAGGTGTCCTGGAGTTGCTGGCCAAACGCGAACGGCCAGCTGACCTCCTCTAGGCGCAGAGTGCGGAAGCGCTGACGATGTTGTTCAGGGGTGCGCCCCACACGCTGGAGGACAGCCCGGAACAGGTCCGCGTAGACCAGCTGGCTGTCAGCGGGGAGCTATAGCGCAGCCAGCTGCGCCTCGCGCTGTTCCACCAGCCACCCCGAGGCTTCTGCTACTTGTTCAAATAGCGTGAGGAAGGCCTCTGGGTCGTCGTGCGGGCCCATCTTCATTGTGGTAAGGTGGAGTGGGCCCGCAGTGGTGGAGATGGTGGCCCCCGCTGACGCGAGGAGGTGCCAAAACGCCTGACGATCTTCCTGTTGCGCCAGCACCAGGGCCTTGAACCGTTGTTCTTGCTCCTTTCGGAGGGTGAGCAACGCCTGGTGCTGGCTCTTTTGGGCCGTGGTGAGGGTGTGGATCAGATCTGCAAAGGGGGAGGACTCCATAAGGCTGTCCTCTTCTGTGCTTGGTCCTGGGTTTCAGCACCACTGTAGAAGTCAGAGCGGGTGGGTGGAGCACAGAAGTACGGCAGGCCAGAACTGAGTTCCAAAAACTCTTTTATTTTAGCTTTTCAGCTTTGACTTTTCATACTCTCCCAGTCACACACACACAAGTCATCTGGTGTGGGAGAGAGCCCCCTTCCTCTGCCCTCTCTCTCCTTATATAGGGCATGGTTGCTGGGAAGACACACAAACACAGGTTAATTCACATCAGGTGTAGTGATTCTGCCACTTACCTTCCCTGACTCCGTCCTCTGGTCACAGACAGACACTTGACCATGCCCCCACTGCCACAGAGAGCTTTGCTTTTTGGCTCAGCTCTCTCTTTACCACAACAGACTGGTTTAGTGTCTGCATCACTGCTGACGCTGCTCCGATCCTTCTGTCCAACTCCCGCACCCCCTTACCCTCACTTGTGAACAAAACCCAGAGATACTTAAACTCCTCCACTTTAAGTAGCAACTCCCCCCTGACCCGGAGTACGCACTCCACCCATTTCCGGCTGAGCGCCATGGCCACAGACTTGGAGGTGCTGATCCTCATCCCAGCCACTTCACACTCAGCTGCAAACCGTCCCAGCACATGCTGCAAATCACAGATCAATGAAGCCAACAGGACCACTTCATCTGCAAAAAGCAGAGATGTGATCCTGCTGCCACCAAACCAGACACCCTCCACCCATTGGCTGCACCTAGAAATTCTGTCCATAAAAGTTATGAACAGAACTGGCAACAAAGGGCAGCCTTGGCAGAGTCCCACATGCACCAGGAACGAGTCTGACTTACTATCTGTCAGCTGCCTCTGGAGACCCACAGGCTAACCAAGCCTGATAGGACTCCTTCTTCAGCTTGATGGCTCCCCTCACCACAGGTGTCCACCACTGGGTTAGGGGATTATCGCCACAACAGGCACCAACAACCTTGTAGCCACAGCTCTGCATGGCCACCTCAGCAATGGAGGTGCGGAACATGGTCCACTCAGACTCAATATCCCCATCCTCCCCTGGTATGCAGTTGAAGCTCTGCTGGATGTGGCAGTTGAAGATCCGATGGACAGGAGCCTCCGTGAGACATTCCCAGCATACCCTCACTACACGTTTGGGCCTACCAAGTCTGTCTGGCCTCCTCCCCTGCCATCTGATCCAGCTTGCCACCAGGTAGTGATCAGTTGACAGCTCTGCTCCTCTCTTCACCTGAGTGTCCAAGACATATGGTCGTAGATCAGATGAAACAACTACAAAGCCAGTCATCAATCTACAGCCTAGGGTGTCCTTGTGCCACGTGCACTTATGGGCACCCTTTTACTCTAACATGGTGTTTGTTATGGCCAAACCGTGCATGGCACAGAAGTCCAACAATAGAACACTGCTCAGGTTCAGATCGGGCAGGCCATTCCTCCCAATCACCCCCCTCCAAGTCTCACTGTCATTGCTCACATGAGCATTGAAGTCCCCCAGTAAAACAATGGAGTCCCCTAGTGGTGCACTGTCTAGCACCCCACTCAAGGACTCCAAGAAGGCCGGGTACTCTGAACTACCATTCGGCGCATAGGTGCAAATGACAGTCAGAGACCGTTCCCCAACCTGAAGGTGCAGGGAAACGACCCTCTCATTCACTGGGGAGAACGCTGATGTTAGCATGCAGAAATGTACCATATCTCCTCAAATTGTATCATAGGACAAATGTATGTGTAAAATTTCATGAGATTTTAGCCATGGTAAGCCCCTCAAAACAGCGTGGGAAAATTTCAGAATCCCACATTCCATTCAGCATGGCTGACTTCCTTTTGGGCAGAGTCAAATACAACCAAGTGAAATTTGTCCTGTATCAGAAGAGTATCGATCACACCAACTTTCGTGCTGACCCAAGCAACAGCATCTCAACCATAGCCTGTTCTCAGAGGCACTATAGAGTTCTGGGACCACACTCAGTCCCTTGCTCAATGTAACTTTGTGATTTTATGCACATTTGATCAGTGTTCCGAAATTCATGAGTTTGGAGCATCGCATGGGCCTCAAAAATGAGTTTTCACATGGAGAAAAAATAATAAGAAAAAATATAATAATAATAATAATAATAATAATAATAAAACAGGACAAAAACAATAGGGCTTTGCACGAGGCCTGCACCTTGGTGCTCGGGCCCCAATAATAAATATAGCTGCTTGCAGCGATAAAGGGCCCTCACACAAAAGAACATGCCGAAAACAATATGGCATTGCACCTGGGGCCAAGCCTCTATCTCTGAGTAGCAGTGGCCAGGACTGATGTGCGTACCAAATTTCATGAGTCAGAGTTTTTTGGCAATAGAATTATTACTGTCCAGATCCAAATGGTGGCGCTACATGAGAGGCTCACTTTGGGCATGGGGATATCATCAGAACCCTGATGTCTTATAACCTGTAAGGTTTTACCTCCATCAGGCAATGCATGGTAAATTTATGACACACTTTTTTTTTGCATGGCGAAACATGCAAATTTATTGGTTCGCCATTTCAACATCATGCAAGATATCACAAATCCTGTTGGAAGTCAATTGACAATGTGCATTTCAGTTTTGTTCATCTTGGGGCACCCCACACACCTACCAATTTTGACACTGATAGGTGAAACTATATACCAGGCAGAAGTCTCAAATGACATGGGGGGTACTATGGAGTCCAATGGACAAATCTGGGGTCAAGCCTCTATCCATGAGTAGCAGTGGCCAGGACTGATGTGAGTACCAAATTTCATGAGTCAAAGTTTTTAGGCAATAGAATCATTACTGTTCACGTCCAAATAGTGGCGCTATACCGGAGGGTCAAATTGGGCATGTGGATATCATCAGAACCATTGTATCCTATAACCTGTGAATTTTTAGCCATATCAGGCAGTGCATTTTTTGACATGCTTCCTGTTCGTGAGGCATAACAAATTTATTGGTTCACCATTTCAACATCTTGCAAGATATCGCAAATCCCTTCACAACTTAAAATCAGCAACATTTCCAAGGTGTCAAAGCTGTAATTATAGAAAAAGAATAATAATAAGAAAAAAAAGAATAATAATAAGAAAAAAACATGCCGAAAACAATACGGCCCAATCCCACTGCAACTTAAAATCAGCAACATCTTGACATGACATGTACCAAATATGGCATGAATCCAACAAACCACCTAGGAAGAGTACATCAAGATGTAAGACATGTTTTGGCAATAGAGTCATTAATGTCCATGTCCAAATGGTGGTGCTATACCAGAGGGTACCTTTGGGCATGTGGATATCTTCTGAACCATGATATCCTATAATCTGTGAAGTTCGAGCCATATCAGACAATGCATGGTGAATTTATGACTCACTTCCTGTTTGCGTGGCGTAACGTATTAATTTATTGGTTCGACATTTCAACATCTTGTGACATATTGCAAATCCCCTCGCAATTTAACATCAGCAACATGTTGCCATGACGTATACCAAATATGGCTTGGATCCAACAAACCACCTAGGAGTTGTTCATTAAAATGTAAAACCTGTCAAAATGCACAAAACCAAAAATATCTCACATCCTGTTGAGTATGGCTGAGGCAATGTATGAGCGATTTTGTTCGTCTAGGGGCACTCCACACACCTACTAAATTTGGCACGGATAGGTGAAACTGTATACAGGGCAGGAGTCTCAATGTGGCATCCAAAGCTATAAATTTGAATCTAACATTTTAGGGGGCGCTATGGTGTCTTCTAGCCTCACCCAAGGCAAATAACCTAATAATAATTAACCTTTGCATTGTTTTCATGAGTGCATGAAATTTCTTGAGTTTTCGAAAATTTCCAAGGTGTCAAAGCTGTAATTATAGAAAAAGAATAATAATAAGAAAAACATGCCAAAAACAATACGGCCCAATCCCACTGCAACTTAAAATCAGCAACATCTTGACATGACATGTACCAAATATGGCATGAATCCAACAAACCACCTAGGAAGAGTACATCAAGATGTAACACATGTTTTGGCAATAGAGTCATTACTGTCCATGTCCAAATGGTGGTGCTATACCAGAGGGTGTCTTTGGGCATGTGAATATCTTCAGAACCATGATATCCTATAACCTGTGATGTTTGAGCCATATCAGGCAATGCATAGTGAATATATGACTCACTTCCTGTTTGCGTGGCATAACATATAAATTTATTGGTTTGCCATTTCAAAATCTTGTGACGTATCAAAAATCCCTTTGCAATTTAATATCAGCGACATCTTGCCATGATGTCTACCAAATATGGCATGGATCCAACAAATCCCCTCGGAGGAGTTTGTTAAAATGTAAAACGTGTCAAAATGCACAAAACCAAAAATATCTCACTTCCTGTTGAGTATGGCTGATGCAATATATTGGCAATTTTGTTCAGCTTGGGGCACTCCACACACCTACCAAATTTGACATGGATAGGTGAAACTATATACAAGGCAGGAGTCTCAATGACATATGGGGGCGCTATGGCTCCGGACACACCTGGGATCAAACCCCTATGGCTGAGTTTTGGTGCACATGACTGATGTGTCTACCAAATTTCATGAATTTTTGAATATGTACAAGGTGTCAAATCTGTACTTTTGAACTAGGTGGTGCTATGGAGTTAATGAAGCCCAACTAGACGAATTTACCATATCACTTCAAATTGTATCATAGGACAAAAATATTTGCAAAATTTCATGAGTTTTAAGCCATTGTAAGTGCCTCAAAACAGCATGGGAAATTTTCAAAATCCCACATTCCATCCAACATGGCTGACTTCCTGTTGGGCGGAGTCAAAGACAACCAAGTGAATTTTGTCCTGTATTACAACAGTATCGATCACACCAAATCTCCTGCTGATCCAAGCAACTTCATCTCAACCATAGCTTGTTCTTGGGAGCGGTAGAGAGCTCCAGGACCATGCCCAGTCCCTTGCTCAGTGTAACTTTGTGATTTTACGCACATTTTTCAAGAAGAAGAAGAAGAACACCAACAACTTTATTCATCACATGCTTATGAAATTCCTCTCTGCATTTAACCCATCTGAAGCAGTGAACATATACACACATTAGCAATGAGCATATACACATACCCAGAGCAGTGGGCAGCCATGCTAACAGTGCCCGGGGAACAGTTGAGAGTTAGGTGCCTCACTCAAGGGCACCTCAGCCCAAGTCTGCCCCATATTAACCTAACCACATGTCTTTGAACTGTGGGGGAAACCAGAGCGCCCGGAGGAAACCCACGCAGACACGGGGAGAACATACAAACTCCACACAGAAAGGCCCCTGCCAGTTGCTAGGCTCGAACCCAGAACCTTCTTGCTGTGAGGTGACCATGCCACCATTTGATCAGTGTGCCAAAATTCATGAGTTTTTGAGCATTGTAAGTGCCTCAAAAATGAGGTTTTCCATGGAGAAATAAAATAATAATAATAATAATAATAATAATAATATGCCAAAAACAATAGGGCTGTGTACCTACGGTGCAGGCCACCTTGGTGCTCGGGCCATAATAATAATAATAATAATAGAATAAGTGACAAAGACGTAGACCAAGTCCAAACCCACAAATGGCTGAGAACAGCTGGTCTTAAATCAGAAACAGAAGGTTTCATCATTGCAGCCCAAGATCAATGCATCAAGACAAATTATTATCAAAATAAGATTCTGAAAGATGGCTCCAATCCAGTGTGCAGAATTTGCAATCAATATCAAGAGACAGAAGACCACCTTGTCTCAGGATGCCCGGAACTTGTCAAAGTAGAGGCATAACAAGGCAGCAACATATCTCCACAGGGCAATTTGTAAGCACGATACCAAAGTGCAAGACAAATATTATGAACACAAGCCCTCAGCAGTTACTGAAAATGAAGTAGCTTCTATACTCTGGGATATGCTGATTTAAACTGACAAAGAAATCAAGGTGAACAGACCAGATATAGCAGTGAAAGACAAGAAGGAGAGAACCTGCCTGCTCATTGACATGTCTGTCCCCACAGAAAGGACCACCTCTTTGAAGACAACAGAAAAACTATCAAAGTATAAAGCTCTAGAGATAGAAACAGAGAGAATGTGGGGCATGAAAACAGCAACAGTTCCGGTGGTCATTGGTGCCATTGGGCTTGTTAAAAAGGGAATTGAAAAATACACCACCAAGATGCCTGGGAACATCAGAATTGAAGAGCTTCAGAAGATCGTTCTCCTTGGAACTGCTCACATACTCAGGAGGACTCTATCCATCAAATAATTCACCAGACTTATGACTGCCTCAGGTTTAAGGGATGAACTCAGCACCATGAGAGAAAAGAGCAGTACTTTAATGATAATAATAATAATAATAATAATAATAATAATAATAATAATAATAATAAAACATGCCAAAAACAATAGGGCTCTGCACCTCAGTGCTCGGGCCCTAATAACAAGAAAAAACATGCTGAAAACAATAGTGCTTTGCACCTACGATGCACCTCGGTGCTCAGGCCCTAATAAATGATGATATAAAAAAAAGTTTTAGAACTGTGTGGGAATGTGTGAAAAAAATATGACCTTACCCATTGTGATGAACCATTTTGGTCACTTGAGGTGATTCTGTTAAGTCTTAAGAATGTATCAAGCACAAAAACTTAAATCTGCTCCATTGATTTTGTCAATTAACTAGCCATCAAAAAATGTATGTCCTATTGTGTTCACTTAGCCTCCAAATTCCCCAGATCTGAATCAATTTGAGCATCTCTGGGGTGTACGGGACAAAAAAGTCTGATCCATGGAGACTCAATCTCGCAACTTACAGGACTGAAAGGTTCTGCTACTAATGTCTTGGTGCCAGATACCAGCTACAGCACACCTTTAGAGGTCTCCTGTAGTCCATGCCTTAATGGGTCAGAGCTGGTTTGGTGGCACAATGGGGACCAACACAATATTCGACAGGTGGTTTTAATGTTATGGCTGATCAGTATCAGCCAGAGAAGACTGCCACAAAAGCAGCACATCGTTCCTCACTCTACCACTCCCGTGGTGCTGAAAGGATTTTGGCGATTCAGCACCACCGTTTTGGACAGCCGAGAGCAGCATGATTATGGGGCGGGGCCTGCTGATCACATGCAGCTGGAGTGGTATGATCAGTGCTGCAATGCACCCTCCTCAAGCAGCCAGGGGAGTTTAAAAAGGCACTCCCATAACACAGAAGTTAGTGAAGCTCAGTCAATGCAATTCAATTCACTTTTGCTTCCAGGCTTTGCTCAAGACACCTCGCTGATGCTGAGGACAACACAGAATAAGCCAGACAGCCTCTCACTCACCATCGGCAGATCTGCTGGCTTCCCCAACTTCTGGAGCTTTGCAAAAGGACTCAGACGCTGCCAGCACCCACCTGCCACCCTGCCTCTGGCCAGCTTAGGCCCTCTGGCACCTGCACTGATCTCCCCCCACACTTCCCTTCTTTTTTTTCACATGTTTGATTCACTTGTGAACAGAAGCAAAATAATGAAAATATGTGTCACTGTCTAAATTCTTATTCAAGTTCAAAGTGTTTATTGTCATATGCACAGTTAGGACATGTCCACTTGCACAATGAAATTCTTAGTTTGCTGTCCACCATGAATGCCAATTACAAATAAATAAATAGGCGGAAGAAGAAAAAGGCAATATAGTGCAAAAATAAAAGCAAAGAAAGCAAAAGCAACAAAAACAAAGCACCCAGTATTGAAAAAAAATTAAGGTAAATGTAGTGCAAAATAGGTAGTGTAATACAAAAAATAAGCCAATGATCCGACGTAGCAGCAGAAGGGCAGTAATGTGCGAATGTGCAAACAATGTAACCGGTCAAGGAAACAGCAGCAAAATGTCAGTAATGTGCAAATATGTGCAAACAATTTAACCAGATGTAGTCAAGGAACGGCAGCAAAAAGGGCAGTAATGTGCAAACAAATGTAAACAGATGTAAACAGTCAAGGACAGTTTACAGGGAGGTAGTCCATGGTTATAGACTCCTGTCAGCTGTTCAGGAGTCTGAGGGTGGTGGGAAAGAAAGAGTTTTTTAGTCTGACAGTTTTAGATTTCACACTTCTGTACCTCCGGCCTGAGGGTAGAAGTGTGAACAGTCCATGCTTGGGTGGGTGGGGTCCTTGAGGACGGAGGCAGTTCTCCTGTGGACTCTGCAGTGGTAGATGCTCTGCAGAGAAGGCAGTGGAGTTTTGGTGATCCTCTCAGCAGTCTTCACCACCCTTTGCAGGTGTTTGCAGTCCATTGCTGTAGTGCTGCCATACCACACAGTGATGCAATTGGTCAGGATGCTCTCAATCACGCAGCTGTAGAAGTTGCTGAGGATCTTGGGTGACATACCAAACTTCCTCAGCCTCCTCAGAAAGTACAGCCACTGTTGAGCCTTCCTAACCAGCTGTGTAGTGTTGAGTGTCCATGTGAGGTCCTCACTGATATGTGAACACCCAGGTATTTGAAGCTGCTCACCCTCTCCACCTCAAGCTCTCAGATGAACGGTGACCAATGAGATCTCCTCTCCTTCCTCATGTCCACTATCATCTCCTTCGTCTTGAGGGTGAGGTTGTTGTCCTCACACCATGACACCAGACTGGCCACCTCCCTCCTGTAGGGTGTTTTGTCACCACCAGTGACGCGTCCTATCACTGCGGTGTCATCTGCGAACTTCAGGACGATGTTGTCCTTGTAGCAGGCGACACAGTTATGGGTGAACAGAGTGTAGAGGATGGGGCTGAGGACACATCCCTGTGGGGTGCCAATGTTCGTAATGATGTTGGATGAAGTCCTATTACCAATCCTGACAGTCTGGGGCCTGCCAGTCAGGAAGTCGAAAAGCCAGTCACAGAGGGTGGGGTGCAAACCAAGTGTGGAGAGTTTATGGATGAGTTTGTAGGGGATCACCATGTTGAAGGCAGAGCTGTAGTCAACAAAGAGCATCCTGATGTAAGAGTCTTTGTTTTCCAAGTGGGAGAGGGCATAATGGAGGGCAGCAGTGATGGCATCTGAGGTGGACCTGTTGGGCCTGTAAGTATACTGCAGGGGGTCCAGGGTTTCCAGTATGTTGTTCTGAATGTGGGCCAGTACCATTCTCTCAAAGCACTTTGAGATGATTGGAGTGAGTGCTATTGGCCTGTAATCATTCAGGCAGGTGGGTGGGCTCTTCTTGGGAAGAGGGACGATGGTTGTGGTCTTGAAGCAGGAGGGAACAGTGCTCTGGCTGAGGGAAAGATTGAAGATAGTGGTGAAAACATCAGCCAGCTCATTGGCACATACTCTGAGGGCCTGCCCAGGGATGTTGTCTGGTCCTGCTGCCTTCCTGGGGTTGATCCTCCTCAGAGTTTTGTCTACCTGGCTTGATGAGACTGTTGGCAGGGGGGAGAGGGGTTGGGTGGTTGAGGTGTGTGTGTGCCTCCTCTCTGTGCTGGAGCTGGAGGTCTCAAAGCGAGTGTAGAAAGTGTTGAGGTCATCTGGCAGGCTGTCTGTGGAGCTGATGGTGCTGGTGGTGGTCCTGTAGTCTGTGATGTGTTGCAGGCCTTGCTACATTTGCCCAGGGTCAGCAGTAGAATAGAAGCCATCCAGCTTCTCTCTGTACTGCCTCTTGGCCGCTGTAATGGCTTTCCTCAGTCCGTACCTCACCGCTTTGTACTCCGTCTCATTGCCTGATCTAAATGCAAGAGAGCAAGCATGCAGCATGCGTTGTACCTGACTGTTTACCCAGGGCTTTTGGTTGGGGAACTTCCTGATCTGTATGGTGGGCACGATGTTGCAGACACATGTGCTGATGTACCCAGTCACATACTCAGGATAGTCCTGTATACTGACAGAAGAGTCCTCCAAAGTGGCTGCAGCTTTAAACACATCCCAGTCTGCTCAAGCAAAACAGTCCTGAAGGGTGCTCTCAGTCTCTGGGCTCCAGAGTTTGACTTGTTTTGTGACAGGGTTGGTCTGTTTTAGTCTTTGTCTGTAGGTCGGGTACAGGAACAGAGAGAGGTGGTCTGAGTGTCCAAAGTGGGGGGCGGGGGGCGGCCCTGTATGCACCGCTAATGTTGCTGTAAACATGGTCCAGCGTGTTCTTATCATGGATGGGGATGTCCACATGTTGACAATATTTTGGGAATACTGTCAGTTAATTGCACTGATTAAAGTCACTGGCAATGATAAAAACAGCATCAGGATGAGCCGTCTCTAACCTGCTGATGTCATCATGGAGTTTGTTGAGTGCTGCTGTGGAGTTAGCTCATGGGGGGATGTAAACAGCGGCCAAAAACACAGCAGTGAATTCCCTTGGTAAATAATAGGGGTGGCATTTCAGCAGTAACAGCTCCACATCTGGAGAACAGTGCTTGTAAACAGTCTGTATATCTCCACACCAAGAGTTGTTAATAAACACACACACCCCTCCCCCTTTAGCCTTACTGGAGGCTGCGGTTCGGTCTCCTCGGTTATGGACATGACTGTATATATACACAGTATGTGGGCATAGCCAGTACAACAACTTGGACTGTCCTGAAAAAGAAAGAAACCACTGGTGTACTAACAACCAGACATTGAACAGGTCAGTCAAGGAAAACAACAGCAGTTGTGAGTTCTGTGAACAAAAAAGCAAAAACAACAGTCCAGGAGTTCATCAGCAGCCTCCACAGGACAGCACTAAAGGTATCAGAATCCATCATTTAAAGAAGACACAGAGAGTAGAGATATAGAGGCCATGCCACAAGATGCAAGCACTCATCGGCAGTAAGAATCAGAGAGCCATAATTGAATTTGCAAAGAAATTTGCAAGAATTTGCATAGAAATGAGCCACGAAAGTTCTGAAACCAAGGCTAACTTCTACCAAAGTGATAGAAAGGCCAAAGTGTATTGAAAGAAAGGATTTGATCCAAAACAGAAGGGTGCACCAGTAATGCATGGCGGAGGTCAATTGGGCTTGCGTGGATGCTTCTGAAATGGGCTTACAAATCTTTTTGATGAAGTAACTCATGATATGAGCAGTAGAATTCTAAAGAAACTATGATTCATTATCACTTAGAATGACAGTCATCCATTTTAAGTTTGAAATTCATAAATGTGTCTAGAAATAGGTTAATGGATAATATAATGTGGAATATTAGAGAAGCTTTTTAGATAAGATATATCTTCACTTGCTAAAATGGCACTTTTGGAAGAGAGGTTAACCATGTTTTGGGATAAAACCATGCTTTTGGTTAAAAAAAAATCTTAAAAAGGTCATGATATTTGTGTGGATCAGGTGAATATGATCCAAAATGGTTTTCCCTTTGGTAACTGAAAAAAAAAGTGCATTTCTGTTCAAAATGTCAGATTTTGTGTTCGTACAGTACCAGTTAAAAGTTTGGACACACTTACTCAGTCAAAGTAATGAGTAAGTGTGTCCAAACCTTTGACTGGTACTATACAGGTTAGTAAACATAGTTTTTTTTTTTTTTGATAAAAGTTTAGACAAATGAAAACGCATGTGTATGTGTCTACCTGGCCTGAGAGCTGTCTAGTAGAGCAGTAACCAAATGTCTCCTGCTGTCTTTGTTGAAGACCAAGGCCTTTCCACTGGCTAAAACCCCACAACCAAAGCTAACTTCTGCACCATGCAGAGAGGAGAAGCTGTGGTAAGAGGAGAGCCTTGGACTAGAAAATCCCTCTGACAGAAAAGCAGGAAAGGTCTGAGTAGCTAGCTCACAAGCTTGCCCGCTGAAACCCAAGTCACACCTAACAGCAAAAACAAAATAGTGGAAACAGAATGTACCACTATTAGTAATGAATTTATAGAACAAATAAACCCATGCACCCAATCAAATAATGGACAGTCTCTGTGAAACAAAATAGTCATCCACTAAAGAAAGTCAGCAATTGGTTCAGGACACATATCCACAAGGAGTTTGCATACTTGCATCCACTGCGTGAGCATTGTCCTCTCCCTGAGCACAAACGCTGGCAGGCTGGGCCGATATATACTGCAAAATAAAGACAGAAGGAGAAGGAAAGTAAAACATAAATGTAACTTTAGGTGTGCTGAATATAATTTTAAGCATGATTATCCTGACTGCTTAACATAATTTTAAGTGGCATTATTCTGAGTCCGAACATATTTTTTTTCTTTACAGCTATAGTGTTATCAGCATATTGTTCTACACTGCCATGGCAGGTTTATGTCATGTAAAAAATGAAACCAACATAAATTGCGGGACCTTATTCCACATTTAATGTGATATACAATAGTCTGATGCTGATACCATGTACACACAGTGACACCTTGCTAAAGCATCTTTTGTTTGTAATATGGCACTCACTGTTTTGGAGTAAGAGTTTACCAACTTCTTGATTTGGTAATTTTATTCCACTCTTTGCTGCAGATGTTTTGGTGAAATTTAGGTGGACTTGGATATTTTTTATTACCCTTTCCAAGTGGCGTGACATGGTCCTATCTATTTTTATGACCCTATCCCTACACATTGCAGGGTCATCCTGTTCTTGTTTATGTCACTTGATGAGGTCCTTCATGGTGTTCCATGATACATCTAATGCTTTGGAAATTTTTGTACCCCTCTCCTGATTGTTTTGACAATGAGATCCCATACATGCTTTGTAAGCTGTTTGCAGACCATGACTTCAGCAGTCATATGAATGCAAGAAGAAAACTCTGTAGAAATAGCTGATCTTTACTAATCTGTGAGTTAATCAGAATCACTTCACTGATTACTGATGATGGTGTATGATAATTTTGATGTGTCCACATAAGCGACCAGGTTATTGATTTATATTACGCTCACCAGCCACTTTATTAGGTACACCCATACATCTACTGTTTTATGCAGTTGTCTAATCAGCCAATCCTTTGACAGCAGCACAATGCACAAAATCATGCAGATATAAATCATTAGCTTCAGTTAATGTTCACTTCAAACATCAAAATGGGAAAAATTGTGATCTCTGTGACTTTCACTGTGGCAAGGGTGTTGGTGCCAGATTGACTGATTTGAATATTTCAGAAACTGCTGATCTCCTGGGGTTTTCACACACAACAGTCTCTAGAGTTTACACAAAATGGTGTGAAAAAAACAAAAAACAATCAGTGAGCATCAGTTCTGTTGGTGGAAATGCCTTGTTGATAAGAGAGGTCAGAGGAAAAGGGCCAGATTGGTTTGAACTGCCAAGAAGGATATAATAACTTATATAATCACTCTTTAAAACCATGGTGAGCAGAAAATCATTGTCTCCCACCCTGTCTAACTACAGTGGGGCAAAAAAGTATTTAGTCAGTCACCAATTGTGCAAGTTCTCCCACTTAAAAAGATGAGAGAGGCCTGTAATTTTCATCATAGGTACACTTCAACTATGAGAGACAAAATGAGAAAAAAAAATCCAGAAAATCACATTGTCTGATTTTTAAAGAATTTATTTGCAAATTATGGTGGAAAATAAGTATTTGGTCAATAACAAAAGTTCATCTCAATACTTTGTTATATATCCTTTGTTGGCAATGACAGAGGTCAAATGTTTTCTGTAAGTCTTCACAAGGTTTTCACACACTGTTGCTGGTATTTTGGCCCATTCCTCCATGCAGATCTCCTCTAGAGCAGTGATGTTTTGGGGCTGTCGCTGGGCAACACGGACTTTTAACTCCCTCCAAAGATTTTCTATGGGGTTGAGATCTGGAGACTGGCTAGGCCACTCCAGGACCTTGAAATGCTTCTTACGAAGCCACTCCTTCGTTGCTCAGGCGGTGTGTTTGGGATCATTGTCATGCTGAAAGACCCAGCCATGTTTCATCTTCAATGCCCTTGCTGATGAAAGGAGGTTTTCACTCAAAATCTCACGATACATGGCCCCATTCATTCTTTCCTTTACATGGATCAGTTGTCCTGGTCCCTTTGCAGAAAAACAGCCCCAAAGCATGATGTTTCCACCCTCATGCTTCACAGTAGGTATGGTGTTCTTTGGATGCAACTCAGCATTCTTTCTCCTCCAAACACGACAAGTTGAGTTTTTACCAAAAAGTTCTATTTTGGTTTCATCTGACCATATGACATTCTCCCAATCCTCTTCTGGATCATCCAAATGCTCTCTAGCAAACTTCAGATGGGCCTGGACATGTACTGGCTTAAGCAGGGGGACACATCTGGCACTGCAGGATTTGAGTCCCTGGCGGCGTAGTGTGTTACTGATGGTAGCCTTTGTTACTTTGGTCCCAGCTCTCTGCAGGTCATTCACTAGGTCCCCCTGTGTGGTTCTGGGATTTTTGCTCACCGTTCTTGTGATCATTTTGACCCCACGGGGTGAGATCTTGCGTGGAGCCCCAGATCGAGGGAGATTATCAGTGGTCTTGTATGTCTTCCATTTTCTAATAATTGCTCCCACAGTTGATTTCTTCACACCAAGCTGCTTATCTACTGCAGATTCAGTCTTCCCAGCCTGGTGCAGGTCTACAATTTTGTTTCTGGTGTCCTTTGACAGCTCTTTGGTCTTGGCCATAGTGGAGTTTGGAGTGTGACTGTTTGAGGTTGTGGACAGGTGTTTTTTATATGATAATGAGTTCAAACAGGTGCCATTAATACAGGTAACGAGTGGAGGACAGAGGAGCCTCTTAAAGAAGTTGTTACAGGTCTGTGAGAGCCAGAAATCTTGCTTGTTTGTAGGTGACCAAATACTTATTTTACCAAGGAATTTACCAATTAATTCATTAAAAATCCTACAATGTGATTTCCTGGATTCTTTCCCCCCATTCTGTCTCTCATAGTTGAAGTGTACCTATGATGAAAATTACAGGCCTCTCTCATCTTTTTAAGTGGGAGAACTTGCACAATTGGTGGCTGACTAAATACTTTTTTGCCCCACTGTAAATGTGTGAAAGCCTACCCAATAATAATGATGTTTTTAGGTCATTTATGTACAATTGTACAATCACGTTTTAAACTCATTGCATGATAAAAAGGTCTTCACATGAAAAATTATATCACTTATTCATCTCCTTACATACATTCTATCCACTTTTCTTATGGAAAGATATTTCAGGTGAGAACACCCAGGGACAGAACACACCGATAGCTAATAAGAATCAGCATAAAGAGAATAAAACTGATTTTAAACTTAAGAGAAATTAAAAGGAAATCAAATATTTCCATGTACAGTGGTGCTTGAAAGTTTGTGAACCCTTTACAATTTTCTATATTTCTGCATAAATATTACCTAAAACATCATCAGATTTTCACACAAGTCCTAAAAGTAGATAAAGAGAACCCAGTTAAACATTCATTCATTATCTCTAGCCACTTTATCCTGTTCTACAGGGTCGCAGGCAAGCTGGAGCCTATCCCAGCTGGAGCCTATCCCAGCTGACTACGGGCGAAAGGCGGGGTACACCCTGGAAAAGTCACCAGGTCATCACAGGGCTGACACATAGACACAGACAACCATTCACACTCACACCTACGGTCAATTTAGAGTCACCAGTTAACCTAACCTGCATGTCTTTGGACTGTGGGGGAAACCGGAGCACCCGGAGGAAACCCACGCAGACACGGGGAGAACATGCAAACTCCGCACAGAAAGGCCCTCGCCGGCCACGGGGCTTGAACCCGGACCTTCTTGCTGTGAGGCGACAGTGCTAACCACTACACCACTGTGCCGCCCACCCAGGTAAACAAATGAGACAAAAATATTATACTTGATCAGTTATTTATTGAGGAAAATGATCCAAAATTACATATCTGTGAGTGGCAAAAATATGTGAACCTCTAGGATTAGCAGTTAATTTGAAGGTGAAATTAAAGTCAGGTGTTTTCAATCAATGGAATGGCAATCAGGTGTGAGTAAGCACCCTGTTTCATTTTAAGAACAGGGATCTATCAAAGTCTGATCTTCACAACACATGTTTGTGGAAGTGTATCATGGCACGAACAAAGGAGATTTCTGAGGACCTCAGAAAAAGTGTTGTTGATGCTCATCAGGCTGGAAAAGGTTACAAAACCATCTTTGAAAGAGTTTGGACTCCACCAATCCACAGTCAGACAGACTGTGTACAAATGGAGGAAATTCAAGACCATTGTTACCCTCCCCAGGAATGGTCGACCAACAAAGATCACTCCAAGAGCAGGGCGTGTGATAGTCGGCGAGGTCACAAAGGACCCCAGGGTAACTTCTAAGCAACCGAAGGCCTCTCTCACATTGGCTAATATTAACTTTTTTTTTTTTTTTTTTTAAGATATTTTTTTGGGCTTTTTGCACCTTTATTGGATAGGACAGTGTAGAGACAGGAAATGAGCGGGAGAGAGAGAGACGGGAAGGGATCGGGAAATGACCTCGGGCCGGAATCGAACCCGGGTCGCCCGCATTCATGGTATGGCGCCTTAACCACCTGAGCCACGACGCCCCCGGCTAATATTAACTTTCATGAGTCCACCATCAGGAGAACACTGAACAACAATGGTGTGCATGGTAGGGTTGCAAGGAGAAAGCCACTGCTCTCCAAAAAGAACATTGCTGCTCATTTGCAGTTTACTAAAGATCATGTGGACAAGCCAGAAGGCTATTGGAAAAATGCTTTGTGGATGGATGAGACCAACATAGAAGTTTTTTGGTTTAAATGAGAAGCATTATGTTTGGAGAAAGGAAAACACTGCATTCTAGCATAAGAACCTTATCCCATCTGTGAAACATGGTGGTGGTAGTATCATGGTTTGGGCCTGTTTTGCTGCATCTGGGTCAGGATGGCTTGCCATCATTGATGGAACAATGAATTCTGAATTATACCAGCGAATTCAAAAGGAAAATGTCAGGACATCTGTCTGTGAACTGAATCTCAAGAGAAGGTGGGTCATGCAGCAAGACAACGACCCTAAGCACACAAGTCATTCTACCAAAGAATGGTTAAAGAAGAATAAAGCTCATGTTTTGGAATTGCCAAGTCAAAGTCCTGACCTTAATCCAATTGAAATGTTGTGGAAGGACCTGAAGCAAGCAGTTCATGTTAGGAAACCCACCAACATCCCAGAGTTGAAGCTGTTCTGTATGGAGGAATGGGCTAAAATTCCTCCAAGCCGGTGTTTAGGACTGATCAACAGTTACCGGAAATGTTTAGTTGCAGTTATTGTTGCACAAGGGGGTCACACCAGATACTGAAAGCAAAGGTTCACATACTTTTGCCATTCACAGACATGTAATATTGGATCATTTTCCTCAATAAATAAATGATCAAGTATAATATTTTTGTCTCGTGTGTTTAACTGGGTTCTCTTTATCTACTTTTAGGACTTGTGTGAAAATCTGATGATGTTTTAGGTCATATTTATGCAGAAATATTGAAAATTCTACAACCCCAATTCCAAAAAAATTGGGACAAAGTACAAATTGTAAATAAAAACAGAATGCAATGATGTGGAAGTTTCAAAATTCCATATTTTATTCAGAATAGAACATAGATGGCATATCAAATCTTTAAACTGAGAAAGTGTATCATTTAAAGAGAAAAATTAGGTGATTTTAAATTTCATGACAACAACACATCTCAAAAAAGTTGGGACAAGGCCATGTTTACCACTGTGAGACATCCCCTTTTCTCTTTACAACAGTCTGTAAACGTCTGGGGACTGAGGAGACAAGTTGCTCAAGTTTAGGGATAGGAATGTTAACCCATTCTTGTCTAATGTAGGATTCTAGT
The DNA here is from genome assembly GCF_027579695.1 of Neoarius graeffei. Classification (NCBI taxonomy): domain Eukaryota; kingdom Metazoa; phylum Chordata; class Actinopteri; order Siluriformes; family Ariidae; genus Neoarius; species Neoarius graeffei. The sequence goes on along the minus strand of NC_083574.1, from coordinate 68,134,803 downwards.
TGCTCAACTGTCTTAGGTCTTTTTTGTCGTATCTTCCATTTTATGATGCACCAAATGTTTTCTGTGGGTGAAAGATCTGGACTGCAACCTGGCCAGTTCAGTACCCGGACCCTCCTTCTATGCAGCCATGATGCTGTAATTGATGCAGTATGTTGTTTGGCATTGTCATGTTGGAAAATGCAAGGTCTTCCCTGAAAGAGACGTCGTCTGGATGGGAGCATATGTTGCTCTAGAACCTGGATATACCTTTCAGCATTGATGGTGTCTTTCCAGATGTGTAAGCTGCCCATGCCACATGCACTAATGCAACCCCATATCATCAGAGATGCATGCTTCTGAACTGAGCGCTGAAAATAACTTGGGTCATCCTTTTCCTCTTTAGTCCGAATGACACGGCGTCCCTGATTTCCATAAAGAACTTCAAATTTTGATTTGTCTGACCACAGAACAGTTTTCCACTTTGCCACAGTCCATTTTAAATGAGCCTTGGCCCAGAGAAGACGTCTGCGCTTCTGGATCATGTTTAGATACGGCTTCTTCTTTGAACTATAGAGTTTTAGCTGGCAACGGCGGATGGCACGGTGAATTGTGTTCACAGATAATGTTCTCTGGAAATATTCCTGAGCCCATTTTGTGATTTCCAATACAGAAGCATGCCTGTATGTGATGCAGTGCCGTCTAAGGGCCCGACGATCACGGGCACCCAGTATGATTTTCCGGCCTTGACCCTTACGCACAGAGATTCTTCCAGATTTTCTGAATCTTTTGATGATATTATGCACTGGAGATGATGATATGTTCAAACTCTTTGCAATTTTACACTGTCGAACTCTTTTCTGATATTGCTCCACTATTTGTCGGCGCAGAATTAGGGGGATTGGTGATCCTCTTCCCCTCTTTACTTCTGAGAGCTGCTGCCACTCCAAGATGCTCTTTTTATACCCAGTCATGTTAATGACCTATTGCCAATTGACCTAATGAGTTGCAATTTGGTCCTCCAGCTGTTCCTTTTTTGTACCTTTAACTTTTCCAGCCTCTTATTGCCCCTGTCCCAACTTTTTTGAGATGTGTTGCTGTCATGAAATTTCAAATGAGCCAATATATGGCATGAAATTTCAAAATGTCTCACTGACGACATTTGATATGTTGTCTATGTTCTATTTTGAATACAATATCAGTTTTTGAGATTTGTAAATTATTGCATTCCGTTTTATTTGCAATCTGTACTTTGTCCCAACTTTTTTGGAATTGGGGTTGTAAAAGGTTCACAAACTTTTCAAAGTTTACCACTGTAATCGTTTTTAGGCTATAAACTTTTTTCCCCACCCTGAAACTTTTCTATTTGCTTTTAGCTTGAATTTCATTCCTTGCTGTGTCCTAGTAAAGGTGGAAAGACATATAATTTTTATTCTTATTATTTTTTTAAATTATGGTTTCTTTTTTTTTTTTTTACATCAAAAATACCTGAAATTTTAACAGGGATGTGTAGATGTTTTATAGCCACTGTATTTAGTTATGTAGCTAAAGTCTTAGTAACATTTTTTTTCTTTTATAGCAAGATTATTGACATCCTGAAAGAATGTGACTTTCACCATTGTCGATGGCCCACATATTGCCAATTCCAGTTCCAGTTTGTGTCCAGCGAAACTGAGTTCTCTCTGTGAGGGCAGCATTGGGAAGAGGGACAGAAATCCTTGTCCACCTACACACATATCCAAATAAAACTGATTAAAACAACTATTAGAATTTTACATTCCAGTTTTATAAACAAACATTATCTACTGCATTACTTAACCAATTAAAAACCATAAATATCAGCCTTAATGGACCTTGAAAAATGCTGTTAAAGTGAAAAGTAACGTAACACACAAATTATGTGATGCATGTGCAGCAGTATCAGAATGTTTCCCTGAATTTTCCTTCAAATTATTATTATTATTATTATTATTATTATTATTATTAATTTAGTATAGGTCATGTAAAATTCAGGGTGTGTTCATTTTGACATCCTCTCTAGAGGCAGACATGGGGGGAGGGGGGAGTAGGAGGCATGCCATAATGCATTTTGGTCGCAGAGTGATGAGGGATAATTCATGTTCACAGGGCCCTTAAATACTGCAGTAAGGCACTGCTCAACCTCTTTTCCTTCTGTGCCATTACAGAGGTATGCTCCAGGTTTTAGTTTGTTTAAAATGTGTCAGTTTGTTTAATTTTATGCATGTGTGTGTGTGTGTGTGTGTGTGTGTGTGTGTGTGTGTATATCTATACAAGTTATTGTTAAACCATGTTTTGTCCTGTGCTTTATTTTAACTTAAGTTACCAGGGGAAAAAGAGAGCATTAGTTTGCACACAGTAGCTGGCTAGTGGTGCAGCAGGTGAGGGGAGTATGCTAGTTTGCTGCCAGGAAAAAAAAAGGCAGATGTTAAGTAGCTAGTATGAAGGTGCGTTTTGAGTGTTTTATTATTACCAGTGTTAACATGGTATATTCTTTTTTGCCAAGAATAGCCAGAACTGTATTTGTCTGGCTAGCTCACTGCCTGAATTTTGTTGATTTTTATTTTTTTTTTATAATCAGAGAGAGACAGAGAGCAATAAAAGCAACGAGACCTGGACTGGTTAAGGCACCATCTCCCTTACACAACACAACACGATGAGAGACAGAGAGAGAGAGACACGGATGAGCCATAACATTAAAACCACTGATGTGAACCGAATAATAGACATTATGTTCTTAAAATGGCACCTGTCAAAGGGATAGGATATGTTAGGCAGCAAGTGAACAGTCAGTTCTTAAAGCTGATGTGCTGGGAGCAGGAAAAATGGGAAAGTGTTAATGTCTGAGTGACTTTGACAAGTGCCAAATTGTGATGACTAGACGACTGGCTCAGAGCATCTCCAAAATGGCAAGTCTTGTGGGGTTTTCCCAGTATACAGCATTAGTACCTACCAAAAGTGGTCCACTTTTGGACACCGGTGAACTGATGACAGGGTCACGGACACCCAAGGCTCGGTGACGCACGTAGAGAGTGAAGGCTAGCCCATCTGGCCCAATCCCACAGAAGAGCTACTGTTGCACAATTTGCACAAATAGCTATGATATAAAGGTGTCTGAAAACATGGAGGAAGACATGGCACCATGATGCACTATGGGAAGAAGACAAACCAGCAGCAGGATGCTGATTGGGAAATGTCCTGCTAGGAATGTTTGAGTCCTGGCATTCATGTGGATGTTACTCTAATGTGTGAGCCAATATCACTGTACGGTTCCTTTTGGTGTCCTGTAGATAATTAATTAATGTGCCATGTTAACATAAAATGACTGTGAAAGGGTTTGTTATATTGGGCTCAGTATTTATGTTCATTAAAAACTATTACTTGGCTTTTTAGATTCTATTTTTTAGTTTTGTTTAAGAGTCAAAGTCCCTCTAATGCCAGCACCTGATCTTCCCAGGCAGGCTTCTGCACCCAGTACTAACCAGGCCCTTAAGGTGCATTGGGCCGCACCAATCTCCATTTCCATAGCCCTTGGCTTTTCGCGGATTACATCGCTGGAGTTACAGTGAGGGGCTGGTCCTCTGGTAACTGCAAGAGTTTGACCCTTTACTCACATCTGTATTGCGACATGCCTCACCAGATGGCAGTAGGTAACATTTTTATGATGGTCTTTGGTCTATCCGACCTCGAGGAGAAATTGCAATCTCCTGGTCAAGATTGTTTAAGAGTATGCATGCTCCCATGCACTGCTCATTTAATTTCAATGTGAGTAAAATAGAACACCAACAACTTTATTCATCACATGTACACTTCTAAAATTCCTCTCTGCATTTAACCCATCTGAGGCAGTGAACATGCACATATCTGTGAAGAAACTCAGTCGTCCAGGTACATAGTAATCTGTGGTTGGTTGAAGAGAGCAACTGGACTTGCTTGACGATTCTTGAAAACGTTTCGCCTCTCCTCCGAAAGGCATCCTCAGTTTTGTCTGACTACTAGGGAGTATCCAGTATTTATCCTCTCATGGATCATCATAGAATCCGAATCAAAATGCTGATGGCTGCATTGTATGTGGCTGATAGATGTCATAGACACCCACCTCTGTTCAATGATGGTCGTTCCAGGTTGACAAAAATGAACGATCCACCCTGGCTAAGATGTCTGCCAGTTTTCTGGAAGTCCTCTCATACTCCCGCACCAGTCGAAGGGAACTCATCCCAAAGTGCGTAGAAACATATCTGTGAAGAAACTCAGTCGTCCAGGTACATAGTAATCTGTGGTTACCATCATTGAACAGAGGTGGGTGTCTATGACATCTATCAGCCACATACAATGCAGCCATCAGCATTTTGATTCGGATTCTATGATGATCCATGAGAGGATAAATACTGGATACTCCCTAGTAGTCAGACAAAACTGAGGATGCCTTTCGGAGGAGAGGCGAAACGTTTTCAAGAATCGTCAAGCAAGTCCAGTTGCTCTCTTCAACCAACCACAGATTACTATGTACCTGGACGACTGAGTTTCTTCACAGATATGTTTCTACGCACTTTGGGATGAGTTCCCTTCGACTGGTGCGGGAGTATGAGAGGACTTCCAGAAAACTGGCAGACATCTTAGCCAGGGTGGATCGTTCATTTTTGTCAACCTGGAACGACCATCATTGAACAGAGGTGGGTGTCTATGACATCTATCAGCCACATACAATGCAGCCATCAGCATTTTGATTCGGATTCTATGATGATCCATGAGAGGATAAATACTGGATACTCCCTAGTAGTCAGACAAAACTGAGGATGCCTTTCGGAGGAGAGGCGAAACGTTTTCAAGAATCGTCAAGCAAGTCCAGTTGCTCTCTTCAACCAACCACAGATGAACATGCACATGTACACACAGATGAGCAATGAGCATACACGCATACACATACCCAGAGCAGTGGGCATCCATGCTAACAGTGCCTGGGCAGTAGTTGGGGGTTAGGTGCCTCGCTCAAGGGCACCTCAGCCTAAGGCCACCTCATGTTAATCTAACCGCATATCTTTGAACTGGGAGGGAAAATGGAGCACCTGGAGGAAACCCATGCAGACACGGGGAGAATGTGCAAACTCCACACAGAAAGGCTCCTGTTAGCCACTGGGCTCAAACCCAGAACCTTCTTGCTCTGAGGGGACAATGCTCATCACTACACCACCATGCCACCCCTATAGTCAAATAGTGTTTTTTTTTGTTTTCTTCATATTATTATTTTGTTAAATTATATTAGGGGAGAGCGGGATAAGATGAGCCAGAGGGTAAGATGAGCCACCCCCTGTTTCTAAGAAACAGTAAACAAATGTGATCATGTGACCACATTCAAAGGGGGGCGGGACCATTTACTTACACTTGTGGAGAGGAGCACCACATGTCAAACTAGGTGAGGGACATATTTATAAAAATGTGTTTTTGTGCTTTCTAAGTCAATTCCATGTTTGTCCACAGTGAAAATGATTTAGAGAAGACAAAAGTAGAATAATATTTAGACACATTAGGGTTAAGTTAGTGGCTTTCTAAGCTATGATATGAATGCTAATAAAAATAATTTTGATTAGCCTAATCCCCTTTATTAGCATTTTTCTACAAAATGGTGGCCACGGGGTAAGACGAGCCATTAGATGTGGGGCAAGTTGAGCCACTGGCTCAACTTACCCCATTGGTGGCTGAGCTTACCCAATATGGATGACACTTAAGTTTTCACATTTACTGGTCATATATGACAACAACATTATATATGACATCAGATGAGGAAGACCAGTTGTTAGATGTGGGGGATTATGTTGTGGCAAAATTCACGGGGAAGAAGAAAGTGCATTTCTTCATTGGCCAGATAATCAAATTGGATGTCTTCGAAATAGAGGCAAGATTTGTCAAAAGAAGCCGGTCATGCCATGGCTCTGCAAGAAAGCCGACCTTTGTCTTCAAAGAGAAAGATAAGGCTGTCCTGTCAAGACAGGATATTGTGAAAAAATTGCCCCACCCCTTTACTGTTGGGGGGACAGCACGGAGGGAGAGGCAAATGGTGTTCCCTTGCAATTTGAACGCTTGGAACATTGAATAATGATGAAATGATAGATGGAATGATTGCTGCATGTTTTAGCAATGTTTTAACCTACTGAAAGAAATAAGATTTTTTGGCACTGTTCTACTGTTTTAGTAATTTCTATAATATAGTATATCTCTCATTCCCTCTCTAACCATCCCTCTTTCTATCTATCTATGCATATCTCTCTCTCTATCCATCTATCTATCCCTCCCTATCCCATCTCGTTCTATCACCTCTCTCTTCATCTCCCCTTCTCTATGCAACGGCCCTATCCCCCACTTGATTGACTTGACTTGATTCACTGATTGCATTTCTAATAATAACGTGTCCGAATAACAAACCACATCATCAAGATACACAGCGCACCCCTCCAGTCCCGCAACGACTCGATTCATGAGCCGTTGGAAAGTGGAGGGGGCGTTGCGCAAACCAAATGGCATACGCATGTAGGAAAATAATCCGTTGGGTGTAACAAAGGCAGAAATCTCCTGTGCCCTAGAAGTCAGGGGTACCTGATAGTAACCTTTAAGCAAATCAAATTTGCTAACAAACCGAGCTGCACCAACCTGATCAATACAATCCTCTATGCGAGGCAATGGATACGAGTCTGGTTTTGTAACCATGTTCACCTTGCGGTAATCTGTACAAAACCTGTATGTGTGGTCAGGTTTTTTGACTAACAAACACGGTGAAGACCAACTTGAACATGATGGTACAGCAAGACCATTATCAATAAGATACTGGACACTATCATCCAAGCTCCTGCGCTTTTCAGAACTAACACGGTAAAACCTCTGACGGACAGGCTCTGCATCACCAACTTCTATGTCATGCTCAATCCATGACGTACAGGTTGGAATGTCTGAAAACAAACATAAAAACTCCAAAATTAAACTTTTTAACTGTTCTCTCTGCTGCAAGTCCATCTGACTCAGAAGTCCATCTAACTTGGCCAACATCTCGGAATTATTCAAATGAGCATGTAACATGGCATCATCAGGGCCCCTCATCTCTTCCCTCATCACAGAAGAATTAGGCAATGTAGATGCCAACAAACCAAGAGACACCTCAGGTTTAGCATCAGAATGTACTGATGTATAGTATGGCTTCAGTAAATTCACGTGGCATAATTGTGTTGCACGCCTACGATCTGGCGTAGCAACCACGTAATTCGTGTCAGACACCTGACGAACAACCCTATAAGGCCCCGAAAACTTTGCAGCAAAAGGAGAACCAGGAACAGGCAACAATGCCAAAACCTGATTTCCCGTATTGAAAGTACGAGCTTCAGTCTTACGGTCATAATTTTTCTTCATTTTTTAACTGAGCTTCAGTTAAATTCTCGTTTGCCATCTTACAAGCCAGAAGTAGCCTGCGTCGGAAACCATACACATAATCAGACAAAGTTTGTGGTGGTTCAGACGAATCTAATTCACTGGACAAGACTGACAAAGGAGTGCGAACTTTATGACCAAACACTAGTTCATTTGGACTAAACCCAGTGCTTTCCTGCACAACCGCTCTAGCTGCCAAAAGTAACCATGGCAGACCATCTTCCCACTCCCGTCCCATCTCTATACAATACGCACGCAACAGAGACTTAAAGGTGGCATGGAAACGTTCCAAGGCCCCTTGACTCTGTGCGTGATAAGCACTACTAAAGTTATGTTGTATCTGGAGCTCTTTTAAAGCAGCAGCAAATGTCTTTGATGTAAAATTTGAACCTCGATCACTCTGAATGATCTTAGGGAGGCCAAATGTTGAAATAAACTGAGACAGGCACTTTATAACAGACCTTGTAGTAATTGTCCTCAAAGCATATACAGTAGGGTAGCGAGTAGCCTGACACATAATAGTAAACAGATAAATACATCCAGTCTTAGACTTGGGCAAAGGTCCTACACAGTCAATAATCAAATATTCAAACGGATTACCAACGGATGGAATAGATTTCAGAGGTGCAGGTTTAATGACACTTGGTTTGCCAGCAACCTGACAAACATGACAAGCTCGAACAAACCGTGCAACATCTTTCTTTATCCGTGGCCAATAAAAATATTGTAACAACTGATTGTAGGTTTTTCTCACCCCAAAATGACCCGCTATTTCACCGTGAGCTGTTTTTAACGCAACCTCACGAAACTTTTCAGGCATCACCACCTGCAAAACCTGCTCTCTCACAACAGCATCTGCAGTAGGTGACCACCTTCTTAGCAATAAACCATCATTGATAAAGTAACTGTGGTCCAAATCATTATTTTGTTCACACAAATCAAAATACTTTTGTAAGCTCACATCATTCTTTTGAGCTTCCACAATGTCAGAACGAGACAAAGGTGCTGGTAATTTGGGAACAAATATTTGAGTAGACACGTTCTTAGATGCATCAAACAGCTTAGAATCTTGCGCACGGGCCATAGCGCGCGTCACAGCACAAGCAGTGAAAACATCTGGAAAATGTTTTTGACAAACATCAGACTCATCTAGTGGAGAAGCTTTATTCCCAACCACTGGTGATGGAGAGACCTGATCAGGAAAAACACAATCACGGGCCAAATTATTCCCAATAATCACATCAATTCCTTCAATGGGCAACGAGGGACGAACAGCTATGGCTACCTCACCATTCACAAAATCAGAGGACAATTGAATTTTGTGCAAAGGCACTGGGAATGACTGTAGACCAATTCCTCGAATCAATACAAAATTTCCCGTGTCAGATTGAGAAGAGAAGGACAAAACAGATTGGGAAATGAAACTTTCTGATGCGCCTGTATCACGCAAAATTTTCACTGGAACGCGACGGGAGTCTCCAAGCAAAGACACAAACCCATCCGTAACAAACGGCGCATAATCCGCTAAACTAGAAATCACCAATTCAGACGTATCACCTTTTAGAGTTACATTATCAGTTGACGCTGTACACTGGGTACGATCCAACAAATTCACTGCAGTCTTTTTAAAGTTGCTCTTTGAACACGCAGGCTTAATAGACGAGGTACAGAGGCCAACTTTGCCTCCCTCGCTTTTCACCTTATCATGCCCCAATAATACTGGACAATTTGATTTCCAGTGGTTTTGACCAAAGCAATAATTGCAATCCTTTTTAGGATTAAATCCGGGCGGCTTACCCTGCATCATTACATTAGTGTTGGAATTAACAGAAGTGTCCACTCTAACCCCGCTAGGGCAACGAGTGTACGAACGCAAACTAGACAGACGAGATGGAATCTTGTGCGTGAGAGAAAAATTATCAGCAAGAACCGCAGCCTCTGCTGGCGTTTTCACCTTATGTTCGTTAATATAAGTGGCTATACGATCAGGCAAGGGCGGCACGGTGGTGTAGTGGTTAGCGCTGTCGCCTCACAGCAAGAAGGTCCGGGTTCGAGCCCCGTGGCCCGCGAGGGCCTTTCTGTGTGGAGTTTGCATGTTCTCCCCGTGTCCGCGTGGGTTTCCTCCGGGTGCTCCGGTTTCCCCCACAGTCCAAAGACATGCAGGTTAGGTTAACTGGTGACTCTAAATTGACCGTGAGTGTGAATGGTTGTCTGTGTCTATGTGTCAGCCCTGTGATGACCTGGCGACTTGTCCAGGGTGTACCCCGCCTTTCACCCATAGTCAGCTGGGATAGGCTCCAGCTTGCCTGCGACCCTGTAGAAGGATAAAGCGGCTAGAGATAATGAGATGAGATGAGATGAGACGATCAGGCAAACCGTTTTTAAACTGTTCCAATATCATAAGATTGCACAACGTATCAAAACTCTCCACATTTTCTGCTGTAAGCCAGCGCTGAAAAAAAGTAGTTAAATCCCTTACCCATTCAGCATGTGTTTGTTTGTCCAACTTTTTCCAAGAACGAAAACGCTGTCTATAGGCCTCTGGAATTAACTCATAACATTTCAACACCGCCGCTTTAACGCGCTGATAAACTTTTCTATCAGCGGTGGGTAGAGCCACAAATGCCTGTTGGCCACGACCAATTAACGAGGTCTGCAACAATAATGTTTTCTCCTCATCGCTCCAATGCTGTTCCGTAGCAATGTTCTCAAACAAGGAGAAAAACACATCAGGATCACGCTCATTAAATTTAGGCAGGAACTTGATCATGCTGGCCAAACCAGGTTGCGAAGTAGACGGACTGCCGAGTCTGCCCTCAGCAGTTAACTGCAATCGAGTGTGCTCAAATTCACGGTCCTGTTCTAATTGTTTAAGCCGCTCAAGTTCCAATAAACGTTGTTTTTCTTTTTCCTGAACTTCCAATCTCCTACAAGCCATTTCTTTATCGAGCCTCCTTTGCACTAACTCGTCATCCAATTTCATCTGCTGCAGTTTTAGCTCATGTTGAAATTTCAAAAGCTCAATTTGCTGTTCATATGACAACGATGTTACCATCGGCATATATGAAGCTGGTTTACCAAACACATTCTTCTCAATCAATCTCATTCGAACAAGATTCAACAGTTCATCCTTCAATGCTGCCTTTGGCAATACTACATCAAGTTTATAATAATCAACCACACTAAACAACTGATCCTTAGTGAGGGTAACCAACAAGGCCTCAGAGGGAGCTTCAAAAAATGCTTCCAAGGTACTCATTTTTACCGTCAACAATAAACAAATCACCAATTAACAAATCGCCACTGGCCAATGGCAAATCCAAACAATTACAAATAGACACTGGGGTGTGCCACTAATCTAACCATGCAACTGGCTAAACAAAGTAATCCAAAAGTATCCACGTATCCAAAAGTAACAAACTACTCCACAAATCCAAAATAATTGGGCAAAGTGTAACGCAACTCACGTAAACAGGACAACACCGGAGTTTCCCCTTAAACATTTATCCCCCTACTAAACTAACCTGTCTTCACACTAAGTCTAAGAACAAGGATCATTTACTCACCATTACCATTGGATCCGTACTGTCCCGACCAAAGTCAATTCAGCCGGTTTTCCAAGGCGGTGCCCTCGCCCAGACTTCAGTGACACAGTAGCCTAAACCCCACGCAAACGCGTTCTAACTGGGGAAAATGCCAACTCCACTCTATGCCCTCCCGTAACGCACGCCCAAACACACTTACCGACTCTACTCTTAATCAAACAAAACAAATGGTTGGTCAAACAACTTCCGCAAAAAACTTCAAAAGAGTTAACAATCACAATGTAATCAATCACAACGTAACCAATCGCTTTACAACCAATGCGAACCCCCCAAACAAACCACATGGCATAATAGCTTAGCTCCCGGACGAGCCCCCATATGTTACGACCACTAGGCTCAAGTGACCATAACATAAAAGGGAGTCCACACAGTTGTTCCAATTTTAGCAGTATTTTAATTAAATAATAATAATAAAAAGAAGAAAAATGAGAAAGAACAAAGGAAAACATGCGCTGGGCAGGCCTTCTCCCAGTGAAGGCCTGAACAGCACACAGCCAAACAACCAAACCAAAATGCCAGCAAAGCACGCCCACCCACCTAACAGCCATAGGCTGTATTTGAACTGTTCCGCCTGTTTGGCCAAAATGACAAGATACCAAACAGCTCCTTCTAAAGGTCGGGAGGGGGAGAGAGAACAAGTTCAAGATTAATATATCAAAAAGGTGGAGTAAGCACTCTCAGCATGACCAAGCTGGGCGTGACAAAGTTGTTTACTTTGTTAACCTAACATGTTTTGTGTTGGCTCAATTTACCCCACACAGTGGCTCATCTTACCCCGTGCATGGGGTAAGTTGAGCCACTTGACATTTTTTTTTCAAGAGGTAATATCACTCTAACCATAAGAGCTTATCAATTATTTTTTGCTCAGATAGTAACAGTACACTTTGAAATTTGGTATGGTGTGTAGACTGGAAGCAAAAATGGCTTTAACATGTAGTTATGATGAAAAATTTAAAAAGTGGCTCATCTTACCCCGCTCTCCCCTACTCAAGTTGAGTGCATTGATCATTTGTTAATAAAAAAATTCATTTAATAAAAAAAGGTTTTGTACAGTATCTTGCACAAATATTCATCCCCCTTCATGTTTGTCCTATTTTGCTGCATTACAAGCTGGAATAAAAATGGATTTTTATTTTTATTTATTTTTATTTTTTTTGGGGGGGGGGGGGCGGGGGGGGTTGTTAGAGAACCAGCAGATTTCTGGACCAGCTCTTATTTAGGGGTTTCATATGAAAGGCAGTGAATACCTACACACACTCTAGATTTCTGTTTTTTCATCTTAATTATTGTTTGTCACAATAAAAAAAATGTACCTTTAAAGTGATAGGCATGTTGTGTAAATCAAATGGGGCTAATCCCCCAAAAATCAATTTTAATTCCAACTTGTAATCCGACAAAACAGGACAAACACCAAGGGGGATGAATACTTTTGCAAGACACTGTATGTGTTCCTTAAATGATTGTCCACCATGTCATTGTGGCAGCGAGGGTGTGGTTGAGCATGAGCTGTGAATAGGAAGGAGTCAGGTTGAACCAGCAGGTAACATGTGACGAGTTACATCTGTGTCTAATTACTGGCTGTCTATTAATGTGTTTCTGTCTGTCTTCCAGACAGCCTGTAAAGATTGAGAGAGAGAGAGAGAGAGAGCTGTGTTCCCCAATGTACATGGATGTGCTAAGGTTCATGGAAAAGTGAGAGTAAAAATAAAGTGCACCTTGAATTGTCACGCCTGGTCCTGAGTTTCTCATTGCTCCAACATAAGGAACCATTACACTGTTGTATTACACTGAAACCCAGGACTGTTGCCAAAACGCCCAACTGTCTAGTGAGACAAAAAGCCACCACTGAGTCCAAACAGGCCAGAGGGCTCCTCCAGACACTTATCAATGACCTCCAGTGCCAGCACTGGGAACTCATTGCACTGCCCATCAAGCAGGGGCAGTGCTTCTGGGCTCTGCTTGAGGCCCAGATGGAGGATCAGCAGGTGGTCCAGTCAGCAGGTGCTCCAGTGGGTGCTCCTGCAGCAGGTGTGTCTGTCCAGCTGGTGACGATGGGGCTGCGGAATGATCCCAAAGCCTTCATGGAGTTGTATGAGCGAGTTGCAGAGGTGAGCTCGGGGCCAACCTCACAGTGGATGGCCTGCTTATTGCAGCTCCTGTTGGGGGAAGCCCAGTTTGTGGCTCGGCAGCTCCCGTCCACCAGCATGCTGGAGTACCTGGAACTGAAGCGGGCTATCCTGCAGTGGGTCAGCCATGGCCCAAAACAGCATTGCCAGTGCTTCTGCACACTGGCATATGGTGAAGTCAGACACCGGCATTCACACAACAGCTCCAGGAGGCCTGCAATAGTGACTGCTGGTAGGTGAGTGTGACATGGAGAACATCATTGATTGCATGACACTGGAGCAGTTCGTCGCCCAACTGCCGAGCAAGACCTCAATCTGGATCCAGTGTCACTGCATGGCATCACTGGAGGAGGCAGTCCAACTGGCAGAGGACCACCTGATGGCACTTCTGTGAGCAGGAGCTCCCACAGCATCTCTTCCTCTCTCTCCCTCTCCTTGCCCCTCCCCTACCCCAGCCCTGTGAAGATAGGGGCCAACTCCACCAATTCCTGCTCCCAGGACTCGTGTCTGTTCTCATGTTGCCTTTCTCCTTCTGTGTCTGTGCTGCCACTAACCCCTCTCTCTCTCCATAGATGAACCCATTCATATCTACCAAAATTGCAAGAAAGTCTTGGCAGGTCTGTCAGTGCAGCAGGAAGGCTGGGATTTCCTGGAATCAACATTTTTGCAAAGGCACGGGGATTCTGATTTGCATTCCTGATGTCCCGTGGGTTTCCCCTGATCAAGCAGGAACATACTGCATCATGATGACATGGAGAGTGGGGAGGGCCCTCCTTTCTCTCTGGGGAATCCCTCTGGGGATTTCCCACTAGAGCAGACATGTGACGAGTCTCCAAGGCATGCTTTTGACCAAGTGAAAGTAATTTTTGGCCAAAACATCCAGCCTAATGTTATGCTTCCCTTTCCATATTTTTTTCATTGTTAAGGATAGGGGATATCAAGTGATACAGGACATTCAGCCTAAGGAAGAGACGACACAATTGTTGGCCCGGAAGAGGCAACTTCAATGTGACTCATCATAATCCCATGGCTGGGCACATCCGTCAGGACAAAACACTAAATCATCTCATGGCCCAGTTTTATTGGCCAAGAATTCATGCCGATATCTGCAGGTGGTGTGTAGCTTTGTCACAAATACTAGCTGGTAAATACAGCAGCCATGCCAAAAGTGCCATTGTGCCCATTACCATTAATTGAGATCCCCTTCGAAAGAATTGGCATGGATCTTGTCAGGCCATTAGATCGATCTGCATGTGGCTATTGCTTTGTGTTAGTCATAGTGGATTATGCAACGTGATACCCAGAAGCAGTGCCTCTTCACAATATCTCTGCACGGGGTGTTGCGGAGGCACTCTTACACATTACCTCCTGAGTTGGTATTCTGAAAGAAATCCTGAATGATCAAGGCATGACTTTTATATTACATACATTTCGCAAACTGTATTAATTATTGAGGATTACGTTGATTTGTATCAGTGTTTACCATGTACAAACAGATGGGCTGGTTGCATGATTTAATCAAACACTTAAAAACATGATTCATAAGTTCATTCACAGGGATGCTAGAAACTGGGATAAGTGGCTAAATCTTCTGTTTGCAGTGCCTGAGGTCCCAAAAGCCTCCACCGGGTTTTCCCTGTTTGAATTGCTGTATTGGTGGAAGCCCCGTGGTGCCTTAGACATCATTAAAGAAAATTGGGAGGGACATTCACAAAGCAAAAATGAACTCCAGTATGTTCTTGACCTGAGAACAAAACTCCAGGTAGATAAAGTGCTCATTTTATTGCCTATGTCAAGCTCAAAATTACTTGCCAAGTGGTGCAGATGTTTTCATGCATAAGTAACCACACACACACACACACACACACACACATTGATGTAATCACACCATACAGTGATTTGTCTTATGCTGATTATATATTGATTCAAAGACAATTATGTTGATTTTCAGTAATTGTCTGCAATGGAGAAATCTGTCTCTGAGAGTGATTGGCCAGACCTAATTTTTTTTGCTGGATTACATGAGGGATGATACTAGTAACAGTAACACAGTTTAAAGGAGTCAGTTATTGAGGTCAAGACTGTACAACAGTGATGGTTAAAGGATTAATTAATTGTGCTTTGTTTTGAATGGTTCTAACATGATTAACTATTTTGATTTCTAATCAACATATCTAAAGTGCAGAGGGTGATCTGCCGAACCCAGACACCGAGTGCATTATTGTGCTAAACAGCAGGTAGAGTGGGAATTTTTGCCTAATAACTTCAGACTACAAAAGAAGTTTTTCGCCCACTCCTGGGGAGGGAGTAAACCTTTCTATTACTCTGTGATATTTTTTATTGCTCAAATCATTGATATTTTATTTATCTAAATCAGGATGTGTTATTTTTGAAGAAATCAATAACATGAACAGTAAATGTTGTGAAATCTATGTAGTCAAATGTTTGATTGGTTTGACTTTGTGTATTAATCTTGTGTTTTGGCATCTAAAGAATGCCTCAAATCCTAGGACAAGTGTGCAAGTATGTATGTGATTTATTCATTGGTCGATAGAAGACTTTGTGTTGAGAACAACTTGCACTGTCCAGCTGGACCCTTTCCTCATGTCAATTATATCATGACAGCACGACTACCTGAGGTTGATGACCCAGAAGTTAGTGTGCAATTATTGATAGAAATGCTTTCTAGTAACCCTGACAAATCCATTGTGCAATAAACTAAGACTGCTGTCTGATGCAAACACTGGTGAGAAGTTCCAACACCAAATTGTGAATATGTTGAAATGGGATATGAATAGTCATCAAGGATGCAATCGTGAAATTTCTGTTGGAAGATAGAAACTTCTTTTGTTGGAAGGAGAAGAGCTATGACTACTGAAGGGGGCAGATGAAGTGCTACACTGCAAAAAATTGAAAAATGAATTTGAGGAGAAAATTACTGAATACGAGTGAAATTATCTTGCTCCATGGACAGATATTTTTACTAAGACATCTTAGAATAAGTTGGTTGCAATCTAGAACTAAGTTTAATAATCTCAGAATTGGTGTCTTGTATTCTTCTAATCAGAAATGCTAGATCATTTAAATTATTTTCAAGATATTTTCACTTGCTAAGATTTCATTTTTGCAGTGTAGTAACCTCTCTCTGTCCCTGCAACAGTCCCTCAATGTGGCACTGTCACATGAGACAGAAGAAAAGAAGAAACTAGAAATATCTGGATTTGTATGGACTGAAATGGGCTTACACATTTTTACTACTGATTTTCCTCCTTTTGTGTACCAATCATTAGTTTTGAGCCAGTATGACAAGCACTAGTTCTGATTTTTGTTTTTACCACTGTAATCTGACTTTCGAGTCAGAAAGGGGGAATGTTGGTGTTTTTGTAACCACACACGCATGCGCGCGCGCGCACACACACTGATGTCATCACACACATACACCGATTTGTCTTATGATGATTATATATTGATACAAAGCCAATTATGTTGTCAGTAAAGACTAAAATGAAGTTGATCCCACTTCAAAGAAATTATGAGTAGATTTGTTAAAACATTGTTTTTTACAGAACTTTGAATCATGCACAGATTCAGAATCAAGTCGTTTAAATGTTATTTGTTAGTTAGCTCAGTGTGGCTTTGACAATATTGTTAGAGTGAGACCTGAAAATATTCTTTTTTTTAAATGACATCATTGTCACACTGAAAATATTGGTGGATACAAACTTCTAACTTGGAGAGTATGTGTGGACCAATAGAAAATATTGGTAGAAAAGAGGCCAAGCATGGTGTGATGCGTGTAGACCCCGAAGCCGCCGCCAGGCGCCGCTAAAACCGCCATTTAGAATTTGAGCCGCCGCCAGCCAATAATTTTGTAAGCCAATTTGAGCCGCTATCTAATAAAATTTGGCTGAGCCACTAAGAATTGTGTACATCAAATAATGGGTTCATCCACATCATGAGCTACAAGAAAAGTGACACAAACATGATCAACTGTACACACTAGTAGTAACACAATAGAGACGTATAGGCATACACTGTAGAGATTTAGAACTGATATCACAGCACAGAGAGCCACCATAAGCTTGCCGTTGTGACTACCTGTCTGGCTTCCCGCCCCTCACACCGTTACCACGATACACTGGGGAACCCGGGAACCCACCCAGAGCATCAATCGACTCCGATATCGACGAGATGGCTGCATTCTTTGCCGCTGCTGAGGGAAAGTGTAAAGGTATTTTTTGTTTGTTTGTTTGTTTCACATACTTCGAGATTGATAAAAAAAAGTACTCCACCACTCTACTTTCATCATAGTAAGATAGCTGCCAGTCCTTCACTGGTCATTGCTAGTGAGAGTAGATAGCTAGATGCCTTCCTCGAACAATCCAGATTAGCTTATTATTAGCATTGAACTACAATCTTGCTAGATTTATATTTACAATGAAGTAAGAGACCAGGGGACCTGTGGTAATTTGCTATTTATTCCCCCCATTTGTTTGATCCGTTCGCCCGGATATATGCCACACAG
This sequence comes from Neoarius graeffei, assembly GCF_027579695.1. NCBI lineage: Eukaryota > Metazoa > Chordata > Actinopteri > Siluriformes > Ariidae > Neoarius > Neoarius graeffei. Next base: position 68,117,140 of record NC_083574.1, on the reverse strand, counting down.
TGACGTCCAGTATCAGCCATTTGTAGCCATAAACATTTTGGTGGCTGCAGCAGCCATTAAGGTTTTGGCTGAGTCAGCTAGCCAGCCAATAATTTCATCAGCCAGCCATTATCCTGAAAACAAACGGCTTCGGGGTCTAGATGCATGAATCAATCAGAATTCATTAAAATTGTTACTAAATTGTATTGAACACTTCGTTAGAGCACTATAAAAATGAAAGCTTTGTGATTTTGAGTCAAATCATGCTGCAGACTGACTCAGCTTTTGATATTGATTTAAGAAAAGTCTACCTTTCCTGCAAACTCTTTGACTTTGGAGAATTTTTGCTTGAGAGAGTTTCCACAGCAGTGGCAAGAGCCATTTGAGGTCACACAGTGAATTGGGGAAGTCAACTATGAGATCAGGCGCACAGATAGAGGCGATACATGTAAAATTTACCACCTGAATCTCCTGAAACTGTGGAGAGAGGAGGTTCCTGTGGCTCTGGCAATAGTAGTTCTGGAGAGGGCAGAGCTGGGACCAAAGGCAAATCCAGAAGGTGCAGCCCAATTCACCCTGGTCCCCTGTGGAGACCACATCTCACCATCCTAGAGAACACAGGTTGTTAGATTGCAGGAGGAATTCTGCAATGTGTTTTCACCCCTCCCTGGTAGCACTGACCTCAGAGCACAAATTAGAGACTCCCCCAGGTGTGGTGGTGCATAGCTGCCCGTATTGGCTCCTGGAGCACAAGAAAAATGTGGTTCAGGATGAAGTCAAGGTGATGCTTGACTTTGAAGTCATTGAGGAGTTGGACAGCGAATGGGGCAGCCTGGTGGTCTTAGTTCCCAAGACTGACGGGATGGTCAGGTTTGGATGATAGAAAGTCAATACAGTGTCTAAATTTGATGCATATCTGATGCTTTGCATTGAATGAACTCTATCAGCACATCAGTGAGCAGCAGACAGCCCACCCAGATACTTTCCTCATCCTGGCTGGGGATTTCAACCATGCAAACGCCAAGAGCGTGTTTCCAAAACTCTGTGGACATATCAACTTTCCCCACACGTGGAAACAATACTCTGGACAATGTTTACACCATGCATAGAGGCGCCTACAAAGCCCTCCCCCTCCCCCACCTTAGGGCCTCAGATAACTCCACTGTTATGCTAATGCCAGCATACAGGCTGCTGGTTAAAGTCACCAACCCAGCTACAAAGCAGGTACGTGTGTGGCCAGAGGGGTCCTCAGAGGCACTCCAGGACTGTTTTTCCACCACTGACTGAAGCATGTTTAGACAGGTGGCCACCTACAACAACACTACAGATCTCCAGGAGTACACGGAGACCATCACTGCCTACATGAGGAAGTGCATGGATGACGTTACAGTCACCAGAACCATCTCCATTTGAGCAAATCAGAAGCCATGGCTGACAGGGGAAGTCCACAGGCTCCTGAGGGCTCGGAACACCGCCTTCAGAGCTGGGGATGAGGTGGGCCTGAGGACAGCTTGGGCCAACCTGTCACAAGGCATCAGGGTGGCCAAGAGACAGTATTCCAGGAACATTGCTGACTACTTCAATGACAGCAGAGACACCAGGAACCTGTGGCGGGGATTCAGACCATCACAGACTACAAGCCCTCGCCACAGACCTGTGATAACTCCACCTCTCTGCTGAATCAGTTGAACGACTTCTTTTTTCACTCGCTTTGAGGCAGACAACAGCACCACAGCACAGAAGACCCCACCACCTCCCGGCAACCAGGTGTTGACGCTGTCCCCAGACAGTGTGAGGAGAGCTCTCAGGAAGACAAATGCATGGAAAGCCCTGGGTCCTGATAACATTCCTGGTCGTGTCCTGAGAGACTGTGCCGAGGAGCTCACAGATGTCTTTACAGACATCTTCAACATCTCGTTGAGCCAGGCTGTTGTCCCCACATGCCTCAAAGCCACCACCATCATCCCGGTCCTGAAGAAGCCGTCTCCCTCCTGCTTCAATGACTACCGCCCGGTCGCACTCACTCCCATCCTCATGAAGTGCTTCGAGCAGCTAGTCATGCTGCATATCAAGTCTGCCCTCCCCTCCGCCCTGGACCCTTTCCAGTTTGCATATCAGTCCAACCGTTTGACCGATGATGCCATCTCCTCTGCCCTCCACTTAGCCCTCACCCACCTGGAGACAAAAGACTCGTATGTCAGAATGTTGTTCATAGACTTTAGCTCAGCATTCAACACAATCATTCCTCAGCTGCTCATTCATAAACTGGCCCAGCTGGGACTCAACACCTCCCTGTGCAACTGGCTGCTGGACTTCCTGACAGGGAGACCACAGGCTGTACGGGTCGGCAGCAACTCCTCCAGCACCATCACATTGAACATGAGGGCCCCCCAAGGATGTGTGCTGAGCCCCCTCCTCTTCACACTGCTGACCCACGACTGCACACCAACATCCAGCTCCAACATCTTCATTAAGTTTGTGGATGACATGACTGTGGTGGGTCTCATCAACAATGGCAATGAGACAATCTACAGGAGTGAGGTGAGCCACTTGGCCATGTGGTGCAAGGACAACAATCTCCGCCTGAACGTGGAGAAGACAAAGGAGATTGTTGTGGACTTCAGGAGAGCGCACACCTAGCATGCTCCACTAACTATCAACAGTGCTGCAGTAGAGAGGGTGAGCAGCACCAAGTTTCTGGGTGTGCACATCTCTGAAGACCTGTCCTGGAGCAACAACACCGCATCACTGGCCAAAAAAGCCCAACAGCATCTGTACTTCCTCCACAAACTGAGGAGAGCAAGAGCCCCGGCCCCCATCATGCACACATTCTACAGAGGCACCATCGAGAGCATCCTGACCAGCTGCATCACCGTGTGGTACGGCGCCTGCACCGTGTCCTGCTGCAAGACTCTGCAGTGCATCGTGAGAGCAGCTGAGAGGATCATTGGTGTCTCTCTCCCTTCTCTTATGGATATCTATAACTCCCACCTCACCCGCAAAGCCATCAGGATTGCAGGTGACCCCACCCACCCATCTCACAGCCTCTTCAGCCTGCTGCCATTGGGGAGGAGACTGCAGAGTCTCCGGGCCAAAACCAGCAGGCTCAAGGACAGTTTCTTTCACTAGGCGGTCAGGAGGCTCAACTCCCTCCCTGTTCTGCCCCTCCTCCCCCCTCTGCCACAGATTCTGCCCGGACACCCCCCTGCTCCCCCTTCAGCATCTGACATCATGTCACCCTCACAGTTCCCCCCCCAACACACACACACACACACACACACACACACACACACTCAACATTCATTCGTACACTGAACTCAGGGACTGCACATTTGACTTTACCTAGCTCATTTGCACTATTCTGCACTACCTCACCTTAACAGCTATTAATTTATTGTTTAAACTGCTTATTTCATGTTTACCTGCTATACCTCAAGTGCCCTTGACTATTTATTTTATGTCCTTTTGCTCCAATTTATATATATCGTCTCATTATCTCTAGCCGCTTTATCCTGTTCTACAGGGTCGCAGGCAAGCTGGAGCCTATCCCAGCTGACTACGGGCGAAAGGTGGGGTACACCCTGGACAAGTCGCCAGGTCATCACAGGGCTGACACATAGACACAGACAACCATTCACACTTACATTCACACCTACGGTCAATTTAGAGTCAACAGTTAACCTAACCTGCATGTCTTTGGACTGTTGGGGAAACCGAAGCACCTGGTGGAAACCTACGCGGACATGGGGAGAACATGCAAACTCCGCACAGAAAGGCCCTCACCGGCCACGGGGCTCGAACCCGGACCTTCTTGCTGTGAGGCGACAGCGCTAACCACTACACCACCGTGCCACCCCATATATATATATATATGTGTGTGTATAGGTGTATATGTGTGTGTATATGTCTATTTCTTATCTAGAGTGTTTATACTGTTTATATTGTTTATTTCAGTTATTATTTTTTTATTTATTGCATTGCCTGTTTGCACCGTGGGTCAGAGAGGACTGAAATTTCATCTGTGCTGTATGTCAAGCATGGATAGCATATTTGACAATAAAGTTGACTTGACTTGATGAACTGCTTGATCCGTTAGATGTGGCTCGCTTTTATTTGGCATTATTTGAAAAAGGGATATTGGCAGATCCCCTTGACTCCATTATCCCAGGAAAAAAAGGCCTTTTCCACTCCACTTGGTTTACACCAATTTGTCACCCTTCCTTTTGAGTTGTTTGGGGCCCCAACAATGTTTTAGCATCTCATGGACTGAACCTTCTGTCCCCACAATGCATATGCTGCTGCCAACTTAGATGACATTATTATTAATAGTAATGCTTGCCAGGGGCACTTACATCTAAGGGCTGTCCTGAAGTTGCTGAGACATGCGGGGCTCACAGGAAACCCAAAGAAGTGTGCAGTTGGATGGGTGGAAGAACGACATCTGGACTTCCACTTGGGTTGTGGGCAGGTGCATCTCCAAAGTGATAAGATTGCAGCCATTGTGGCCTGCCCAAGACCTCAGATGAAAAAGGGAGTGAGGCAGTTCCTGGGGCTGGCTGGCTATAAAAGGTTGTTTGTGCCTAACTTTTGGGATGCCACCAGCCTACTGACTAACCTTACTAAAAAGTGGGCACCAGATCCAGTCCAGTGGATGAAGCCATGCAAACAAGCTTTTGCTCAAGCAGTTTTATGTGGGGGCCTGCTGTTGCATTCACCTGATCTTTCTCTCCCTTTTGTTTTAGAGACTGACACATTGGACAGAGAACTGGGGTCTGTTTTGTCCCAGGTGGTGGAGGGGAGGAGCGCCTGGTGCTCCCAGATGAGCTGAATGACTTCTCTGCTTGCTTCAAGGCCCTCAACAAAAGCCAACAGAGTAGGACTCTGGCCACAGAGGGCATACTGGACCACCACTTTCTGTGTTATCAGTGGAGTTGCGCAGGGCTCTGAGGAGAATTAACCCATGAAAGGCAGCTGGCCCAGATAACATTCCCAGCTGGGCACTCAAGGCCTGTTCATCGGAGCTGGCTGATGTGTTCACAAATATTTTTAATCTGTCCCTTGCTTAGGCCTTGGTGCCCACCTGCTTTAAGGCCATCATTTTTGTGCCCCCTCCCAAAAAAAAGAAAGAAAAACGAAAAACACTGTGACCTACTTGAATCACGAGCATTCTGTTGCACTCACCCAAATTGTGATGAAGAGTTTTGAAAGGTTAATTATGACTCACAAAAAAAGACCATTCCAACCAGCTTGGACCCCTTACAATTTGCATATCGACAGAAACACTCCACTGATGATGCTGTCAATGCTGCGATCTATATAGCCGTAACACATTTCTGTCAGCCCTGCGCATTTTGGTGCGCACACCTGCAGAACTCTCTGGTGCATTCCAGACTGCACATGCATCAAGTGACCTCTTGCACATGCGCCATTAACAATGCGCACCTGCGCATGATTGAGGAGCAATATGTGCACCTTCATAAGGTCTGCTTAGATGCATGCCTAGTGCGAAGTATTATGCGACGTCAGTATGTATTACTGAGCCTTAGATTACCCATGCCTGATTTACATTTATGAGTTTGCCTGTGGGTGGCACAGTGGTGTAGTGGTTAGCGCTGTCGCCTCACAGCAAGAAGGTCTGGGTTCAAGCCCTGTGGCTGACGAGGGCCTTTCTGTGGGGAGTTTGCATGTTCTCCCCGTGTCCGTGTGGGTTTCCTCCGGGTGCTCCGGCATGGTCAAGCGTCGGTCTGTGAATGGAGGACAGAATCAGGGAAGGTAAGTGGTAATATCACTGCACCTGATGCAAATTAACCTGTGTTTGTGTCTCCCCTCCAGGGACTGCACCCTATAAAAGGAGAGAGAGCAGAGAAAGGGAGCTATCTCCCGCCCAGAAATGTGTGTGTGAGTGAATGAGCAAGCTGAAAAGCTACACATACATAGTTAAAAATAAAATGTTTCTGAGAACTCAGTTCTGGCCTGCCATGCTTCTGTGCTCCATCCACCTGCACTGGTTGTACAGTGGTGCCAAAACCCAGGATCGGAGCGCAGAAGGAGACAGCCCCATGGAGTCCTCCCCCTTCAAGGACCTAGTCCATGCCCTCGCCACGGCCCAACAGAGCCAGCACCAGGCACTGATCGCCCTCTGGAAGGAGCAGGAACAACGTTTCGAAGCCCTAGTGCTGGCGCAGCAGGAAGATAACCAGGCGTTCCGGCACCTGCTCGCGTCGGTGGGGTCCATGACCACCACCACCACCGCCACAGACCCTCCCCACCTCACCCTAACAAAGATGGGTCCGCATGATGACCCCGAAGCCTTCCTCGCTCTCTTTGAGCAGGCAGTAGAGGCATGGGGTTGGCTGGTGGAACAGCGCGTGGTGCACCTCCTCCCCCCGCTAACAGGCGAGGCACAGCTGGCCACACTGCAGCTCCCCGCTGACAGCAGGCTGGTCTATGTGGACCTCCGCAGGGCCGTCCTCTAATGTGTTGGCTGCACTCCGGAACAGCAATGGCAGTGCTTCCGCATGCTGCGCCTGGAGGAGGTCAGCCAGCCGTTCATGTTTGGCCAGTAACTCCGGGACGCCTGCGGGAGGGCCGACATCTGGGATGCCGAGGGAATCGTCAACCTGGTGGCACTGGAACAATTTGTCATGCGACTTCCAGAAGGAACAGCAGAGTGGGTCCAGTGCCATCGCCCGGTGTCGCTGGATCAGGCGATCGAGCTGGCAGAGGACCATATGGCGGCCGTCCCAACAGCAGGACAGCGTGTCTCCTCTTCTCCCCTCTCTTCTCTCTCTCCCTCTCCCTCTGCTCCCTGTCCTTGCCCCATTTCCCCACCGCGGAGGCAGGGGATGGCTCCACTCCAGCTGGCTCACTGCACCCGCGGTGCCCTACCGTTTTCTACTTACTTGTCTGTGTCTTCTCCCCCTCAGGTGAGTGATATCTGGAGCACCGGTGCAGTGGGAGAGCCTGGGCTGGTATGCTGGCGCTGCGGGGAAGCAGGGCAACTCCAGCATCAGGGCTCAGCGATGGAGGTGGGAGCAGTGGTCTGGATCCCTGATGCACCAGAGACTGCCCTCGATCAGGCCGAAGCATATTGCATACCAGTGAGTATCCAAGGGGATACGCATCAGGCTTTGGTGGACTCCGGCTGTAATCAGACCTCAACCCACCAAAGCCTGGTGCAAGACAAGGCAATGGGGAGAGCGCAATTGGTGAAGGTGTTGTGTGTGCATGGGGATGTTCACAACTACCCTTTAGTGTTGGTCCACATTCTATTTTGAGGGAAAAACTTAGAGTAAAGGCGGCAGTTAATCCTCGCCTTACCCACTCGATAATTCTGGGGACTGATTGGCCGGGATTTGGGGAATTAATGGCACATCTAGTGAAGAGTGGGGCCTGCCATAGTTTAGTGAGGGGAGGTCCCGGAGTGGCATTGGTGGGAGTGGCTGTCACAGAGCCCTCTACGTCATCACTGCGTCAGAGTGAGGAGCAGCCTGCTCCTCCTCCCTCTCTTGGGGATTCCCTTGCGGATTTCCCGTTGGAGCAGTCACGAGACGAGACTCTGCGGCATGCGTTTGACCAAGTGAGAGTAATCGATGGTCAAACCCTCCAGCCGAACGCCACACCGTCCTTCCCATATTTCTCCATTATTAAAGATAGGGTATACCAAGTGATGCAGGACACTCAAACCAAGGAACCAATAACCCAGCTTTTGATCCCAAAGAGCTGCCAGGAATTCATATTCCAGGTGGCTCACTTTAATCCCATGGCTGGACACTTGGGGCAGGATAAGACACTAGCTCAAATAATGGCCCGGTTCCATTGGTCAGGGATCCACAGTGATGTCCGTAGGTGGTGTATGGCATGTCGCGAATGCCAATTAGTAAATCCCATGGCCATTCCAAAAGCACCTTTGCGCCCTCTGCCATTAACCGAGACCCCATTTGAAAGAATTGACGATGGATCTCTTCGGGCCATTAGATCGGTCAGCATGAGGATATCGCTTTACTTTAGTTCTGGTGGACTATGCAATGTGATATTCGGAAGCAGTGCCTCTTCACAATATCTCAGCATGTAGTATTGCAGAAGCGCTCTTCTGCGTCATCTCCCAAGTTGGAATCCCCAAAGAGATTCTGACTGATCAAGGCACTATGTTCATGTCACGCACACTGCACAAACTGTGTGGGTTCCTGGGGATTAAGCCTATCCACACCAGCATTTATCACCCACAAATGGATGGCTTCGTCGAATTATTTAATCACACCCTCAAAAGTATAATTAGAAAATTTGTAAGCGAAGATGCACGTAACTGGGATAAATGGCTCGAGCCCCTGTTATTCGCAGTGTGAGAGGTCCCACAAGCCTCCACGGGGTTCTCCCCATTCTAATTATTATATGGGAGTAAGCTGCGTGGCATTCTAGATGTGCTACGGGAAAATTGGGAGGAGGTTCCTTCAACTAGCAAAAATGAAATTCAATACATTCTCGACCTGCGCGCCAAACTCCACACACTCATGCACCTAACCCAGGAGAATTTGTGGCAGGCCCAAGAACGTCAAGTCCATCTGTATGACAGGGGCACGTGCCTTAGGGAGTTCACACCGGGAGATAAAGTACTTGTGTTGTTGCCCACGTCGAGCTCCAAATTGATCACCAGGTAGCAAGGACCCTTTGAGGTCACACGGCGAGTCGGGGACGTCGACTATGAGGTGTGGCGAACAGACAGGGGTGGGGCATTACAAATTTACCACCTCAATCTGCTAAAACGTTGGAACGAGGAGGTCCCCGTGGCACTGGTGTCGGTGGTTCCGGAGAAGGTGGAGCTGGGGCAGGAGGTTCAAAAAGGAAAATTGACATCCCCCACCACTCCGGTCCCCTGTGGAGATCACCTCTCCCCGACCCAGCTCATGGAGGTTGTCCAGTTGCAGAAAGAATTTTCTGACGTGTTCTCGCCCCTGCCCGGCTGCACCCACCTCATAGAACACCACATTGAGACGCCCCCAGGGGTAGTAGTGCACAGCCGCCCTTACCGACTACCCGAACACAAAAAAAGATCTCAGGATGAACTCCAGGCCATGCTCGAAATGGGCATTTTCGAGGAGTCCCATAGTGACTGGAGCAGCCCGGTGGTCTTGGTTCCCAAGGTCAACGGGTCGGTCCGGTTCTGTGTGGACTATAGAAAAGTCAACATGGTGTCTAAATTTGATGCATACCCAATGCCTCATATTGACGAGTTGCTCGACTGACTAGGCGCGGCTCGTTTTTATTCGACACTGGATTTGAAAAAGGGATATTGGCAGATCCCCTTGACTCCTCTATCCCGAGAGAAAACAGCCATTTCCACACCGTTTGGCTTACACCAGTTAATCACATTTCCTTTTGGGCTGTTTGGGGCACCCGCTATGTTCCAGCGGCTTATGGACAGGGTCCTCTGCCCCCACGTCACCTACACAGCCGCCTACTTCGACGACATCATTATTTACAGTAATGACTGGTCACGGCACCTGGAACACCTGAGGGCCATCCTTAGGTCACTGAGGCGAGCGGGTCTCACAGCCAACCCAAAGAAGTGTGCGATTGGGTGGGTATCTGGTGGGTATCTGTATGGTATCTGGGTTTCCACTTGGCCAATGGGCAGGTGCGTCCCCAAATTAATAAGACAGCAGCGATTGCAGCCTGCCCGAGGCCCAAGACCAAAAAGGGGGTGAGACAGTTCCTGGGGCTGGCTGGCTACTATCGTAGGTTTATACCTAATTATACGGATGTCACCAGTCCGCTCACTGATCTCACTAAAAAGGGAGCACCAGATCCGGTCCAGTGGATGGAGCAATGCCAGTGGGCTTTCTCTGAGGTAAAGGCTGCACTGTGTGGGGGGCCACTGTTACACTCCTCTGACTTTTCTCTCCCCTTTATTTTACAGATGGATGTGTCGGACAGAGGGCTGGGGGCTGTTCTGTCCCAGGAGGTGGAGGGAGGAGGAACGTCCCATGCTGTACATCAGCTGGAAGCTGTCGGTGTGTGAGGGCAGGTACAGCATGATAGAGAAGGAATGCCTCACCATCAAGTGGGCGGTCCTCGCCCTCCGCTACTACCTGCTGGGGCACCCTTTCACCCTCTCTGTTCGGACCATGTGCTCCTGCAGTGGCTCCACTGCATGAAGGATGCCAACGCACAGATCACCTGTTGGTATCTGGCACTTCAGCCGTTTAAATTCGAGGTGGTCCACAGGCCGGGGGCGCAGATGGTCGTGGTGGAATTCCTCTCCCGCCTGGGGGAGTCGGCTGCAGGCCGGATGGCTCCCCGGCCTGAGTCGGGCGGTGGGGGTATGTGGCAGTGGGGGCATGGTCAAGCGTCGATCTGTGAATGGAGGGCGGAGTCAGGGAAGGTAAGTGGTAATATCACTGCACCTGATGCGAATTAACCTGTGTTTGTGTGTATCCTCCAGGGACCGTGCCCTATTAAAGGAGAGAGAGAGAACAGAGAAAGGGAGCTCTCTCCCACCCAGAAATGTGTGTGTGAGTGAGCTGAAAAGCTACACATACATTGTTAAAAATAAAATGTTTCTGAGAACTCAGTTCTGGCCTGCCATGCTTCTGTGCTCCACCCACCTGCTCTGGTTGTACACGGAGTTATACCAGTACGCCATTCCACGCCGCTTCCAGGTTTCTCTGTCTCAGCCCCTCACCTCGTATTTCCAGTGACATATTGGAATGAGTCCCCCAGCACCATATGATGGAATATATCATCCTTGGGGATTCAGCTTACAGTGTGACTTTTTCTATGAGGACCTCCAAGAGCCCAAGCCACCCGAACCTATCTGGGTAAGCTTTATACTCACTTTGATTTCTGGACGAGCATGCCAATGGGTGGATTACATCATCAGAGTAGAGCACCCATGCCTCTGGAGCTCACAGACCTTTTTAGCCATGCGCAGGGTCATCTATGAATCTTTGGAAAAGGAGGACCACCATGAAATTTTTTGGGAGGGGGCTATCGCGCCCGAGTTGGAGTCAGCTCCAATGCCAGCATCAGTTCCAGTGCCAGCACCAATCTCTGAGCCAGTGCCAGTGTCTACTCCAGAACCTGTGCCAGAGCAAGCACCAATGCCTGTTCCAGAACCAGTGCCAGAGTTGGAGTCACAGTCAGCGCCAGTGTCTGGTCCAGAAGCAGTGCCGGCACCAGAGTCTGAGCCAATGCCAGAACCTGAGCCTGTTCCAGAACCCGTGTCCAAGGACGATGGAGCTGCTTCAGCTGGTAATGATGTCGTCGTCATCCCACCGTCACCCGGCCATGAAGGTATCATCATCCTGCCGTCAGGTCCTAACCAGGACCAAAGCAATGTGCTAGCAGAGCTCAAGCCCACTTCCAGTCCAGAGCCCAAGTCAAGTCCAGAGCTCAAGCACACTTCCAGCCCTGAATCCAAGCCAAGTCTAGAGCTAAAGTCCGAGACATCTCCTGAGGTTGAGCCCAAGTCCAGTCCAGAGCTCGAGTCTGAGTCCAATCCAGAGCTCATGTCATCTCCAGAGCTCGAGGCCAGTCCACAGCCCAAGTTTAGTCCAGAGCTCGAGCCCGAGTCCAGTCCACACCCCAAGTCTAGTCTAGAGCTCGAACCCAAGTCCAGTCCAGAACCAGAGTTATCTCCAGAACTCAAGGCCAAGTCATCTCTAGAGCCTGAGACCAGTTCAAGTCAGGAGTCCAAGTCTTGTCCTGAGCCTAAGCCCAAGCCCCCACCAGAGCCAAGAAAGATGAATTTTCGCTCCCAGAGGCTCTTGGGGGGGGCTTGTCAGTCCAGCACACTTTAGCACGCACACCTGCAGAATTCTCTAACGCATTCCAGACTGCGCACACGTTAAGCGACCTCTCACATGCGCACCATTCACAACATGCACCTGCACATGATTAAGGAGCAATATGTGCACCTTTATAAGGACTGCTTAGACACGCACCTAGTGTGAAGTATTACGCGATGTCCGTATGTATTACGAGCCTTAGATTACCCATGTCTGATTTCCTGGTTTCCTTATCTCTGTGCCTGTTCCTAGTTTACATTTTGCCCTTTGCCTGTGATATCCTGTTTGTGCCTCGCCCGACCTTTTGCATGTCTTCATGTTTATGAGTTTGCCTGCCGATTTGGATTGTTTGCCTGTGTGTCATTGCACTTCTCATCTCATCTCATCTCATCTCATCTCATCTCATTATCTCTAGCCGCTTTATCCTTCTACAGGGTCACAGGCAAGCTGGAGCCTATCCCAGCTGACTACGGGCGAAAGGCGGGGTACATCCTGGACAAGTCGCCAGGTCATCACAGGGCTGACACATAGACACAGACAACCATTCACACTCACATTCACACCTATGGTCAATTTAGAGTCACCAGTTAACCTAACCTGCATGTCTTTGGACTGTGGGGGAAACCGGAGCACCCGGAGGAAACCCACGCGGACACGGGGAGAACATGCAAACTCCACACAGAAAGGCCCTCGCCGGCCCCGGGGCTCGAACCCAGGACCTTCTTGCTGTGAGGTGACAGCACTAACCACTACACCACCATGCCGCCCGTCATTGCACTTTTCTAATAAATATAATTCTGCACATACATCCACCTCCTACCTCACACCTGACAATTTAGAGGGTAAGGACATAGATGTGAGAATGCTGTTTATTGATTACAGCTTGGCATTCAAAACAGACATACCACACAGACTCTCTGAGAAGCTCCTCACCTTCGGACTGGCACCTTTTCTCTACAACTGGGTGCTGAACTTTCTGACAGACGGACCCCAATCAGTCAGAATTGGAAACTGAACATCAGGCATCAGAATTGTGAGCACAAGGACCCCCCCATGGTTGCATGCTGAGTCCGCTGCTGTACACCCTCTTTACTTATGACTGCGTGGCCTCCCAGACCAACACCAGCATTATATGTTGTGAAATCTGTGCCTTCTCAGTGAACTCAGAGACTCGTTCCAAAATTTCACTGGGAAGAAGTACTGTCAATTCTTCAAACAACATTTCAGTCTTGTTCTGGAGAGCATCGATGGTGAGCCAAGAGAGCCAGTTCCTCAGGCCAGGACTCTGCTGTCTATCTTCATCTTAACAACAAAGGACACTCATTTAAGGATTGCAACATACACATTTTAGCCAGAGAGGATTGTTGGTATGAGCGAGGAGTTAAAGAAGCCATTTTTGTCAACCTAGAATGGCCATCACTGAACAGAGGTGGGAGTCTAAGACATCATTTATCAGCCACCTACAATGCAGTCCTTGGCACACTTCCCAGACAACTGAATGCACACCAAAACCCAGCTGTTTTCAGGGACTCTCAGGAGGACAGAGAGAACCAACAACCCATTGATCACCCCAACGACTCTCTAGGCCATTCACACCCAGCCCCCAGTGACCCACACCAACAGGATGACTCAATGACACCTTAGGATTGCTTTTCATCCATGAGAGGATAAATACCTGATACTCCCTATTAGTCAGATAGAACTGAAGAAGCCTTACGGATGAAAGGTGAAACGTCTTCAATAATCTTCAAGCAAGTCCAGTTGCTCTCTTTTACCACCCACAGAATACTTGAAATTAAACATGTCTAGACAATAGTTTTAATCATATACCTGGTTTATATCAATCTTAAAATAGGGAATATTAGATAAATTTGACTACACTAAAGATATTTTAATTTTTTCTGATGTCTTTTTTACAGCATACCAACACTACAGTTCATTAGGACCAACCAAACCCTCAGGATAATTAAAATAAACCAAATTTTGATTTTCCAAAACAAAATTATATGTGGCATTGGAGAAAGCAAACACAAGCACAGAGTAAAATGCAGTGCTGTCTGACCCTTAACAGTGCACTGTAACAGATTACCTGAGCAGAGTGACTGACCAAAAACTAGGCTAACAAAATATAAACTCAGCTATAAGAGTTTGACATTTCTTTTCCATTTTCCCTTTGTCTTCCTGGTTTTGAATGTTTTGCCTCCTCCCATTCTTTGATCTGTGTCTGCCCTTTTACATGATTTGCTATATTGTTTGACCATGGCATTTTTTTTAAAACCATGTTCCTGCCTGGTGATTTGGATTGTCATTAGCATTAAATATTTGAATAAATATTACTATAATGAGTTCTGCACCTATACTGGGGTGGAACATTAGTTTGACTACACAAATACAAATCATAGTTTGACATCCCATTTTTAGTTTTGGTCGGAATAAATTTTGGTTTACCCAGATATTCACGTAGTGTGCATATTTGTTCGACTAAGTTAGAAACATTGCAAATAATGATAGGTAAAGGGAGCCTTGTGTTAACTGTTACCTTTTTGACTGTTCCCACATAAATCTAAGATGTTAGAATAAATATTATGGCACTACTGAAAGTAGCAGAACATTAATGCAAACAAAAAATACAGATCCAGGCACATGTCCATGTACACACACACCCGCTGTAGTTGTCAGATGAGTAGATTGTGCTGTGGGGAAGATGTGGTCCAAAACATAACTCAGGTAGACACTCCATGTGTAAAAGGGACCAGGACCGACCCTGATTGGTTGAGAACTCCAAATTGACACTGTCATTAAAATACATACATGTAGACAAGGAAAAGACAATGTGAAACTGCAACAATAGTACTTTTTTTTATCCTAAAACATTTTAGTATGTTATATATTTTCTTTAATGATGGTGTTACTCCAAAATATAGGACACAATACCAGCCTGAACAATACCATACAATATATCCTATATATTATTATGTTGTTATATTTCCTGTTCCACCAAATTTATTGTAGTAGTTTATCACATCAAAAAATACACTATAGTTAAATAGAGATCAATAAAAACAGGACCAGAACAGATTTACTGCTTTAATTTGACTTGCTTTCATTTTTTTTTTAAATTAAATTGCAGGAATTAAATTAATAGATTTTTTAAATTCAAAATATAATATAATATGTTAAATAACAGCCTCCCAAATGCTTTGATCAAGCAACCTTTGTGCATGGTGGTTAGAGAGGCACCTGTTACTAGGCTGGTAGGAGCCACATCCAAGATTAATTGAAAACTGGACCATATGTGTGTAGGCACCAGGCATCACTGGCAGAAGATGCAGGAAATCCAGTGCCCAGACATGTCGATTGACTCCTGCATGAAACTTCTGTTCCAGACAGAACTGAGTCACAGGAGTTTGAAGATCTGTAGGCAAAGCCACTGACACCACAGTAGGGGTCTAAAAGAGACAGAGAAAGAGAGCACTGGCTGTGGGAGAAAGAAACAAAATGTAGGAAAGGTAAAGGAACCAGAGAGAAAATGAAAGCTTGATATGGACAGAAAGGGAATTAAAAACACATTAGATGATCATAATATGATAAGAAACTGAATAATCATAATAAATACTTTTTCAGACAGGGTGATGTCACGTAATTTGTTGCAAAACTTTAGCTGGCAATAGTAAGAATGGACACTTTCATTCATTAATTTTCTATACAGTTTATCCATTGCAGGTAGAGGGAGTGCTGGAGTCAAGTCCAGCTGATATTGGGCGAGAGGTGGGATACAAACTGGACAGGTTGACAGTCTATGTGGGGCTCACACAGCAACAAAGAACTACTCATTCTCACATTCACAACTATGGGCAATTTATTTGACCTAATCCACGTGCCAAACTTGGAAGTGATAGGATCAATGATCTAGGACTAGTTCGCAAAATAGGTTTCTCAAAAAATTCACAATGGCAGAAAATCATGTGCTGTTAAAAACATTTAACAGCAATGGATGCATTTGAAACACCATGACCCAAGGATTCACTCAAGGATGACCCAAAAGCTCACAACATTTGGACAAACTGTTAAAAAAATGTACCTTGAAATTTGGGCTTTTGATAGCACTATAGATATGGATGGATTGACCCCAAATTTGATGACTGAATACTTTGGACTGTTCTTTATCAATGCACCAGATTTCATCAAAATCCACCAAGGGGTTGATGGGCTGATAGACTCCCATGGCAGAAAGTATTATAATAATAATAATAATAATAATAATAATGGGCGGCACGGTGGTGTAGTGGTTAGCGCTGTCGCCTCACAGCAAGAAGGTCCTGGGTTCGAGCCCCGGGGCCGACGAGGGCCTTTCTGTGTGGAGTTTGCATGTTCTCCCCGTGTCCGCGTGGGTTTCCTCCGGGTGCTCCGGTTTCCCCCACAGTCCAAAGACATGCAGGTTAGGTTAACTGGTGACTCTAAATTGACCGTAGGTGTGAATGTGAGTGTGAATGGTTGTCTGTGTCTATGTGTCAGCCCTGTGATGACCTGGCGACTTGTCCAGGGTGTACCCCGCCTTTCGCCCGTAGTTAGCTGGGATAGGCTCCAGCTTGCCTGCGACCCTGTAGAAGGATAAAGCGGCTAGAGATAATGAGATGAGATGAGATAATAATAATAAATCTCATTATCTCTAGCCACTTTATTCTGTTCCACAAGGTCGCAGGCTAGCTGGAACCCATCCCAGCCAACTATGGGCGAAAGGCGAGGTACACCCTGGACAAGTCGCCAGGTCACCACAGGGCCAACACATAGACACAGACAACCATTCCCACTCACATTTACACCTACGGTCAATTTAGAGTCACCAGTTCACCTAATCTGCATGTCTTTGGACTGTGGGGGAAACCGGAGCACCCGGAGGAAACCCACGCGGACACGGGGAGAACACGCAAGCTCTGCACAGAAAGGCCCTTGTCGGCCGCGGGGCTCGAACCCGGACCTTCTTGCTGTGAGGCGACAGTGCTAACCACTACACCACCATGCCGCCCCCAGTAATAATAATAATAATAATAATAATATGAAGAAGAAAAAGAAGAAGAAAAAATAGCTGCAATAAGTGATGCAGGATCCAATCGGGCCAGGAAGACATAGTTGCCATGAATCTTTCATGACATTTTGTCAAGGGCATTGTTGCTACTTGCTAGAGCACTCACAGCAAGTTTCATGTCAATGGACCAATAACTAGCCAAAATATGAGCTCAGTTCCTGTTTGGAGGCTTCACTGCTGAAATAGCAAGGCTGTAACAGATGATCAGGTTAGAAAATCCAAAATCCTTCTGATAACTTCCACAAGGCTTTGTCTAAAGATTGGACAAAATTTGTGGCCTGTTAAAATTTTTAAAACCTTTTGATGAAATCCAATATGGCAGCCACATCAATTTGGTTGACATGACAACTTGTGAGATCTCGATCTTGGGACCACCCAAGGTATGACCAGATACAATAATTATTTTTTTAAGGCAAACACTAACATTTATGAGCCAAAACACATTTCTGATTCCTCAAAATGGGGTCCTGAGTCAATAACCCAAGTTTGGTTTTTAATACAACAAAGCACTTCTGTAGTATGATCTCACTTCCTATTTGGTGGCTTCACTGATGATTTCATTTGGCTGTGATGGATGAACCCTTTCACAAATCAAAAAGCCAATAAATAAATTTTGTGAGGCTTGGTCAAAAGATTGTCTCTGCAAAATTTCTTGAAAATTGGACAAAATTTGTGACTTATGAAAACTTTTAAGCATTTTTGAAAAATCCAAAATGAAAAAAAATCCAATATGGTATAATTGGGTGCATTGAACAGAGCTTGAGATAAGGAATCTACTGGTACCTTATTTTTGAAACTCTGCCATATGGTTGAAAAGTTACATGCATAAATACATGTCCAAATTTGACCTCCTGGTGGTGTTAGAGCACTCAAGATGCAAACTTGAAACTCAGTGAAAATAATCAGGGAACTGTCCCCAATCAGTGTGCCAAATTTCAAACCTTTTAACTATATGATTCTATGGGCTGCCATAGACAGCAAGAAGAAGAAGAAGAAGAAGAGGAAGAGAAGAGAATAAGGTGAATAATGAGAAAAAGACAGACATAATGGGTGCCTGCACAACTTCACTCTTTGGCCCCCAAATATAGCTTCAGCCAGTGCCATGAGGCCGATACTGCTAAAGGGAATGCGGGGAACGTTCAGCATCTGAATGATGGGAACTTGGATGAATCGGTTGACTTCACAAAGCAAAATGTGAGTACTGTTTGCTGGAAAAGACAAGGTGCTAGACCCAAAAACAAAAGGGCATTAACTTCAACTCCATTGCGGTCTGATGCCGTCAAACCTACAGTCTATGAATACCACCAGGCTGAAAACTACATATATACACAGCCCATTACACTCCAGAACAGATTTCAGTGCCTTACAGACATGGAACCAGTAGTTCCTAGAAAGTGGCAGAATCTGAATAACAAAAATAAAGCTCGCAGTAGAGGTAGAAAGCAGCCGCCAACACCTGTTAATCCTACAACCCTTGTTGTGGGTGATTTCACTGTGGAAAATATTGGAGGAGAGTCCATGGTTGTGTGCTGTTTTCTTACGCTTCCATCTCAGAGACTACAGACAACATTTCAAAAATTCTGTCAAACTACAAATCAATAAAACACAATATTGTGCATGTTGGAGCAAATGATGTTTTCAGGGAACAGCTCACTGTGAGGAAATCTTTCAAAGACCTTTTTTCTGCCCTAAACGGACTTGGAATGCCTTTTTTTTTATCAGTGGTCCATTACCAGGATCTGTGACCGGCAATTACGGGTTTTCCCGACTGCTCAGTCTCAACACCTGGCTTGTAAAGACATGTTTTTCCTCTGGCATTAATTTTATTGACAACTTTAACCTTTTCTGGAAACGCAAAGACTTTTTCAGCCCAAATAGCACAGAACTCAGCTGGAATGGTGCCAAAGTCTTGGCAGACCATTATCAACACTCTGTCCACCATTCCATGCCGACCTTGGGTACACTTTCTGATAAGCGCTCTGTAGTTGCACTGAAAGGAGCTAACAACACTGATACGAACTCTGTTTGGGTACAAACTGAACCTCCCAGGGACATCAACAAAAACTCAAAAACAGTACGGAAACACACTGCTGAGGTTCAAATTCAAGCAGTGAATCTGCAGGCAGAAAGAAGCAGGACTAACGCTCACTCTGATGGATTCAAGCAAAACTCCTTGTCACCAACGAAGGCAACTAAGCCCCCAGCAACTACAGAGGATCATGCTGACTCATCTGCCCCAATACAGTTCAGGAAAATGATCAGAGGGTGGATCTATCACCACACACATCCCCGTCACTTTCCAAGGCTAGCAACATGATATCTGAGCTAACGGGTAAGCTGGCAGAACTATCAGAAAGACAATCAGATAAACAAGCATCACCACAACCTCCTGAGACTGGCAATAGGCAATCACCAACAACAGCAGTGGATGTAACCCCAAGCCCCTCTGTATCTCCTTCACCCCCCAGACTGCGTTTTCCTGAGAAAATGGAGAGACTATTGTCTTTAAGCCGAGTGTCTTTGGCAAGCCCAAGAGGACACTCAAATCAAGTACCGTACACAGAGCTGTCTCATGGTCAGGCCTTGTGTACCCCAAAATCTCTAATGATATATTCAACTGCCACAGCACCCAAGAAACAGAGGGCACCACCTCCCCCTGTGATTACAGATAATACTCAAGGACCATGTTCACAGTTACAGTTCACCAGCAGCAGTGAAGACCTTCATGTTGGAACAAACTGATATAATCTGGGTCCAGATGGTAGTTTTGAAAATAAGCTGGGACCCACGACGTACTTTTCTATTCCTGTGCTAACAAGAAGGAGAGGTGTTCTTATTCATCCTATCAATGGGGTAAACTCGTCAAATCTCCTTCCAGTTCCAAAACAACCACAGAACACTTCTGTGGAAATTATCCCCACATTCACTGTAAAACTAGCTCTCCAGAATGTAAGATCACTTAATAAGCCTTTTTTAATTAATGACTTCATCGGTACACACAAACTGGATTTTATGCTTCTTACTGAAACTTGGCTTGAACAATCAAGTAGCTCTATTACTCGTATTGAAGGAACTCCCCCACTCTTTGATTTCATGAGTGTTGGAAGAGCCAATAAACAGGGAGGAGGAATAGCAAATATATACAAGGCATGTTTTCAGTACAAACAGACAACTCTTGGTGATTTTACATCTTTTGAATACCTAAGTGCAATCCTAAAATGTTCTTCTAACATATTAGTGTTGACTATTTACAGACCACCAAGACTTTCTGCACCACTGTTCCTAGAGGAGTTTGGGGAACTGTTGTCAAATATTTGTTTAGAGTTTGACAATCTTATTATTTCTGGGGATTTTAATTTCCATGTTGATAATCCAGATAACACATATGCAAATGAATTTCTTACACTGATTGATGCCTTCAACCTAACACAACATGTACAAGGGCCAACACACTCCCATGGCCACACCCTCGACCTTGTCATCACTAAGGGTCTTAATGTATCTACTAGTGTCATGGACCTGGGTATATCTGATCATTTCTGTGTTTTCTTTGATGTTTCCATTTCCCCTCACTTTCAAAACAAGTCTGTGACTGTAAAAAAAGAGGGTAATTACCAATGGCACAGCAGCTCTTTTTGAGCAGGCACTCTCAGAACTCCCATGTCAATCTTCAGATTGTGCAGATGATCTAATGGAAATTTTTAATTCAAGAATGAATCATATTATGGATGCTATTGCTCCTTTTAAAACCAAAAGAGTCATAGACAAAGGAAAAGCACCCTGGAAACTAAATCCAACAGTTAAAATGTTAAAGAGGGAATGTAGAAAGTCTGAAAGAAAACGGCGTAAATCTAAACTCCAGATTCATTATCAAATCTACAAAGGGAGGTTATGTAAATACAACTTAGAAATTTCTAAAGCAAGACAGTCTTTTTTTGCTGACATTATTAATAGGAATATCAACAATGCCCGTGTGCTATTTTCTACAGTTGAAAAGCTAACAAACCCATCAAAACAAATGCCTTCTGAATTTCTCTCAGTTAATACATGCAACGACTTTGCATCTTTTTTCAAAGGAAAGATTGATAAAATACGTATGAATATAGCCACACAGGTGCAAACACTTCAAAATCTGGAACCATTGGATAACGAGAGAGGGGGTCGTAATACAATGTCAACATTTAGTTTAATTGATGTTGAGACTCTGAGAAAAACAGTACAAAGTCTCAGCTCCTCCACATCTGAAATGGACATTTTACCTACAGTCTTTTTCAAATCTGTTCTTCACCTAATATCAGACGAGGTACTTCAGATTATCAACACCTCCTTACGAACTGGCATGTTTCCCTCATCTCTGAAAAAAGCGGTTGTAAAACCCCTACTGAAAAAGAATAACCTGGATGTCTCAGTACTCAACAACTACAGGCCCATATCCAATTTGCCATTCGTTGGTAAAATAATTGAAAAAATTGTTTTTAATCAATTAACTGCCTTCCTGACATTAAACGGATGTTTTGATAAGTTTCAGTCAGGTTTTCGTGCCAATCATAGCACTGAAACAGCTCTTACTAAAGTCATGAATGACCTACGTCTCAATTCTGATGCTGGTAAAACATCAGTCTTGGTGCTTTTAGACTTAAGTGCTGCATTTGACACGGTAGATCATTCCATACTGTTACATCGACTGGAACATTGGGTTGGATTTACTGGTATAGTAATCAACTGGTTAAAATCCTACCTACAACAAAGATTTTTTTTTTATGTGGCCATTGGAGGCCACAGTTCATCACCCGTGTCCTTGAACTGTGGGGTTCCCCAGGGCTCAATCCTGGGACCATTACTATTCAACCTTTATATGCTCCCACTTGGACAAATTATTAAGAATAACTCAATAAACTTCCATAGCTATGCAAATGACACTCAGCTTTACTTAGCTATGTCACCTAATGACTATGCCCCTCTTGAGTCTCTTCATAGATGGATTGACCAAATTAACAAATGGATGTCTCACAATTTTCTTCAGCTGAACGCAGATAAAACTGAAGCAATTATATTTGGCAAAAAGGAGGAAAGGCTTAGGATTGCCACTGTTCTTGAAACTAAGGGGCTTAAAGCAAAGGATACTGTCAAAAACCTTGGTGTCCTTATTGACAGCGAACTTAACTTCAACAGTCATATGAAAGTGGCAAAAAAGTCTGCATTCTATCACCTAAAAAACATTTCTAAACTCAGGGGTCTCATGTCAAAATATGATCTAGAAAAACTTATTCATGCTTTCATCTCCAGTAGGGTTGATTACTGCAATAGCCTTTTCACAGGTCTTCCAAAAAAGACCATCAAAGAGCTTCAACTAATCCAAAATGCAGCAGCAAGGGTTCTTACAAGAACAAAAAGGGTAGTCCATATCACTCCAATCCTAAGGTCTCTGCACTGGCTCCCAGTGAGCTATAGAATTGACTTTAAAGCACTACTTCTTCTATTTAAAACATTAAATGGGATGGGACCCAGCTACCTACTGGATATGTTTCAATTATATGCACCAACTAGGTCTCTAAGATCACAAGAGAAAAACTTGCTAGTAATACCAGCTGTCAAAACGAAGTGTGGTGAAGCAGCCTTTAGTTGCTATGCTGCTAAGCTTTGGAACCAACTTCCAGATGATATCAAAAATGCTCCTACTGTTAGTTTTAAATCCAGGCTCAAGACAAAGCTGTTTTCAGATGCTTTCACTTGATTAATTTTTACCTAAGTAATTAATTTCCTTTAACATAATTTCTTTTAATTTTGATTTTAATGATTTTACTTTATTTTAATTTCTTTTTAATCTTGGATTTTAATTATTTTACTTTTACTTTAATTCTTTGTTACTGTGATCCTCATAGATTTGGTCTGCGGGACGATTTTTGGTGATCCTCGTAGATTTTGTCTGCAGGACGATTTTATTTGGTGATCCTCGTAGATTGTGTCTGTGGGATGATTTTTGGTGATCCTCGTGGAAGAGCCACGGGAAGAGCGCGCTTTATGTGATCCTCGTAGATTTTGTCTGCGGGACGATTTTTGGTGATCCTCATAGATTTTGTCTGTGGGACGATTTTATTTGGTGATCCTCGTAGATTGTGTCTGCGGGACAATTTTTGGTGATCCTCGTGGAAGAGCCACAGGAAGAGCGCGCTTTATGTGATCCTCGTAGATTTTGTCTGCGGGACAATTTTTGGTGATCCTCGTAGATTTTGTCTGCGGGACGATTTTATTTGGTGATCCTTGTAGATTTTGTCTGCGGGACGATTTTTGGTGATCCTCGTGGAAGAGCCACGGGAAGAGCGCGCTTTATGAGTTAAACCCATAATAATTAATCTCGAGGCTGATTCCTTTTTTGAACTTTATTTCATTTTATTATTTTATTTCTACTATTGTTTAATTCTTATTATTTTTCTTCCCCAATTATTTTATGTAATTTTATTTTCTATTGTTTACTTTTCTGCTTTTACTTCTGTAAAGCACATTGAACTGCCACTGTGTATGAAATGTGCTATATAAATAAACTTGCCTTGCCTTGCCTTAGGTCTTTTTTGTCGTATCTTCCGTTTTATGATGCGCCAAATGTTTTCTATGGGTGAAAGATCTGGACTGCAGGCTGGCCAGTTCAGTACCCGGACCCTTCTTCTATGCAGCCATGATGCTGTAATTGATGCAGTATGTGGTTTGGCATTGTCATGTTGGAAAATGCAAAGAGACATCATCTGGATGGGAGCATATGTTGCTCTAGAACCTGGATATACCTTTCAGCATTGATGGTGTCTTTCCAGATGTGTAAGCTGCCCATGCCACATGCACTAATGCAACCCCATACCATCAGAGATGCAGGCTTCTGGACTGAGCGCTGATAACAACTTGGGTTGTCCTTCTCCTCTTTAGTCCGAATGACACGGCGTCCCTGATTTCCATAAAGAACTTCAAATTTTGATTCGTCTGACCACAGAACAGTTTTCCACTTTGCCACAGTCCATTTTAAATGAGCCTTGGTCCAGAGAAGACGTCTGCGCTTCTGGATCATGTTTAGATATGACTTCTTCTTTGGACTATCGAGTTTTAGCTGGCAACAGCGGATAGCATGGTGAATTGTGTTCACAGATAATGTTCTCTGGAAATATTCCTGAGCCCATTTTGTGATTTCCAATACAGAAGCATGCCTGTATGTGATGCAGTGCCGTCTAAGGGCCCGAAGATCACAGGCACCCAGTAGTGTTTTCCAGCCTTGACCCTTACGCACAGAGAGTCTTCCAGATTCTCTGAATCTTTTGATGATATTATGCACTGTAGATGATGATATGTTCAAACTCTTTGCAATTTTACACTGTCGAACTCCTTTCTGATATTGCTCACTATTTGTCGGCGCAGAATTAGGGGGATTGGTGATCCTCTTCCTATCTTTACTTCTGAGAGCCGCTGCCACTCCAAGATGCTCTTTTTATACCCAGTCATGTTAATGACCTATTGCCAATTGACCTAATGAGTTGCAATTTGGTCCTCCAGCTGTTCCTTTTTTGTACCTTTAACTTTTCCAGCCTCTTATTGCCCCTGTCCCAACTTTTTTGAGATGTGTTTCTGTCATGAAATTTCAAATGAGCCAATATTTGGCATGAAATTTCAAAATGTCTCACTTTCGACGTTTGATATGTTGTCTATGTTCTATTGTGAATACAATATCAGTTTTTGAGATTTGTAAATTATTGCATTCCATTTTTATTTACAATTTGTACTTTGTCCCAACTTTTTTGGAATTGGGGTTGTAAAATACGGTTCCCACTCACACCTGATTGTCATCCCATTGATTGAAAACACCTGACTCTAATTTCACCTTCAAATTAACTGCTAATCCTAGAGGTTCACATACCTTTCCCACTCACAGATGTGTAATATTGGACCATTTTCCTCAATACATAAATGACCAAGTATAATATTTCTGCCTAATTTTTTTTTAACTGGGTTCTCTTTATCTACTTTTAGGGCTTATGTGAAAATCTGATGTTTTAGGTCATATTTCTGCATAAATATCGAAAGTTCTAAAGGGTTCACAAACTTTCAAGCACCACTGTCATTAAAGAGACTGCCCAGATGTTAATCTCTTTCATCATGTTTTCCCCATTTAACTTTGTCTCGAGAACTTCTCACTCTTCTCTTATACTCCTTTATGACCTTTTCCTTTATTTCTTGCTGTTTTACTTTATCAGTCTGTAATATTCCTAGATATTTGTAGCTTTCTTTGTCTTCCAATGATTTTATTACCTTGTCATCTGGCAGTTTAATCTCTTATTCTCCGCCTACTCAAGCGAGTAGGATGCTTCTTTGTTTTGCTCCTGCTTTGCTCCTGCTTGATCTTTATTTTATTTTACTTTCTCATTTAATTTCCACTATTTTTTCATTTTATTTTTCATCTTTATAAGATAAGTTAGCTTTTAATTTAATTTCCACTATTTTTTATTTTATTTTTCATCTTTATAAGATTAGTTAGCTTTTAAAACAAAATGCCAGGGGGCAAAAAATCCAGGAGATCCTGCAGAAAATGCACAGAACTAGAACAGAGGATTTCTATCTTGGAACCAAAGATTGATGCTCTGCCAAAGACGGATGAATTAAGAGCGATATCTCAGGAAAGGAGTACAGAAACAGTGGCTGAGAATGCAGAGATTGCACCTCGACAGGCCAATGGCATTGCAGATCGAGTGGATGAATTCATCGATCTAACAGGGCAAAATGTGAGTACAGAAAACTGGCACATGATGGGTGGCAGGCCCAAAAATAAAAACAGAAGAGTAATTACCTCAACACCAGCTCACTCTGATACTATGCCACCCATGCTCCACAGCCATGCTATTAGAAATAGAGCTAGGTCTACAAATTACAATAGGATTTACAATCCTATGGAAAATCCACAGCCCATAAGGCTTCAGAACAAATTTGAATGCCTCAGGGATGTGGAAGCGGAATTTTCAGGCAGACAAACACATCGTAGAAAGAGATCGCACCACAACCGAAGAGCTGTGGGAAGAGGCAAAAAGCAGCTCATAACACCACCTGATCCCACAACCCTTGTTCTTGGTGATTCCACTGTAAGACATTTAAAAGGACATGGGATGATTATTTGCTGCCTTCCAAATGCATCCATCTCTGACACCAAAGACAGCATTTTGAAACTCATGTCCGAGCATAAAACTATCAAACGTATTGTTGTGCATGTGGGAGCAAATGATGTTTTCAGAGAACAGCTGTTTGTCCAAGATGATTTCAGAAAACTTTTTTCTGATCTCTATAAGACTGGAATACAATCTTTTATCAGTGGCCCACTCCCTGCAAGGGGAAGCTTTGCATTTACTCGACTCTTCAGTCTTAACACCTGGCTTGGAAAAACTTGTTTTTCATCTGGTATGAAATTCATAGACAATTTTAACCTTTTCTGGAATCGCAGAAAATTCTTCAAGCCAAATAGCACTGAACTCAGCTGGATTGGGACCAAAGTCTTAGCGGATCATTATAGACTTGCTCTACAACATGCAATTTTCTCTCAGCCAACACTGAGGAAAACAGTTGATAAGATGTCACAGACTGACCTAGTAAAGCCAAAACAATCATCTATGCAAGTCTTCACCAAGGACACACAGCCATCTGGGGCAGACTGCCAAGAACCATCTGGGGCAGACTGCCAAGGACATCAACAATCACACGGAGAATGTGAGCATGCGATTCCGTCATGTGATTCCATCTAGATTGAGGATCTGACCAAAGATAATCATGTCAAGGCTGCATCATCCACGTCTCGACCCCATGCAAGTATCACAGAGACTATCAGGGAGACAGTCACCAAAGAGACAGTCATGGAGACACTTACAAAGACCTCACCAAAGTCTCGTTCTTCTGATTTTATTGTACCATCTCCGTCTCCCCCCGCATGGATTTCCCTAATAGTATGCAGAGACTGCTGCCAATGGCTACACTTTCTTTTTCCAGCCCAAATCTGTCGCGACAAGCAGTGTACCCAGTTCATCAAAAATCAACCAACAGACTGAACTGTGTTCGCCCAGGACTTTCAGCTGGCTACCAATCTTTTTCACCATCTAAAAGATACATGACATCTCCAATCCTTCCACCCTCAAACCAAATGGAACATACAGAGAGTCTTCTATGATGTGCTGTGGGTCCCTGCATTGGGTGTAGTTTTGAAAACAAGCTGGGACCCAGTATGCTGATGCCATTCTCTATTCCTGTGTTGATAAGAAATAGAAAACATAGAGCATATTTAACCCAGGGGGTAAACCAGTCGAGTCTCCTTCCTGTTTCAAAACAACATCAGAGTGCCCAAGCGGATATTACTTCTAGACTTTCTGTAAAGCTAGCTCTTCTGAATGTTAGATCACTTTCAAACAAGTCATTTTTAATTAATGATCTTATCTGCAAACACAATCTTGATTTTTTGCTTCTAACTGAAACTTGGCTGGATCAAGCAAATAGTGCTACCACCCTTATTGAAGCAGCTCCCCCAAATTTTAATTTTATGAATGTTACCCGACAGGGGAAAGGTGGAGGGATCGCAAATATATTCAAAGTCTCTTTTCAATGTAAACAATCCTCACTTGGTGATTTTACATCCTTTGAACACTTATGTGCACTTGTTACATGCTCTCCTAACATATTGTTATTAACTATTTACAGGCCTCCGAGACATTCAGCCAAAGTTTTTCTGGAAGAGTTTGGTGAACTGTTGTCAGTCATTTGCTTAGAGTTTGACTGTCTTATTATATCTGGGGATTTTAACTTGCATGTAGATAATCCTGAAAACACTTATGACAGAGAACTACTTGCACTTATTGACAACTTCAACCTAGTACAACATGTACAGGGGCCGACCCACTCTCATGGTCATACCCTTGACCTCGTCATCACAAAGGGTCTTACTGTTTCTACTACTGTTGTTGACCTGGCCTTATCTGATCATTTTTGTGTTTCCTCTGATGTTTCTATGTCTCCTCACATTCAGAACAGCTCAACGACTATGGGTAGGAGAGTCATAAACGACAACACATGTGCTCTCTTTGAGCAAGCTCTCTCTCGGATCTCAACCAAAATGTCAGACTCTGTAGATGATTTACTGGAAATTTTTAATTTAAATATGACCCAAATTATGGATGATATTGCTCCATTCAAAATCAAAAGAGTCAATGACAAGCAGAAAGCACCATGGAAGCAATACCCAGCTGTTAAACTGCTAAAGAGAGAATGTAGAAAGACTGAAAGAAAATGGCGCAAATCTAAACTTCACATCCATTATCAAATCCATAAAGAGATGCTTTGTTAATATAATTATGAAATTCATAAAGCAAGACAGTCTTTCTTCTCCAACATCATAAACAGGAATATGAACAATGCCCGTGAGCTATTTTCAACAGTAGAGAAGCTAACTAATCCCCCACCACAATTAGTACCTGAACTTCCCTCAGTTAATAAATGCAATGAGTTTGCATCCTTCTTCAAAGGTAAAATTGATAAAATACGGCAGAATATTGCTCATAATATATCTCAGTTGCAAATAACTGAAAAACTGCAATCACCAGTGACACAGACAGATAACTTCAACACAATGTCAGAATTTTGTTTAATTGATTATGAGACTCTTGAAAAAACTGTACAAAATCTCAGTTCCTCAACATCTGAATTGGACATTCTGCCCACCAACTTTTTAAAGTCTGTTCTTCATCTTATAATTACAGATGTGCTTCAAATCATAAATACATCCCTAGAGACTGGCATTGTTCCTATGTCCCTGAAAAAAGCCGTTGTAAAGCCCCTCCTTAAAAAGAATAATCTGGATGCTTCAGTATTAAACAACTACAGGCCAATATCAAATCTACCATTCATCGGGAAAATCCTTGAAAAAATTGTCTTCAATCAATTAACTGCCTTCTTGATGTCAAACAGCTGTTTTGATAACTTTCAGTCAGGATTTCATGCCAATCATAGCACTGAAACAGCGCTGATTAAAGTTATAAATGACATACGTCTTAATACTGATGCAGGCAAAACATTGGTCCTGGTGTTACTGGACCTCAGTGCAGCTTTTGATACTGTTGATCAAAACATACTGCTATATCGACTTGAACACTGGGTTGGGTTGACTGGTAAAGTTATCAATTGGTTAAAATCATACTTAAAAGATAGAAGCTTCTTCGTTACCATGGGAAATTGTACTTCAACATCAATGTCCTTGACCTGTGGTGTCCCTCAGGGGTCGATTCTTGGACCATTACTATTCAACCTTTATATACTCCCACTTGGGCAAATTATTAAGAACAACTCAATTTTGTATCACTGCTATGCAGACGACACCCAAATTTATTTTGCTCTATCACCTAATGATTATACCCCCCCTTGAATGTCTCTACCAGTGTATCGACCAAATCAACAACTGGATGTCACAAAATTTTCTTCAGCTGAGCACAGATAAAACAGAAGTAATTCTATTTTGGAAAAAAGATGAAAGACTCAGGATTACCACTATTCTTGACACAAAGGGGATTAAAACAAAAGAAATGGTTAAAAATCTTGGTGTTTTCATTGATAGCGAGCTAAATTTTGACAGTCACATGAAAGCAATCACTAAAACGGCATTTTATCACCTAAAAAACATTTCCAAACTAAGAGGACTTATGTCAAAAAATGATCTGGAAAAACGTATGCATGCTTTCATCTCTAGTAGGGTTGATTACTGCAATGGCCTTTTCACAGGCCTGCCAAAAAAGACCATCAAACGACTTCAGCTGGTTCAAAATGCAGTGGCTAGGGTTCTCACACGAACAAAAAGAACAGAGTACATTACTCCAATTCTAAGGTCCCTTCATTGGCTTCCAGTAAGCTACAGAATTGACTTTAAAGCATTGCTGCTGGTGTACAAATCTTTAAATGGTATAGGGCCCAATTACCTCTCTGATTTGTTACAGTGGCCTAACCCAATCAGATCGCAGCAGAAAAATTTACTGGTAAAACCTGTTGTTAAAACAAAGTGTGGTGAAGCAGCTTTTAGCTACTATGCAGTACAGCTATGGAACCAACTGCCAGAGGACATCAAAAATGCTCCTGCTGTTGGCAGCTTCAAATCTAGATTAAAGACCAAGCTGTTTTCAGATGCTTTCTGCTAAATTATTAATATTGTCATCTCTACATGTTTTAAACTCTTAACTCTTACAGTCTCTGCATGTTTTAAATTTTACTTAACTTTTATTCTATTTTATTCTGCTGTTTTTTTCTTTTACTTAATTTTATTATTTTATTTCTACTACTGTTTAATTCTTATTATTTTTCTTCCCCATTTATTTTATGTAATTTTATTTTCTATTGTTTATTGTTTTGCTTTTACTTCTGTAAAGCACATTGAACTGCCACTGTGTATGAAATGTGCTATATAAATAAACTTGCGTTGCCTTGTGATCTTATTATCTTTCTTCTTTGTTGGATCAATGTTGCACATTTTTCGATGCCAAATTCCATTCCAATATCATTTGTGAATATTCTGACTGTCTGAACCAAAGAATCAAGCGTGTTTTCATTTTCTCCATTCAGCTTCATATCATTCATAAATAATAGGTGATTTATCTTTTCTCCCAAAGGAAATTTGTATGCTGACTTTTGTAGTATACTCATAAGTGGCAACAAGGCTATCATGAACAGCAATGGTGTTAAAGAACCCCCTGAAATATTCCTCTCTTTATCTCTCTGTCTCCCAAGGCTTCCTTTCCACTTGTCATTTCTACCCTCCAAGAGTTCATATAGTGGTGCTTGAAAATTTGTGAACCCTTTAGAATTTTCTATATTTCTGCATAAGTATGACCTAAAACATCATCAGACTTTCACACAAGTCCTAAAACTAGATAAAGATAACCCAGTTAAACAAATCAGACATAAATAGTATACTTGGTCATTTACTTATTGAGGAAACTGATCCAATATTACATATCTGTGAGTGGCAAAAGTATGTGAACATTTGCTTTCAGTATCTGGTGCGACCTCCTTGTGCAGCAATAACTGCAATTAAACATTTCCGGTGACTGTTGATCAGTCCTGCACACTGGCTTGGAGGAATTTTAGCCCATTCCTCTGTACAGAACAGCTTCAACTCTGGGATGTTGGTAGGTTTCCTCATATGAACTGCTCACTTCAGGTCCTTCTACAACATTTCGATTGGATTAAGGACAGAACGTTGACTTGGCCATTCCAAAACATTAATTTTATTCTTCTTTAACCATTCTTTGATAGAACGACTTGTGTGCTTAGGGTTGCTGTCTTGCTGCATGACCCACCTTCTTTTGAGATTCAGTTCATGGACAGATGTCCTGACATTTTCCTTTAGCATTCACTGGTATAATTCAGAATTCATTTTTCCATCAATGATGGCAAGCCATCCTGGCCCAGATGCAGCAAAACAGGCGCAAATCATCATACTACCACCAACACCATGTTTCACAGATGGGATAAGGTTCTTATGCTGGAATGCAGTTGTAGCGGTTCACTATTGGTGGGTGAAGCACAGAGGACGGCAGGACAGAGATCAGGTTCACAATAGCGTTTATTGCTCAACTTTTAGGTTTCGCACATACTCTCCCAGCCACATGCATACACACACACGCAAGTCATCGGGTGCGGGAGAGACTCCCTCTGCTCTCGCTCTCCCTCCTCATATAGGGCGCGGTCACTGGGAAGACACACAAACACAGGTTAATTGCTCTCAGGTGTAGTGATTCTTGCCACTTACCTTCCCTGACTCCGCCCTCCTGTCACAGACCGGCGCTTGACCACGCCCCCGCTGCCACATACCCCCACCGCCCGACTCAGGCCGGGCGGCTGTCCGGCCTGCAGCCGACTCCCCCCCCCCTTGACGGGAGAGGAAGTCCGCCACGACCATCTGCGCCCCCGGCCTGTGGACCACCTTGAAATTAAAGGGTTGGAGCGCCAGATACCAACGGGTGATCCGCGCGTTGGCATCTTTCATGCGGTGGAGCCACTGGAGGGGCGCGTGGTCCGAACAGAGGGTGAAAGGGCGTCCCAGCAGGTAGTAACGGAGGGCGAGAACCGCCCACTTGATGGCCAAACACTCTTTCTCTATGGTGCTGTAGTGCCCCTCACGCACCGACAGCTTCCTGCTGATATACAGGACAGGGCGGTCCTCCCCCTCCACCTCCTGGGACAAAACCGCCCCCAGCCCTCTGTCCGACGCATCGGTCTGTAACATAAAGGGGAGAGAAAAGTCAGGGGAGTGTAGAAGTGGCCCCCCACACAGTGCAGCCTTTACCTCAGAGAAAGCCCGCTGGCACTGCTCCGTCCACTGGACTGGATCTGGTGCCCCCTTCTTAGTGAGATCAGTCAGCGGGCTGGTGACGTCCGAATAATTAGGTATAAACCTACGATAATAGCCAGCCAGCCCCAGGAACTGTCTCACCCCCTTTTTGGTCTTGGGCCTCGGGCAGGCCGCAATTGCTGCCGTCTTATTAATTTGGGGACGCACCTGCCCATTGCCCAAGTGGAAGCCCAGATACCGTACTTCCACCCGCCCAATCGCACACTTCTTTGGGTTGGCTGTGAGCCCCGCTCGCCTCAGCGACCTACGGACGGCCCTCAGATGTTCGAGGTGCTGCTGCCAATCATTACTATAGATGATAATGTCGTCTAAATACGCGGCTGCATAAGTGGCGTGAGGGCGGAGGACTCTGTCCATCAGCCGCTGAAACGTAGCGGGCGCCCCAAACAGCCCAAACGGAAGGGTGACGAATTGGTGTAAACCAAATGGTGTGGAAAAGGCCGTTTTTTCTCAGGATAGTGGAGTCAAAGGGATCTGCCAATATCCCTTCGTCAAATCCAGCGTCGAATAAAAGCGAGCAGTGCCGAGTCAATCGAGCAACTCATCAATACGAGGCACTGGGTACGCATTGAATATAGACACCGCGCTGACTTTTCTATAGTCCACACAGAACCGGACCGACCCGTCGGCCTTGGGTACCAAGACCACCGGGCTGCTCCAGTCACTGTGGGACTCCTCGACGATGCCCATTTCGAGCATGGTCTGAAGTTCTTCCCGAACCACCTTTTTTTTGTGTTCGGGTAGCCTGTAAGGGCGGCTACGCACTACCACCCCCGGGGGCGTCTCTATGTGGTGCTCTATGAGGTTAGTGCGACCGGGCAGGGGCGAGAACACATCCGAAAACTCGGTCTGCAACTGGGCGACCTCCGTGATTTGGGTCGGGGAGAGGTGGTCTCCACAGGGGACCAGAGAGGTACGTGATGCCAATGTCCCTTTTTGAACCTCTGGCCCCAGCTCCGCCTTCTCCGGAACCACCGACACCAACGCCACGGGGACCTCCTCGTTCCAGAGTTTAAGCAGATTGAGGTGGTAAATCTGTAGCGCCCCACCCCTGTCCGTTCGCCTCACCTCATAGTCGACGTCCCCGACTCACCGTGTGACCTCAAAGGGTCCTTGCCACTTAGCGATCAATTTGGAGCTCGACGTGGGCAACAGTACGAGTACCTTATCTCCCGGTGTGAACTCTCTAAGGCGCGTACCCTTGTTGTACAGGCGGGCTTGCCATTCCTGGGCCTGCCACAAATTCTCCTGAGTTAGGTGGGTGAGCATGTGGAGTTTTGCGCGCAGGTCCATAACGTACTGAATTTCATTCTTACTTTGTGAAGGTCCCTCCTCCCAATTTTCCCGCAGCACATCCAGGATGCCGCATGGCTTACGCCCATATAATAATTAGAATGGGGAGAACCCCGTGGAGGCTTGGGGGACCTCTCGCACTGAGAACAGCAAGGGTTCGAGCCACTTATCCCAATTACGTGCGTCCTCACTTACGAATGTCTTAATAATATTTTTGAGGGTGCGGTTGAACTGTTCCACTAAACCGTCCGTTTGTGGGTGATACACGCTGGTGCGGATCGGCTTAATCCCCAATAACCCATACAGTTCGCGCAGTGTTCATGACATAAACGTAGTGCCTTGATCAGTCAGAATCTCTTTCGGGATTCCAACTCGGGAGATAACGCGGAAGAGTGCCTCTGCAATACTGCGTGCTGAGATATTGCACAGAGGCACTGCTTCCGGGTATCGCGTTGCATAGTCCACCAGAACTAATATAAAGCGGTACCCTCGTGCTGACCGATCTAATGGCCCGACGAGATCCATCCCAATTCTCTCAAACGGGGTCTCGATTAACGGTAGAGGGCGCAAAGGTGCTTTTGGAATGGCCACTGGATTTACTAACTGGCATTCGCGGCATGCCGTACACCACCTACGGACATCGCCGCGAATCCCCGGCCAATAGAATCGGGCCATTATTCGGGCTAGTGTTTTATCCTGCCCCAAGTGTCCAGCCATGGGATTAAAGTGAGCCGCCTGGAATACCAATTCCCGGCGGCTCTTCGGAATTAAAAGCTGCGTGACTCGCTCTTTAGTTTGAGTGTCCTGCATCACTCGGTATAATCTATCCTTCATAATCGCGAAGTAGGGGAAGGATGGGGTGGCGTTCGGCTGGAGCGTTTGACCATCGATTACTCTCACTTGGTCAAACGCATGCCACAGAGTCTCGTCTCGCGACTGCTCTAATGGGAAATCCGCGAGGGATTCCCCGAGAGAGAGGAGGAGCCGGCGGCTCCTCACTCTGATGCGGAGATGACGTAGACGGCTCTGTGACAGCTGCTCCCGCCAAAGCGACACCGGGACCTCCCCCTGTCAAATGGCAGGACCCACTCTCTACTAGGTGCGTCATTAAACCCCGAAATCCCGGCCAATCAGTCCCCAAAATTAAAGAGTGGGTAAGGCGAGGATTAACCGCCGCCTTCACTATAAATTTTTCCCCTCTGAAAATAATGTGGACCGACACCAAAGGTTAGCGGTGAACATCCCCGTGCACACACAACACTTTCACCCCTTGTGCTCCCCCCAATGCCTCGTTTTGAACCAGGCTTTGGCGAATTGAGGTCTGATTGCAACCAGAATCCACCAACGCCTGATATGTAGCCCCTTGGATACTCACCGGTATGCGATACGCTCCGGCCCGATCGAGGGCGGCCTCTGGCGCGTCGGGGATCCGAACCACCGCGCCCACTTCCATTGCTGTGCACTGCTGTTGAAGGTGGCCCGGCTCCCCGCAGCGCCAGCAAACCGGCCCGGGCTTTCCCTCTGCACCGGTGATCTGGGGCTCACTCACCTGAGGTGGGGGAGAGACAGACACAGAAGGGAGAAACGGGAGGGCACCGCGGGTGCGGCAGGCCGGCTGGGGTGAAGCCGGCCCCCGCCTCCGCGGTGGGGGAATGGGGCCAGGACGGGACACAGGAGGAGGGGGAGAGAGAGAGAGAGAAGAGGAGATGATGCCATCTGCTGTCCTGCCACCGGGACAGCCACCAGATGATCCTCCGCCAGCTCGACTGCCCGGCGTCGCTGGACCCACTCCGCGGTTCCTGCTGGTAAGCGGGCGATGAACTGTTCCAGTACCACCTGGTCGACGATTCCCTCAGCGTCGCGATTGTTGGCCCTCAACCACCGCCAGCAGGCATCCCGGAGCTGCTGGCCAAACGCGAACGGCCGGCCAACTTCCTCCAACCGCAGCGCACGGAAGCGCTGGCGCTGTTGATCCGGTGTGCGCCCCACGCGCTGGAGGATGGCCCGGCGGTGGTCCGCATAGGCCAGCCGGCGGTCGGCGGGGAGCTGTAGCGCGGCCAGCTGTGCCTCTCCCGTTAGCAGGGGGAGAAGGCGCGCCGCGCGCTGCTCCATCGGCCACCCCGAGGCTTTGGTGACCTGTTCAAATAACGTGAGGAACACCTCGGGGTCGTCCTGCGGGCCCATCTTGGTGACAGTGAGGGGAGACGGGCCCACGGTAGGAGCGCTGGTGGACCCCGCCGACGCGAGGAGGTGCCGGAACGCCTGTCGATCTTCTTGTTGGGGCAACACCAGGGCCTCGAACCGCTCTTCTTGCTCCTTTCGGAGGGTGAGTAGCACCTGGTGCTGGCTTTGCTGGGCCGTGGCGAGGGCGTGGACCAGTTCAGCAAACGGGGAGGACTCCATGGGGCTGTGAGGCTGCTGTGCTCCAGATCCCAGGTTTCGGCACCACTGTAGCGGTTCACTATTGGTGGGTGGAGCACAGAGGACGGCAAGACAGAGATCAGGTTCACAATAGCGTTTATTGCTCAACTTTTCAGTTTCGCACACACTCTCCCAGCCACACGCATACACACACACGCAAGTCATCGGGTGCGGGAGAGACTCCCTCTGCTCTCGCTCTCCCTCCTCATATAGGGTGCGGTCACTGGGAAGACACACAAACACAGGTTAATTGCTCTCAGGTGTAGTGATTCTTGCCACTTACCTTCCCTGACTCTGCCCTCCTGTCACAGACCGGCGCTTGACCACGCCCCCGCTGCCACAGCAGTGTTTTCCTTTCTCCAAACATAATGCTTCTCATTTATACCAAAAAAGTTGTATTTTGGTCTCATCCATCCACAAAACATTTATCCAATAGCCTTCTGGCTTGTCCATGTGATCTTTAGCAAACTGTAGATGAGCAGCAATGTTCTTTTTGGAGAGCAGTGGCTTTCTCCTTGCAACCCTGCCATGCACACCATTGTTGTTCAGTGTTCTCCTGATAGTGAATGCATGAACATTAACATTAGCCAATGTGAGAGAGGCCTTCAGTTGCTTAGAAGTTACCCTGGGGTTCTTTGTGACCTTGCCGACTATTACACGCCTTGCTCTTGGAGTGATCTTTTTTGGTCGACCGCTCCTGGGGAGGGTAAGATTGAATGTGAATTTCCTCCATTTTTACACAATCTGTCTGACTGTGGATTGGTGGAGTCCAAACTCTTTCGAGATGGTTTTGTAGCCTTTTCCAGCCACACGTGAGAGCTTGGGAGCTGGGTGAGGGCCAGTGGGGGCTGGTCACTCTATTAGGAAGAGTGCAGCATGCCAACTACCCAAAGGTACTGCCTCTACCCAGAGTCCCTACACCCCTGCAAACACAGCAACAGTTATTAACCACAATGCATTTTTCCTCATTGCAGTATTTCCTCGTGCTCAAATGACACAACATTTTTGAACATCCTTAAAATTGCAGTTACTAGTCAGACTACCAAGTTTGTTTTTGATAAATCAGAGTGTTGCTGTGATAAGACCTCGTTTGCTGTTTGGCCACACACTTTCTCAAAAATAAAAATCCAACAAATAAATTTTGTGAGGCTTGATCTGAAGATCATCTCTACCAAATTTAATGAAGGTTGACCAAAATCTGTGAAACTGTGGAAGCATTTAAGCATTTTAGATAAAATCCAAAATGGTGGAAAATCCAATATAGTACCAACTGATGCCATGGGTTACATATGTTTTATACGTTTACATGCAAGGACATACATTTCAAAGGTTACATCATATATGCACCTCCAAATTTGACCCACTGGTGAAAAGAATTAAGAGACTGTCCCTAATCAGTGTGCCAAACTTCACAACATTTTACCACGTGGTTCTATGGGCTGCCAGAGACACTGTAGCCTGAAGAAAAGGTAGAGACACAATCGGTGCCTACTCAACTTTGCTTATTGACCCCAATAATAATTTTTAAAAAATACAGAAACCCAATGGGTACCTATACAGTTTTTCTAAAAAATTTTCCTGCTGTTCTAGGAAATTGCCTCACTTCCTGTTTGGTAATTTCACCATTAAACACAGTTCCAAAATAGGAAATGGCAACATTTCCATACCTCAGGTTAAAAAAAAAAAGCTGTGACTGCAAGTGACAATCCTGAGTGGGCAAATGGAGTAATAGTTGCTGGATTCCCTTTGGACAAAATCTTGAATCATTTCACCAAGTTTGGTGTAGATACATAAAAGCATTTCTGAGAAATAGCCTCATTTCCTGTTTGGTGACTGTGGCAGTGGGGGCGTGGTCAAGTGCCGGTCTGTGACAGGAGGGCAGAGTCAGGGAAGGTACTGTAAGCGGCAGAATCACTACACCTGACTGCAATTAACCTGTGTTTGTGTGTGTCTTCCCAGTGACCACGCCCTATTTAGGGAGGGAGAGCAGAGAGCAGAGGAGCTCTTCCCCGAACCAGATGCCGGTTGTGTGTGTGGCTGTCTGTGTTTTCTAAGTTAGACTGAAAAGTATGACAATAAAAATAACGGTTTATCAACCTGATCTCTGTCCTGCCGTCTTCTGTGCTCCACTCTTCCACACGAACCGCTACAGTGACTTTGTCATTTGAATACAATCTCAGAACACAAAATGGCAACATGTTGGGACCTCAGGATCAAAAAAGTCAAGGCTTCAAATGACATTTATAATTTTATACCAAAGATATCAAGAGTAATGAGAAAAAAAAATGTTTTTTTTCTTTATTATAGTGCTTCTTGTTGTGAGGCGACAGTGCTAACCACTACACCACCATGCCGCCCCCAATCAGTGTGTCCAATTTCACAACTTTTTACCATGTGGTTCTTGGAAATCACCTAAAAAAATGCATCACTTCAAATAGCAGTCATGATTCTAGACCAAAAATATGAACAGTAATGAGCAAAAACAGGTTCTTTTTTACCTGAGTGGTAAAATGAGGTAAAAAATTTTGGACTCCCTTTGAGTTGTGTCTTGAGTCAGTCCACCCAGTTTAGTGTATGCACATAGATATTGGCTCACATCCTGTTCAGAAGCTTGTTATTTTCAATTGGCTTTTATGGTGGAATGCTTTTGAAAATCAAAAATCTATGTGATAACCTTTCTGAACTTTATTCTGCAGCTCATCTCTGACAAATTTAGTGAATATTGGACAAAGTTTGCCTGAGAAGTAGCAAAAAAACACTTTTTTGATAAAGTTCAATATGGCAGAAATTGATGTCATGGGTTATGTTGAACTCAACTGAGGCCAAGGAATCTAATCGCACCACATTTTTTTTCTTTTTTTTTGAACATCAGTTCAGATTTTACATTAATAAACAAAGCTCCAAATTTGATCCGTTGGTGGGGTTTAAGCACTTGAGCTGCAAACATGAAACTATGTGCAAAGCATCAGGGGACTGTCTGAAATTAGTTTGCTTTTTTACCATACTATGGGCTGCCACAGACACCCTAACCAAAAGAAGAAGAAGAAGAAAACAGAAACACACCGGGTACCTACCTAGACTCACTGCTCTGCCCCCCAAAAAGTACGGTAGAACCACAATGGGTGCCTCAAGCAGCTTTGCTGCTTGGCCCTTAAATATAGCTGCAAGAAGTGATGAGGGGGCCAAGTGACCCAGTATGGCATAGTTGCCATGGAAACCATGTAATTTTGTCAAAGGATGGCTGTATGCACTCAGCAAGATTCTTGTCAATTGACTAAAGATTGGCTGAGTGATAGAGAGATGTGTTTGGCATGCTTGAAAGTAGTACAGGTTGGTCTGATTGCTACTTGTGCTTGAAACTGGAATAGGCAGGCTGTCCTGATTGCTACTTGCTTTGGTGAGTTAAATCCTTGAGAGTTATCTTCGCTCACACAATCTGCTCCCTGATTAATGAAGGTTATGTTGACCCGTAATGTCTTTCTTCTCTTCATAAGATTATGATCCTGATGGGTGATGTAATGGTACATAATGTTTCTCTTCTTTCATAAAGTAGTGTAATCTAAACCAGTGATGTAATGATTTATCACCCATTTCTGTTACCCTATCATACATAAATAACAGCTTTGTCAATCACACCATCATCATTATCCAATCACAAAGCTACAACATACTCTTGAATATGAATATATACTCATGTTTGTCCTCCAGTAAACTGAGAAACAGCTGTGTCTGTGTCAGTGACTGACTGCTCCTGGATATCCATGGGCCAGAATCTCTTAGGCAGAAGAGGTCTACATTCATCAATTATACTTTGTCAATTCAACCTCCTTCAGTACAGACAGACCAAAACCTAGCAGTTTTATGGGCGCTCATTCGGGAGGTCAGATAAGAGAGAGAATTTTTTTTTCCTTTAAGTACATGGGGTTCCCTTCTTCCATGTGGAGAGCTGAAATCTGGTTCTCCCAATCGCACAAATATGTGCATCATATAAATAATCCTATGGTGTTTCCTAGGGCCATTTGGAAGACACTGTGATTTTATCTGTCTGATTTGATCTGCCTGATCTTGATTCCTTTGATTTTGATTTGTCCTTATCCCCGAGTGTTTGTGGGAAGAAAAAGGCTGTTGAGTCTGACTCAACCACGTACGTATATTCTAAAGCTGCCATATACTGTGTGGATATGGTCTGTGGTGGAAAAGTGTAATAAAACTCCAGGCTATTAGGGAGAAACAAACAGAAACATGAATTTATTGAAAAGATGAATTCAAAGTCTACCACTTGCAAGGGGGCTTTCTCGAATGAAAGAATTTCACCTGGAGAAGAGCACTCCGCCTTTCCACACCCATCATTATATACTTGTCAAAATAGCACAATAGCACAACAGATATCTTCTTAATCTCAGGGTGTCCAGCCTTGGCACCCCCTCTATCATAAAACACTGTCTCAGCACGTACACATTTTACTGACCTAGAAAATAGAACACAAACAGCATTCTTCATCTTATATAAACACGAGACACAGTGTCTGACCTTCTAAGTATCTAAAGACTCACTCACAACCTACTATGGGTGGTCTATGGTAAATAATTTGGCAAAACCATGCTTGAGAGTTGCGCAACACTTGCGTGTGTTCAGCGCTGTAGAAGGTCGCCGACTGGCCATGGAGACTTTTGGGCCTGCACATGCAAATTCTATGGGTCTTGCGAAAAATCAAGAATGCATACACTATGTATGGGACCCATACTCCTTTTGTACACCTGAATCAAGTCAGCAGCATGGCTAGTAGGGGCTTTGTGATGACAGTAAGATGCACGAGTGATGCACAGTCATTGTACGAGTGACGTGCCTTAGAAGTACTACACAAGTACTCCACACTTGCTATTTATGTGGCCCCCAAGACAGAAGTACATCTCACTTTCTAACCCTATGTGTGGTGTGCATGCAGCACACACAACCCGCACACGACACGGAGGGCAAGACTCTGGGGATATATATTGGGGAGGAACCAAGGAACCGATCATGTAACATGTAGCATTGTAGAAGGGAAGAAGATGGCTGTCGCCATACCACCACAACGACTGAGGAAGTTGGACCCTTAGGCTGGTTTTATACCCACTCCTGGCTTGCGTCACACGCAAGTCATGAGTGATTGTTGTGCTAATCACAGGCATCACACATGCTTCACAAGTGCAGCCCATACTCCTAGTGCAGGAAACTGGTAAAATGCAAGTCACATGCACTCCACACTCATTGAACACGCACTGATCACGTGCATCAGACATATGCTTTCCACAGGCTAACAGCGCAATTTTCCCACGCCTTGAGGAAGTCAGGCGTGCAACCTGTACTTGACAAGTACTTTGCCCATACTCCTCCCCCAAACTTTCCCCCGGGTTCACTGCAACCCTACAGCATGGCTGCGAGCTACCAAACCCTGCGACCTGTGCATGTCCAAAACACTTACGGTGGACTCCCTGCCGGAGTCCAACATGCACTGGGAACATGTCTGACCTACTGCCGGCAATGCAAACCAGACTCCTGCTCCATTCGTACAGGGACCAGACAGCCCTTAGCAAAGATCCCCGAACCCCATATTCCCGAAGCACCCCCCACAGAATACCACAAGGGACATGGTCGAATGCCTTCTCCAGATCCACAAAGCACATGTGGACTGGTTGGGCAAACTCCCATGAACCCTCGAGCACCCTATGAAGGGTATAGAGCTGGTCCAGTGTTCCACGAGGTCCGAGGTTCAACTATTGGCCAAATTCTCCTCTCCAGTACCCTGGAGTAAACCTTCCCTGGGAGGCTGAGAAGTGTGATTCCCCTATAATTGGAGCACACTCTCTGGTCCCCTTTCTTAAAAAGAGGGACCACCACCCCAGTCTGCCACTCCAGAGGCACTGTCCCTGACCGCCATGCGATGTTGCAGAGGCATGTCAGCCAAGACAGCCCCACAATATCCAGAAACTTGAGATACTCAGGGCGGATCTCATCCACCCCCAGTGCCTTGCCACCGAGGAGCTTGCAAACCACCTCAGTGACTTTGGCTTGGGTAATGGACGAGTCCACCTCTGAGTCATCAGCCTCTGCCTCCTCAATGGAAGACATGACGGTGGGATTGAGGAGATCCTCAAAGTATTCCTTCCACCACCCAACAATGTTCCCAGTCGAGGTCAACAGCTCCCCACCCACACTGTAAACAGTGTTGGGAGAGTACTGCTTCCCCCTCCTGAGGCGCTGGATGGTTTGCCAGAATTTCTTCGAGGCCGACCGATAGTCCTTCTCCATGGCCTCCCCGAACTCCTCCCAGTTCCGAGTTTTTGCCTCCGCAACTGCCCGAGCTGCGGCACGCATGGCCTGCCGATACCCGTCAGCTGCCTCAGGAGTCCCGGAGGTCAACATGGCCTGATAGGACTCCTTCTTCAGCTTGACGGCATCCCTTACTTCCGGTGTCCACCACCGGTTCGGGGATTGCCGCCACGACAGGCACCGGAGACCTTACAGCCACAGCTCTGAACAGCTGCATCTACAATGGAGGTAGAGAACATAGTCCACTCAGACTCAATGTCCCCCACCTCCCTCGGAAGCTGGGACAAGCTCTCCCGGAGGTGGGAGTTAAAGACCTCCCCGACAGAGTGCTCGGCCAGAATAGTCTTTTATGA
Organism: Neoarius graeffei; assembly: GCF_027579695.1. Taxonomy (NCBI): domain Eukaryota; kingdom Metazoa; phylum Chordata; class Actinopteri; order Siluriformes; family Ariidae; genus Neoarius; species Neoarius graeffei. Next base: position 68,074,510 of record NC_083574.1, on the reverse strand, counting down.
ATGTGTAAATGGGTGCTCAGCACTCTGACTCTGGTGTAACTGAGTAAAGTGACAAGTTTTATCTTTCATCTAATTTAGGTAATTTAAAAAATATATTATTTGGCAGTGGGCACATAGGAAAGTGTAAAATATAAAGTTTCTGTCAATATGTTTATCATGCTTGTATGATTAAAAACTCAAAGATATTTATCTAAATACATGACCTACTCATTCAAAACCTTCTGAGCTTCACCAGCAAAGCTCTTGACCCCAGAGGGTTCATGTAACTCAGTTCTTGGATGTTGTCATGTAGTAATGCTGAAGTAATACATGAATGCATTTCTTTACTGCTCCAATTTAAATATCCTAGACATACCGTACTAAAAACACTACAACAATTTAGATTAGAATTGTAAAGGTCAATAGGGGGTGCTGCTGAACCCAGATGCCGAGTGCATTATCATGTATAACAGGCAGTGTGGGAATTTTGTCCTCTAATTGTCCTGAATGAACCCCCCCCAACACACACACACACAAACACCTGGCAGATGAGTGTCCCTCTCTGATCTCAAGATAGGTACTTGGTGAATATCAAGGTAGGATATTATGATGAATGATTCTGTGAAATATAAGGAAGTGTGACTCACAGACTTTTCAACTGTGGGACTTGTTTTTAAATGATTTTCAATGACAATATGTGTTTGGACATCGATGAACTGAGCCCAGATGAAGTCCTTGTTACTGCTCTCTGGGTTCCCAATTGTCCCTCAACGTGGTGCAAAAGTAGCCTGGGAAATCCCATGCTGCTTTGCACAATCGTTCCGATCTGAAAAGACAGCATGGAAACTATGGTTTAAAGGCTCGCCTGAGTTAGGGAGCCAATCAGAGAGTGGGGAGGGGTGGAAAGAAGGTGATGCGTACTACTTGACAAACGGAAGCTTGTAGTTTATTTGGGAATGTTTACGGATCACATTTAACATGGCGGCGAGCGATACGAACCAAACTTTAGATCAAGCTTTGTCTTGCACAAACGGCAGTAATCGTTCGGTGCCATTGTTTTCCTATTTTTGTTTTGCCTTCTCTTTCTCTTTCCTTCTCTTCTTTGCCTCTTCGTCGCTCTAACTACGTCACCGGGTACAACTGCCATGATTGGCCATGGGCTATGTATACGCCAAATGATAGACATTCGCAACGTCCAATAAATGGCCGTTGACAATCGTAAACCACACCTCCCCTACGAGAAATTCAATAGGCAGATTCCAGACCATATTTCACTTGTGATATGGTCTGGTGTTAACCAGACTAGTGCAAAAGTAACATGGAATGAAGATTAACAGGAAGTGACATCATAAAGGATGGGACTGATTTTGATTGAGTGCTTTATACACTTGAATGGACTCAAATATTCCTATTTTTGTTTTCTTAGTCTACACACTGTAGTAGTGAATTAATTATGCATTACCTATGCATACTTTTTCACAATATTATGATTTTATATTTTGGGTATTAAGACATAGTTGTAGTCTGACTTGTTAGACAGAAAGGGGGAATGTGAGAGAATTTTGTCTCTAGCTTGTGGTTTTAAGCTTCAGAATGTGTTGGTATTCCCATAGAATTTCTGTCTCTGAAGGTACCAAAAGGTGTGAAGGTCTCTGTCTCAGTTTTCACAGTATAGCCATAAGTATCGCTTTGATCCGTTGTTGACTAGGTTAGAAAGACTGCTCTCCCATTTCAAATCTTTTATGGGCCTCACACCTCCAGTCACACACTGGAGACACACAGACAGACAGACACACACACACACTTTTAGCTTGCTACTTTTTTTGAGAGCATGGTGAAATTCTATTATTTAATATGAATTTATGATTGATATTCTTGGGAGGTTGTGGCAGCAGGGGCGTGGTCAAGCGTCAGTCTGTGAATGGAGGGCGGAGTCAGGGAAGGTAAGTGGCGGAATCACTGCACCTGACGGGAATTAGCCTGTGTTTGTGTGTCTTCCCCAGTGACTGTGCCCTATAAGAGGAGAGGGAGAGTGGAGGAAGGGAGCTTCTCCCCAACCTGGATACTTGTGTGCGTGCGTGTGTGTGTGTATATGTGTAGTTCAAAGCTGAAAAGCTACAATAAAAGAGTCTTTGAGAACTCAGTTCTGGCCTGCTGTGCTTCTGTGCTCCACCCACCTAGAACACTTGCTACAGTGGTGCTGAAACCCGGGACGGAGCGCAGGAGAGAAGAGCCCCATGGAGTCCTCCCCCTTCAAGAACCTGATCCACGCCCTCGCCATGGCCCAACAGAGCCAGCACCAAGTGCTGGTCGCCCTCCGGAAGGAACAGGAGCAAAGGTTCGAGGCCCTGGTGCTGGCGCAGCAGGAAGATTGCCAGGCGTTCCCGCACCTACTCGTGTCGGCGGGGTCCACCACCTCCACCACCACGGGCTCTCCCCACCTCACCCTAACAAAGATGGGCCCGCACAACGACCCCGAGGCCTTCCTCGCTCTCTTTGAGTAGGCAGCAGAGGCATGGGGTTGGCCGGTGGAACAGTGCGCTGCACGCCTCCTCCCCCTGCTCACGGGCGAGGCACAGCTGGCCGCGCTACAGCTCCCCGCCGACAGCTGGCTGGTTTATGCGGACCTCCGCAGGGCCGTCCTCCAGCGCGTGGGTCGCACTCCGGAGCAGCAGCGGCAGCGCTTCCACGTGCTGTGCCTGGAGGAGGTCGGCCAGCCATTCGCGTTTGGGCAGCAACTCCGGGACGCCTGCCGCTGGTGGCTGAGGGCCGACAACCGTGATGCCAAGGGAATCATCGATTTGGTGGCGCTGGAGCAGTTCGTCGCTCAACTTCCGGAAGGAACCACAGAGTGGGTCCAGTGCCATCGCCCAGTGTCGCTGGATCAGGCCATTGAGCTGGCAGAGGACCATATGGCCGCCGTTCCAACGGCAGGACAGCACGTCTCCCCTTCTCCCCTCCCCTCTCTCTCTCTCTCCCCTTCTGTTCCTTGCCCTCACCCCATTCCCCCACCATGGAGGCGGGGGCCGGCTCCACCCCAGCTGGCCTGCCGCACCTGCGGTGTCCAACCATTTCCGTGTCTGTGTCTTCCCCCACTCAGGTGAGTGATATCCGGAACACCGGTGCAGAGAGAGAGCCTGGGCCGGTGTGCTGGCGCTGCGGGGAGCCGGGGCACCTCCAGCATCAGTGCTCGGCGATGGAGGTGGGCGCAGTGGTCCGGATCCCCGACACACCAGGAACCGCCCTCGATCGGGCCGGAGCGTATCGCATACCGGTGAGTATCCAAGGGGATACGTATCAGGCTTTGGTGGACTCCGGCTGTAATCAGACCTCAATCCACCAAAGCCTGGTGCAAAACAAGGCATTGGGAAGAGCACAGTTGGTGAAGGTGTTGTGTGTGCATGGGGATGTTCACAACTACCCTTTAGTGTCGGTCCACATTCTGTTTCGAGGGGAGAAATTTAGAGTACAGGCAGCGGTTAATCCTCACCTTACCCACTGGATAATTTTGGGGAGTGACTGTCTGGGATTTCAGGATTTAATGACACACTTAGTGAATAGTGGGTCCTGCCGTAGTTCAGCGGGGGGAGGTCCTGGTGTGGCATTGGTGGGAGCAGCTGTCACAGAGCCATCTACGTCATCACTGCGTCAGAGTGAGGAGCAGCAGGCTCCTCCTCCCTCTCTCGGGGAATCCCTCGCGGATTTCCCGTTAGAGCAATCGCGAGACGAGTCTCTGCGGCATGTGTTTGACCAAGTGAGAGTAATCGATGGTCAAATGCTCCAGCCAAATGCCACCCTGTCCTTCCCCTATTTTTCCATTATGAAGGATAGATTATACCGAGTGATGCAGGACACTCGGACGAAGGAACAAATAACCCAACTTGTAATCCCAAAGAGCCACCGGGAATTGGTATTCCAGGCGGCTTACTTTAATCCCATGGCTGGACACTTAGGGCAGGATAAAACACTAGCCCAAATAATGGCATGGTTCTATTGGCCAGGGATTCGCGGCGATGTCCATAGGTGGTGTACAGTGTGCTGTGAATGCCAGTTAGTAAATCCAGTGGCCATTCCAAAAGCGCCTTTGCTCCCTCTGCCATTAATCGAGACCCCATTTGAAAGAATTGGGATGGATCTCGTCAGGCCATTAGATCGGTCAACATGAGGATATCACTTTATTCTAGTTCTGGTGGACTATGCAATGCGATATCTGGAAGCAGTGCCTCTTCGCAATATCTCAGCACGCAGTATTGCTGAAGCACTTTTCCGCATTATCTCCCGGGTCAGAATCCCCAAAGAGATTCTGACTGACCAAGGCACAATATTTATGTTATGCACACTGTGCGAACTGTATGGGTTACTGGGAATCAAGCCGATCCACACCAGCGTTTATCACCCACAAACGGATGGCTTAGTCGAACGGTTTAACTGCACCCTCAAAAACATAATTAAAAAATTCGTAAGTGAGGACGCATGCAACTTGGATAAATGGCTCGAACCCCTGTTATTCACAGTGCGAGAGGTCCCACAAGCCTCCATGGGGTTCTCCCTGTTCGAATTACTATACGGGCATAAGCCGCGTGGCATTTTGGATGTGCTACGGGAAAATTGGGAGGAGGGACCTTCAACCGCTAAAAACGAAATTCAATACGTTATTGATCTGTGCGCCAAACTCCACACACTCACACACTTAACCCTGGAGAATTTGCGGCAGGCCCAAGAACGTCAAGTCTGCCTGTACAACAGGGGCACGCGCCTTAGGGAATTCACACCGGGAGACAAAGTACTCGTGTTATTGCCAACATCGAGTTCTAAATTAATCGCCAGGTGGCAAGGACCCTTTACGGTCACACGGTGAGTCGCGGACATCAACGATGAGGTGAGGCGACTGGACAGGGGTGGGGCATTACAGATATACCACCTCAATCTGTTAAAACGTTGGAATGAGGAGGTCCCTGTGGCGCTGGTGTCGGTGGTTCCAGAGAAGGCGGAGCTGGGGCCGGAGGTTCAAAAGGGAAAATCGGCATCACCCAAAGCTCTGGTCCCCTGTGGAGCCCACCTCTCTCTGATCCAGCTCGTGGAGGTCACCTGGTTGCAAACAGAATTTTCTGACGTCTCACCCCTGCCCGGCCGCACCCACCTCACAGAACACCACATTGAGATGCCCCCAGGGGTGGTAGTGCGCCGCCACCCTTACAGACTGCCCGAACACAAGAAAAAGGTGGCTCGGGAAGAACTCAAGGCCATGCTCGAAATGGGCATCGTCGAGGAGTCCCACAGTGACTGGAGCAGTCCGGTGGTCTTGGTTCCCAAGGCCGATGGGTCGGTCCGGTTCTGTGTGGACTATAGAAAAGTCAACGCGGTGTCTAAATTTGACACATACCCAATGCCTCGTGTTGATGAGTTGCTCGATTGACTAGGCACGGCTCGTTTTTATTCGACACTGGATTTGACAAAGGGATATTGGCAGATCCCCTTGACTCCACTATCCCGAGAGAAAACGGCCTTTTCCACACCGTTTGGCTTACACCAGTTTGTTACACTTCCATTTGGGCTGTTTGGGGCACCCGCTATGTTCCAGTGGCTTATGGATAGGGTCCTCCACCCCCACGCCACCTATGCGGCCGCATACCTGGATGACATTATTATTTATAGTAATGACTGGCCGTGGCACCTAAAACACCTGAGGGCTGTCCTGGGATCGCTGAGGTGAGCGGGGCTCACAGCCAACCCAAAGAAGTGTGCGATTGGGCGGGTGGAAGTACAGTATCTGGGCTTCCACTTGGGCAATGGGCAGGTGCGTCCCCAAATCAATAAGACAGCAGCGATTACGGCCTGCCCAAGGCCCAAGACCAAAAAGGGGGTGAGACAGTTCCTGGGGCTGGCTGGCTACTATCGTAGGTTTATACCTAATTATTCGGACGTCACCAGCCCGCTGACTGATCTCACTAAAAAGGGGGCACCAGATCCGGTCCAGTGGACGGAGCAATGCCAGCGGGCTTTCTCTAAGGTGAAGGCTGCACTGTGTGGGGGGCCACTGTTACACTCCCCTTTGTTTTACAGATGGATGCATCAGACAGAGAGCTGGGGGCTGTTCAGTCCCAGGAGGTGGAGGGGGAGGACCGTCCAGTGCTGTACATCAGCCGCAAGCTGTCAGTGCACGAGGGCAGGTACAGCACCATAGAGAAGGAATGCCTCACCATCAAGTGGGCGGTCCTCGCCCTCCGCTACTACCTGCTGGGGTGCCCTTTCACCCTCTGGTCAGACCACGCGCCCCTGCAGTGGCTCCACCGCATGAAGGATGCCAACGTGCGGATCACCCGTTGGTATCTGGCACTCCAGCCGTTTAAGTTTGAGGTGGTCCACAGGCCGGGGGCGCAGACAGTTGTGGCGGACTTCCTCTCCTGTCAAGGGGGGGAGTTGGCTGCAGGCCAGACGGCTCCCTGGCCTGAGTCGGGCAGTGGGGGTATGTGGCAGCGGGGGCGTGGTCAAGCATCGGTCTGTGAATGGAGGGCGGAGTCAGGGAAGGTAAGTGGCAGAATCACTGCACCTGATTGGAATTAACCTGTGTTTGTGTGTCTTCCCCAGTAACCATGCCCGATAAGAGGAGAGGGAGAGTGGAGGAAGGGAGCTTCTCCCCAACCTGGATACTTGTGTGCGTGCGTGTGTGTGTATTTGTGTAGTTCAAAGCTGAAAAGCTACAATAAAAGAGTCTTTGAGAACTCAGTTCTGGCCTGCTGTGCTTCTGTGCTCCACCCACCTAGAACACTTGCTACAGAGGTATTTTAACATCAAGCTCCTTTAAGCTGAGCCTAAGTACACTGAGTTTAAATATTTATGTGATCATCTTGTAATCCCCACCACTGATTATCACTGTAAAGGTATTTTGCATGACAGACTCGTCATTAAGTAGTAAAACCCTGAGAAGGCCATATGGTCAATGCTAAATTGATACATAGATAGCTTTATGAAACACAAGACCCAATCAGTTGACGCTGGTTTTCATTGGAGATGTTATAAACTTATGCTAATAATCTATATCTACATTATTAAATTCATAAAATACATCACTAATATAAAAAGTAATACACAATATAGTGAGACAAACATTATTATAATTAATAATGAATAAAATTTGTATCTAAATGCCAAAAAAGTGTTTCCAATAGTTAATTCTAAATTTCTTAGTCGTCTCAGAGTTTATAGCATAGTTGGGCAGAGAATTATATGACATGACAGCTGAAAAAGCAAAAGTCCTGTGTGCTGATTTTGAGTTTATTTTAATGATATGAATATTGTTCTTTACCCTTGTGTTATAATTATGTACATCAGAGTTTTTAACAAAAAATCTAGTAGGTCTATTTTCTTTTGAAAAATAGCAGAAAATGTTTTCGCCAATCAGAAGTCTGTGTTTCAAACAAAGTTCTTTTACAATGAATTTAATATGAGACACCATTTTGGTTTGGGGCAGTCCTGGGGTAGGTCTCCCAAAAAAAAGGGCCCAATTTAAAAACTAATGGAAGAAAATTAGAGCTTGGTGTTCTCCTGGGAAATCACGCTTGTACAGTATTGGGTCTGTACAATAAAAGCATTTAAGGCAACTGCTTTTGTGTAAGTATATTTTTGTCTACTTTTGAGTTACAGACGTCCACGACAATAGGTGTGAATGGTTTAGGGGAGAAAACCTCTATAATAATCTTGTAGAAGGCAACTGGAAACCACTACTGTAATTCTTTCCTCAAAACTTTGATGGCTGGAGCCATGAGAGTGGCATGTCACTGTAGTGACGTGCCAGCTAGGTAGATAGATCAATCAGACCTGAAATCATAGCCTGTGTCAATAAATGGGGAACCTGTGTGTGTGTGTGTGTGTGTGTGAGAGAGAGAGAGAGAGAGAGAGAGAGAGAGAATTTATACTCAGTGTAAACTTCCACTCCGGAGATTTATTATCTCCCAGTTCAGCACTAATCCGGATCCGGGATGGGACTTCCATCTTGCCAGCATTCACTTCCTGGTTTGCTCTGCTGTGCATAAAAAGGTCATTCTCAGAAGGGGACTTTGCTAGAACGTCTTGTTGGTTTTTCACGTCATCTCTGCGCCCTTATTGCTTCTTGGATTTTTGCTCTCTGTTTTGCCTGTTCATCGCCACAGTTTTTTGCACTCACGTCTTGTCATTTTTTCATGTTTTTTTGTGCTATGTTTTTTGTCTCCAGTTTTTTTGTCAGGACTATTTTTCATGTTCTTTCATGCTAGCATTTTTGTCCTTGCCTGCCTCATTTTTTGTCTGGATTATTTTGCTATTTTTGTTTGTTTACTCTTTGACTTCAATGAAATAATTTTTTATTTATTGGATTTTCTGGTCTGTGTTCTGCTTTTGGATCCAAACTCAGCACATCTCACCCTCCCATAACACTCAGAGTGCAATATTTGGAAATAGTAAGATGGCAGCACCCAGGGACATTTTATTTTCAAAGAAAAACAAAAACAATCTGTGCACAGAATATGGGTACAAATATGAACAAATGAATAATTGACCATGTTTTTATGAATATTATCTGTCAGTAGTTTATTTTTGGGTTTTGTTTGGCTTTAATGATGGATGTTATTGGCATGACAAAAAAGGTGGCCAAATACAAGTATGTCTTGGTGGTAGAAGACAGAGTGAGCAGATAGGTTGAGGCTGCATCAGCTATAAAAGATGATGTGCCAATGGTGGCAAAGTTCCTACTGAGAAAAGTATTCCCTCATACTACCCTATGTGGTTCTATCTTAGCCACTGTTCAAGGGCACCAGAGCCAGGAAGAACTCTAGCAGACATCCACTGGTTATAAAGCAAGCAACTGAAGCATCAGAAAGAGAATCAGAAGAGACAGCAGATAAGGTCCACACAGCAGAGGCAGCTTCTGGAGTGGGAAAGAACATGACTCCAGATGACACAACAAAGACCCATGATCTCCCATTGTATGAAGGCAGGGCAGTGAACACCTCCAGACCTGAAGGAAACAAACCGATCGAGGACACAACAGAAGCACACAATCCCCCAAAATCAAGTGAGCATGCACACTTGAACAGCTATATATCAAGGGCCTATGATACAGAAACAAGCTGACCTGAAACTGGGAGAGAACAGGACCAGGGATAACCCTGGATTCCAGATGAAGCTATGGTGGAAATTGTGCCTAGCAGTGTATCTGTAGTTCAGTGCCTGCCCAATAATGGCTGTTGAAAGGAAAAGAGAATCGGGAACCATGGCCAGACTGATAGACATTGCCACAGCTAGAAGGGCAGTGACTAGATTAGTATCAAATGAAATTAAAGTTCTGAAAAGCTTGTGGGAAGTAATAAAGAAGAGAAAGCGTGGCAAAAGGCATTGAGACTGAAAGTATGGTACCTTCCAGATAACTTTATTAGTATTTCCATAGAGTGGCACAACAGGACCACCAAGAAAGTTTTAATGAAAGAAAAATGGGAAGTGGAATGAGAGGAGTTACAAGATCGATCTCAACTGGACAAAGAGGATGATGAAGAATAACAGAGATTTAAACAAGGTGAGAAATCTCAGACAGAAAACTGGACTAACAAAGATGAAAATGCTGCTAACAGACTGAATAAAGAAGTACAGTCAAGCCGGAAAGTCTGTACACCCCTTTCACCTTTTCCATGTTTTATTATGTTACCGACTTATTCTACAATAGATTGAGTTCATTTTTTGTCACAAAATTCTACACAATATAGCCCATAATGACAAAATGAAACCAGGTTTTTCAAAAATATGCAATTTTATTTTACTGACAAAATAGGTAATTTAGGGGCGGCACGGTGGTGTAGTGGTTAGCGCTGTCGCCTCACAGCAAGAAGGTCGGGGGTCGAGCCCCATGGCCGGCAAGGGCCTTTCTGTGCAGAGTTTGCATGTTCTCCCCGTGTCCGCATGGGTTTCCTCCGGGTGCTCCGGTTTCCCCCACAGTCCAAAGACATGCAGGTTAGGTTAACTGGTGACTCTAAATTGACCATAGGTGTGAATGTGAGTGTGAATGGTTGTCTGTGTCTATGTGTCAGCCCTGTGATGACCTGGTGACTTGTCCAGGGTGTACCCCACCTTTCGCCCGTAGTCAGCTGGGATAGGCTCCAGCTTTCCTGCGACCCTGTAGAACAGGATAAAGCGGCTAGAGATAATGAGATGAGATGAAATAGGTAATTTAGGGGTTACATATCTGTACACACCATTAGTCTAATACTTGGTTCATGTACCTTTGGCAGCAAAATTTGACCAAAATCCAATTTGAAATGCTTCAAGACATCTTGGGAAAGAAGCTACAAGCTTGGCACACTTGTTTCTGGACATTTTTGCCCATTCCTCTTGGCATATCCTTGCAAGCTCCGTCAGGTTGGACGGTGAGCATCAGTACATAGCCATTTTCAGCTCCTTCCACAGATGTTCAATTGGATTCAGGTCTGGGCTCTGACTGGCCCACTCAAGGACATTCACAGACTTTTTCCAAAGGCATGCCTTTGTTCTCTTGGCTGTGCTTTGGGTCATTGTCATGTTGAAAGGTAAACCTTCACCCCAGTCTGAGGTCCAGAGTGCTCTGGAGCAGGTTTTCTTCAAGGATCTTGGTGTACTTAGCTGCATTCATCTTTCTTGCTATCAGGATTAGTCAGCCCATTCCTACTGCTGAAAAAACATCCCCACATCATGATGCTGCCACCACCACGCTTCACTGTAGGGATGGCATTAGCCAGGTGATGAGTGGTGCCTGGTTTCCTCCAGACATGATGGTTGGTATTCAGGCCAAAAAGTCCAATTTTGGTTTCATCAGACCAGAGAATCTTGTTTCTCATGGTTTGAGAGTCCCCTAGGCACCTTTTGGCAAACTCCAAGCGGGCTCTCATGTGCGTTTTACTAAGGAATGGCTTCCGTCTGGCCACTCTACCATAAAGGCCTGATTTGTGGAGTGCTACCTGGATGGCTGATCTTCTGAAAGGTTCTCCCATCTCCACAAGGATACGCTGGAGCTCTGTCAGAGTGACCCTCGGGTTCCTGCCTGGCCAAGGCCCATCTTCCCCAATTGCTCAGTTTGGCCAGGTGGCCAGGTCTAGGAAGATTCTTGGTGGTTCCAAACTTCTTCCATTTACAAAGGATGGTGGCCACTGTGCTCTCTGGGACCTGTAAAGCTGTAGCAATTTTTCTGTACCCTTCTCCAGATCTATGCTTTGACACAATCCTGTTTCTGACGTCTGCAGATAATTCCTTTGACCACATGGCTTGGAGTTTGCTCTGACCTGCACTGTCAACTGTGGGACCTTATATAGGCAGGTGTTGGCAATCCCCAATCATGTCCAATCAATTGAATTTACCACAGGTGGACTCCAATTAAGTTGTACGGTAGAAACATCTCAAGCAGTATCAGTGGAAACAAAATGCACCTCAGCTCACTTTTGGGTGTCATGTCAAAGAGTGTGCACACTTGTGTATATATGATAATTTACATTTTGATTTTTAATAAATTAGCACAAATGTCTAAAAACCTGCTTTCACTTTGTCATTATGGGCTATTTTGTGTAGTATTTTGTGACAAAAAAAATGAACTCAATCTATTGTAGAATAAGTCTGTAACATAATAAAATGTGGAGAAGGCGAAAGGGCTGTGCAGACTTTCCGGCTTGACTGTACTATGTTATATGCACTATAGAACCTGTCTCTACAGTAAGGATAAGTAATGCATTGCCTGTTATGATAGAAAGAAGTAGCCAACAGTGGCTCCTGTGACTGGACTAAATGATTTGTATAGTGAGCTCTTATTGTCCATTTTTATGTTATCTAGATCACAATGCTTGAGATGTTCATGATGAGTACAGAAATAGAAAGTTACACAATTTGCATTGCCAAAAAAAAAAGAATCCTCCAGAGCCATAAACAACAATGCCAGCCGGAGTAAGAGATGTGACTAAAAAAAATCCAGTGTTTTTACAAATATGAGAGGACAGGTGTAGGCAATATGTCAGCAAAGTGTGAACAGATATTAAATGGAATAAGGAAAATATTCCAGTAATCTACTTTAAATATAGGAGTCCACTAATAATACCAAATCTTGTGAAAGTTAGAATTCCTTTAGCTGATGTGTTTTGGATGTGTGGGAGTAAAGGGAAGTTGCTGTAAGTATTACAAGAAGATTGGTCATGATGTTGTGCTTCTGTAGTGAAGGAAATGGAGGAATTTGGGGATCACATCTATGGTACATGATATTATTAAAAGATTCAGAGACATTCTGGAGAAATATCTGTCTGCAAGAGACAAGGCTGAAAATTGACAATGGATGCCTGTGATCTTCAGGCCCTCAAGCAGCACTGCATTAAAATACTAGTTATATACAGTATGTAACTGTGGTTCTATGAAGGAGTGGAAGACTGCCAGAGGCAGTCGATAGACTAGTGGAATTCCTCATGTGCTTTGGTCAAGAAACACGTATAAACTTCTGTCATCATGTGATCATGATGCTGCGAGACACAGTATAAATACTGATACGCAGATCATGGCATTCTCAATGGTCATTCTTGCCCTTCCGAGTGACCAGAGACCCTGGCAGTCTTCCACTCCTTCATAGAACCATGGTTACATACATGACCAGCATTCTATTTCAGTCCTTACAGACCGCCAGATGCAGTCAATAGACGAGTGGAAGACGTATGCCAATTATGTCATGAGGAAGCTTACTTCCTCATGACATAATTGGCACAGAACACTGAATCAGGTAAGACAGTTGGAAGCACAGCCATGTGCGTCAGAAGGAGTGATGCCACATTCAGACTATAAAACCTGGTGAATGTGCTGGGAGAAGACCACGCTGCAGCCAATCAGATATCACACAGGGGGGTTGCCATGCAACGCTGCCCAGGAAGCTGCTATAGCCTGAGTTGTGTGCCCCTTCAATGATGCAGGAGCTGCCTGCCTGGTGAGCAACAGAGATGGCCTCTGTGACCTAATTGGAAAGCCTCTGTTTGGAAAGAGTAGAGCCATTATTTTTCCCTCCAAAGGAAACAAACATTTGGTCAGAGGCCCGCCAGGGCAAAGTAACAGAAACATATTACCATAACACATGAACAGGGCACAAGGCCCTATGATTAAGTTCAGTTACTGGGTTGAATGAGGCCAAAGAAAAGGGCCTATTTATAAACTGGGGAGACATAACCTTAGGTAGGAAAGCAGGGTTGGCCCATAAGGTTACAAAACTATCCTCAGGGCCCCAATGCATACACTGATGACAGACTGACAGGGCGTGAATTTCACTCACATTTAGCAGATGTTATGGCCAACAAGAAGGCAGTTTTATATGATAGCCATTTAATGTCAGAAGTTTCCATTGGCTCAAAGGGGCTTCAACACAGGCCATCTAACACAAGGAACAATCCCATTGTGGAGTTCTCCCACTGTTTGGTGGGTGGAGATGAAAAGCACCTTTAAGAAATGCTGTACTCAGCCTGTGAGCACCCAAAGACATCCAGTCTACCAAATCATGATGGGCCGCAATAGATACCACATAAACATTTATTGTGGCTGGAGACCTGCCAGCATCCAACAAGCTTTGAAGATATTCAAGCACTTGAGACACAAGACAAGACTATGGGTCCAAAGACCTATCTGAACGTCATGCAGAAAAAAAGCTTCCACCTGTTGTTGTATATGCTGTGTGCTGATTGTGGCATGGGCATTCAGAACAGTATCCTGAAGCCCTTGTGAAAAACCCATAAGCTGTTGCTCTGCCCCAGAGACCATACAGAAAGTGTCAGCCTCTCTGGGTGGGGATGCCAGAAAGTCCCCTGCATTTGGGACAATAGATCCCATCTGCACGGTAGAGAAGAGGATTGGGCTGCTAGCAGCTACAGCAGCAAGGGGAACCATGGCCTAAGGGGCAATTAACAGGACTCGGCAGCCAGTCTCCTGGATGTGACTGAGAGTCATCCAGATGAGAGAAGGAGGAGGAAAGGCATAAAGCAGGCAATTGGGCCATTTGTGAGCTAGGGTGTCCTGGCCCAGAGACACTGGCTCATTCATCTCTGCAAACCAAGACAGGCACTGTGATGACTGCTGGGTGACAAATAGGTCTACCTCTGCTTTACCATATGTCCTCCACAACATCTGAACCACTTCCTTGTTGAGACACCAATCTCCCACACGCAGACCTCCCTGAGAGAGGACGTCTGCTGTGCAGTTCATGATCCCTGGGAAATGTGCTGCTCTGAGAGACAGCAGGTGCCTGTCTGCACAGATGAGAAGCTTCTGTGTTAGGGCCAGATACTGTCTGGATCTTGTGCCCCCTTGGTGGTTGATGAACACCACTATTTATTGTCATTGTTGTCGGTTTGAATCGACACATGCCTCCCCTTCAAGTCGGCATTGAAATGATGAACTGTCAACCACACAGCCATCAACTCCAGCAGATTTATATGCTGTGAGTGGAGTTCTGGCATCCAGCTGCCTTGTACTCCCCGATGGTTCAGGACCCCATCCCATCCTCTTAGGGAGGTGTCTATCACCACCACTTCTTGCCATGCTGGTGGGGGGCTGAGTGTCACTCCACACAGCAATAGTCTCTGCTGATACCCTGGCAGTAGTGCCCTGATGCAACTCTGTGAAATACAGACAAGTGTGTACCTGTACCATGCTGGGGAGAGCCACTTGGACTTTAGCCAGTGCTGAAAAGGATGCAAATGCAGGAGGCCAAATTTCATAACCGATGCTGCTGCAGCTAAGAGCCCTGCAAGGCAAAGTAGGGTCAAGTAAGATAAGTGATGGCCCCTGCAAACCAGTGCAAGGGTGCCTCATTTATTCCACGTGAAAAGTGTATGACAAACCAGCTACCAGATTTGGGATACAACGATATCCTGAACTATTTAGTATTTGGGATTTCTAAATACACCAGACATGCTAAAGGCTTACAAAAGTGCAGATGTCTACCAATATTTTGAGACAGGTTTTGTTCATGCCGGAATGTTATGGGAAATTCCTGATAAAAAAATTACCTTATTATGACAAAGGTAAGCTCAAACATGGACTTGTAACAGTAAGAAACAAGCCAGAGCCTAGATCTAAGATATTTTATGGTGTTTAACCTCATCTACATTATCAGTACACAATAAACATGCTGCTAGTCTAGCCAAGTGTAACAGAGTTAAAAATGCACTTTATTAAATATTTATTTCCAATTTGTATTTGTAAGTTTTATTTATCATTTTATGATTATTTTGAGTATTTATGAATTTTATCTCCGAGTTATTTTCATTTACCATTATTTTACACATTTTCTCTGTGTTAATTACCCTCCTGCACTCTGCCCTTTTTGTTCCTCCTGGGCTTCTGTAGCCCCTCTGCCCTCACAGTCCTGTTGTATTCTGCTGAGGGTAAGTTGTGTGGAAAATACAGAAGTAATATTGTGTTATTTTCTTTGAAAGTTTAGTCAATTATGTTGAAATATTCAGTGTATATTATTCTGTTACATACTTTATGTTACTGTGGCAGCGGGGGCGTGGTCAAGCATTGGTCTGTGACTGGAGGGCAGAGTCAGGGAAGGTAAGTGGCAGAATCACTACACCTGTCGTTAATTAATGTGTTTGTGTGTCTTCCCAGTGACCGCGCCCTATTTAAGGAGAGAGAGCAAGAGCAGAGGGAGCTCTCTCCCCAACCAGATGACTTGTGTGTGTGTATGCGTGTGGCTGGGAGAGTGTGCTTTTTGCTACTGAAAAGTGCAAATAAAAAGAGTTTTGCGAACTCAGTTCTGGCCTGCCGTCCTTCTGTGCTCCACCCACCTATACGAACTGTTACAGTGGTGCTGAAACCCAGGAATGAGCACAGAAGAGAACAGCCCCATGGAGTCCTCCCCCTTTGCAGACCTGATCCACGCCCTCACCACGGCCCAACGGAGCCAGCACCAGGCGCTGCTCACCCTCCAAAAGGAGCAAGAACAACGGTTCGAGGCCCTGGTGCTGGCGCAACAGGAAGATCGCCGGGTGTTCTGGCACCTCCTCGCATCGGCGGGGTCTACTAACACTCCCACTGCGGGCCAGTCCCCCCTCACCCTAAAAAAGATGGGCCCGCAGGATGACCCCGAGGCATTCATCACGCTCTTTGAGCAAGTCGTGGAGATCTCGGGGTGGCCGATGGATCAGCGCACGGCACGCCTCCTTCCCCTGCTAACGGGAGAGGTGCAGCTGGCCGCACTACAGCTCCCCACCGGCTGGCCTATGCGGACCTTCGCCGGGCCATCCTCCAGCATGTGGGGCGCACCCCCAAGCAGCAGCTTCAGCGCTTTCACATTTTGCGCTTGGAGGAAGTTGGCCGGCTGTTCGCGTTTGGCCAGCAACTCCAGGACGCCTGCTGGCAGTGGTTGAGGGCTGACAACTGCGACGCCAAGGGACTCATCAACCAGGTGGTACTGGAACAGTTCATCACACATTTACCAGCAGGAACCGCAGAGTGGGTCCAGTGCCACCACCCGGCGTCGCTGGATCAGGCAGTCGAGCTGGCGGAGGACCATTTGGTGGCTGTCCAAATGGCAGGACAGCAGATGACCTCTTCTCTTCTCTTCTCTCCTCTCTCTCTCTCCCCTCCTCCTGTGTCTCCTCCTCACCCCATTCCCCCACCGCGGAGACAGGGGCCGGCACTACCCCAGCCAGCCTGCCGCACCCGCAGTGCCCTTCCGTTTCTCCCTTCTGTGTCTGTCTCTCCCCCCCCCCTCAGGTGAGTGAGCCCCAGAGCACTAGTGCAGAGAGGAAGCCCGGGCCAGTTTGCTAGCACTGCGGGGAGCTGGGCCACCTCCAACAGCAGTGCTCGGTAATGGAGGTGGGTGCGGTGGTTCGGATCCCCGATGCGCCAGGAGCCGCCCACGATTGGGCCAGAGCATATCGCATACCAAGGGGTATCCAAGGGGATACATATCAGGCATTGGTGGATTCTGGCTGTAATCAGACCTCAATCCACCAAAGCCTGGTGCAAGACGAGGCATTGGGGGGAGCACAATTGGTGAAGGTGTTGTGTGTGCACGGGGATGTTCACAACTACCCTTGAGTGTTGGTCCACATTCTGTTTTGAGGGGAAAAATTTATAGTGAAGGCGGTGGTTAATCCTCGCCTTACCCACTCTATAATTTTGGGGACTGATTGGCCAGGATTTCGGGATTTAATGACACACTTAGTGAAGAGTGGGTCCTGCCATTTAACAGGGGGAGGTCCCGGTGTCGCTTTGGCAGGAGCAGCTGTCACAGAGCCATCTACGTCATCTCCGCATCAGAGTGAGGAGCCGCCGGCCCCTCCTCTCTCTGTTGGGGAATCCCTCGCAGATTTCCCATTAGAGCAGTCGCGAGATGAAACTCTGCGGTATGCGTTTGACCAAGTGAGAGTAATCGATGGTCAAATGCTCCAGCCGAATGCCACCCTGTCCTTCCCCTACTACGCGATTATGAAGGATAGATTATACCGAGTGATGCAGGACACTCAAACTAAAGAGCAAGTCACGCAGCTTTTAATTCCGAAGAGCCGCCGGGAATTGGTATTCCAGGCGGCTCACTTTAATCCCATGGCTGGACACTTGGGGCAGGATAAGACACTAGCCCAAATAATGGCCCGATTCTACTGGCCGGGGATTCGCGGCGATGTCCGTAGGTGGTGTACGGCATGCCGCAAATGCCAGTTAGTAAATCCAGTGGCCATTCCAAAAGTGCCTTTGCGCCCTCTACCGTTAATTGAGACCCCGTTCGAAAGAATTGGGATGGATCTCGTCGGGCCATTAGATCGGTCAACACGAGGGTACCGCTTTATATTAGTTCTGGTGGACTATGCAACGCGATACCTGGAAGCCATGCCTCTTCGCAATATCTCAGCACGCAGTATTGCGGAGGCACTCTTCCGCATCATCTCCCGAGTTGGAATCCCAAAAGAGATCCCGAGGTGACTGATCAAGGCACCTCGTTTATGTCACGAACACTGAACGAACTGTATGGGTTATTAGGTATTAAGCCGATCCGCACCAGCGTGTATCACCCACAAACGGACAGTTTAGTTGAACGGTTTAATCGCACCCTCAAGAACATAATTAAAAAATTTGTAAGTGAGGACGCATGTAACTGGGATAAATGGCTCGAACCCTTGTTATTTGCAGTGCGAGAGGTCCCCCAAGCCTCCACGGGGTTCTCCCCATTTGAATTATTATATGGGCGTAAGCCGCGCGGCATTTTAGATGTGCTGTGAGAAAATTGGGAGAGGGGACCTTCACCAAGTAAAAACGAAATTCAATACGTTATTGACCTGCGCGCAAAACTCCACACACTCACACACCTAACCCAGGAGAATTTGCGGCAGGCCCAAGAACGGCAACTGTACGACAAGGGTACACGCCTTAGAGAGTTCGCACCGGGAGATAAAGTACTTGTACTGTTGCCCACATCGAGCTCTAAATTAGTCGCCAAGTGGCAAGGACCCTTTGAGGTCACACGGCGAGTCGGGGACGTCGACTATGAGGTGAGGCGAACGGACAGGGGTGGGGCGCTACAGATTTACCACCTCAATCTGCTCAAACTCTGGAATGAGGAGGTCCCCATGGCGTTGGTGTCAGTGGTTCCGGAGAAGGCGGAGCTGGGGCCGGAGGTTCAAAAAGGAACAGTAGCATCACGTACCTCTCCGGTCCCCTGTGGAGACCACCTCTCCCCGACCCAACTCATGGAGGTTGCCCAGGTGCAGACCGAGTTTTCTGACGTGTTCTCGCTCCTGCCCGGCCACACCAACCTCATAGAGCACCACATTGTGACGCCCCCAGGGGTGGTAGTGCGTAGCTGCCCTTACAGATTGCCCGAGCACAAGAAAAAAGTGGTTTGGGAAGAACTCAAGGCCATGCTCGAAATGGGCATTGTCGAGGAGTCCCACAGTGACTGGAGCAGTCCGGTGGTCTTGGTACCCAAGGCCGACGGGTTGGTCCGGTTCTGTGTAGACTATAGAAAAGTCAATGCGGTGTCTAAATTCGATGCGTACCCAATGCCTCGTATTGATGAGTTGCTCGATCGGCTAGGCACGGCTCGCTTTTACTCGACACTGGATTTAACAAAGGGTTATTGGCAGATCCCCTTGACTCCATTATCCCGAGAAAAAACAGCCTTTTCCACACTGTTCAGCTTACACCAATTTGTCACACTTCCTTTTGGGCTGTTTTGGGCGCCCGCTACGTTTCAGCGGCTGATGGATAGGGTCCTCCGCCCCCATGCTACCTATGCGGCTGCCTACCTCGACGACATTATTATCTATAGTAATGACTAGCAGAGGCACCTTGAACATCTGAGGGCCATCCTTAAGTTGCTGAGGCGAGCGGGCCTCACAGCCAACCCGAAGAAGTGTGCGATTGGGTGGGTGGAAGTACGGTATCTGGACTTCCACTTGGGCAACGGGCAGGTGCGTCCTCAAATTAACAAGACAGCAACAATTGCGGCCTGCCCAAGGCCCAAGACCAAAAAGGGGGTGAGACAGTTCCTGGGGCTGGCTGGCTATTATCATAGGTTTATACCCAATTATTCAGATGTCACCAGCCCACTGACTGATCTGACTAAAAAGGGGGCACCAGATCCGGTCCAGTGGACGGAGCAATGTCAGCGGGCTTTTTCTAAGGTAAAGGCTGCACTGTGTGGGGGGCCACTTTTACACTCCCCTGACTTTTCTCTCCCCTTTATGTTACAGACGGATGTGTCAGACAGCGGGCTGGGGGCTGTTTTGTCCCAGGAGGTGGAGGGGGAGGATCACCCAGTACTGTATATCAGTCGTAAGCTGTCGGTGCATGAGGGGCGCTACAGCACGATTGAGAAGGAGTGCCTGGCGATCAAGTGGGCGGTCCTCACCCTCCGTTATTACCTGTTGGGACGCCCTTTCACCCTCTGTTCGGACCACACGCCCCTCCAGTGGCTCCACCGCATGAAGGATGCCAACGCGCGGATCACCCATTGGTATCTGGTACTCCAACCCTTTAACTTCAAGGTGATCCACAGGCCGGGGGCGCAGATGGTCGTGGCGGACTTCCTCTCCCGTCGGGGGGGCGGGGGGAGTCAGCTGCAGGCCTGACAGCCGCCCGGCCTGAGTCGGGCGGTGGGGGTATGTGGCAGAAGGGGCATGGTCAAGCATTGGTCTGTGACCGGAGGGCGGAGTCAGGGAAGGTAAGTGGCAGAATCACTACACCTGTCGTTAATTAATGTGTTTGTGTGTCTTCCCAGTGACCGCGCCTTATTTAAGGAGAGAGAGTAAGAGCAGAGGCAGCTCTCTCCCCAACCAGATGACTTATGTGTGTGTATGCGTGTGGCTGGGAGAGTGTGCTTTTTGCTACTGAAAACTGCAAATAAAAAGAGTTTTGTGAACTCAGTTCTGGCCTGCCGTCCTTCTGTGCTCCACCCACCTATACGAACTGTTACAGTTACCAAGTTGTTTTGTGTTGCTTTGTACCATTAATATAAGAGTTGTGGATGTTTTTAGTTTCGCATTTTTGGCGCGATTTGTTCATGCAGTCGTGTAACCCATGCAGCATTAGTTTGCTAGTTTGCACTTCCTGGTGGTGCTATCATTATATGTGTGCATGTTTAGGACCAGAGGTGTAGGAAAGAAGAGACAGAAGATTTATAATCTGCGTTGATGTCTTCTGCAGGTATGTGTTTTTCTTTTTGGGTTATGAATTTTGTTGTTTTGTTACTTCACCCCACGCTCTGTGTTCATTTTGCCACTAAGTGGCATTATTTTTTTTTTCTGTGTATATATTTCTTTTTTTTATTAAATGTTTTTCTGTAACAATTTTAAAGCTCTGCCCTGACAGTCCTGTTGTGTTCTGCTGAGGGAGCAGAGGTGTAGGAAGGAAGAGACAGAAGATTTATAATCTGTGTTGATGTCTTCTGCAGGGGAGAAAATAAATACAGGAAAGCAGCATCTAGAGTCCTCTTCCTTCATGCCCAAACACACACCCTGTTACACTGGTGCCGTGACCCTTTGGATCTTCAGATCAGCTTGATGCTCATCACTGTGGATGCTGTGCTATTATCCTGATCTACATTTCAAGATTTTTATGCGGTCAGGTTGATGAGAGACTGTGGTGCAGGGCATTCTGCTTTTTTTTTTTTACCCTCAGTGAGTTGATGACTTTTAATTGCTGATTTATATATTATTCTTGTACTCCCAGTTAACTTGTTTTTCTACTCCATTTTGTTTCTGTGTACATACACAACGCAAGTACATTTAATGGTTAAAAGCAGCTGCTGAAATAATGACGGATGGGTTTGGTAGTCCTACTTTACTAAAGGTAGGGGTGTTTGGTTCAATGATGTTGCTGACAGTAGGGCTGTGGGACATTCAAAGTTCACACTTGATGGTTGTGCAGAACCAGGGTTAGGTTTGAGCCCTGGTTGTACTCCTGTTGGTGGGATGATAAGGGAGGGTCCCCTTACTTCCACACCCCGCAGTGATGTTGATGACATTCGCCACCTCATGGACATGGTAGGGCAGTTAGGTGCTCAAATTGGTGAATCCATTTTTACTAAGCTAATGTCAGCTGGTGTTGTTAACATGAATAGTGACCACCAGACTATCCCAGCCACCCAGAACACACCATATGAAGTTAACAGACATGACCTCCCACATGTGATAGTCCATGTTAAACCTGATAAAGTACTCCAGACATTCAGAGGTGACAACACTGACAAATACTCAGTCCAGGACTGGATTGACATGACTAAAACTCACCTCAGAAAACAAGACATTCCTGTGTGCGAACAAGCAGATGAAATCATGAGCCACTTAATGGGCAAGGCCAGAGATGTTGTGAAGATTGTCTTGTGTAGTGATCCTGCACTTGATGTTACACAGTGACCTGAACTGATATACAATGATGTTCTCCACTATTTCAGTGAGGCTCCCTCATGTCTTCCTCTCGCTGACTTTTGTGCTACTCTGCCCAAGCACAGAGAAAACCCTGTTGACTACTGGATAAGACTGAACAAGGCAGCAGACCTAGCTCTTGAAGGCCTGCACAGTCGAGGGAAGCAAATGGAAGACATGAATGATGAAGTGGCTCTCATGTTCGTCAAATACTGCCCTGACCCGGAGCTATCCTGCACCTTAAAATGTAAGCCAATTCATGAGTGGACTTCACGTGATGTTCAGCTGAGAGTCGATGATTATCAGAGAGAGTTGAGGGCTAGTGGCAGAACCAATGGTGCTACACAGCTGAAGAGCCACATCACCACCATCACCCCTGAGCAGCCCAGCCCACCATCATTGAGCCTAGTGGCATATGAGCAGTGTCACACTCCGAGTCCACTACCCTCACACTCCTCTCCCCAAGCCCAATGTCATCTGTGTCACCCTCCTTGCCCCTCTCCAGCACCTGTCTCAGTTCAAGGTGGTCCCCAACATGCTCAGAGCCAAGCCTCAGTACCAGTTGTGGCACAAAATCTCCAACAGTCAGAGGAGAGACTTCTCACTCGTATGGTTGACATGTTTCAGGAGATGATGGGGAAAATGCAGCAGCGCAACACTACTCCTCCAATCCGGGGTGGGAGGCTCCAGCGTGCTCCTTGGGAGCATTGTACCAGCAAAGCAGGTTATAAAGTCTGTAATGACTCAAGCCACACCACCATTTCACACTGCATGTCTGAGAGACTGTGTTTTGGCTGCTTCGCCCCTGGCCACACCAGACTGAACTGCCCTGCTAATAACTCCTCTCAGTCCCAGTCTGAGGGAAACTAGCCGACCTGTATTCGGAGGGAGGCAGTACAGGTCACACCACAAACTCCCAAACTGATGATATGTCTGATGCTGAGACTGTTTACACATCTGTGAGAGACTCATGTAGTGACTCTGAAGTCGTTGTTTATCGACTAGAATAGGTAGCAGTGACAGTCTCTTCTACACAGCTGTGGACATGGGTGGGACTGAAAATTGGCGGAATGTTGGACATTGGTTCAATGGCTTGCAGCATCAGTGAGACAGCTGAAGTGAAGCTCAGAGAGGCTGGAGTGATAACAGACCAAAAACTGATTGATGTGAATGTGGTCCTTGTTAGATGTGGCGGACTTCGTGTTAAGCCAAAGTGTGCTTATGATGTGGAGATGGAAGTGTATGGCTGTAAAATGTTAGTCCCCACACTTGTTGCTCCAGGACAGCATGACGAGTTGATACTAGGGACCAACATCATAAAACACATCCTGCATCAGTCCAAGCTATGAGAGTCCTACTGGAAGACAGTGTCCGGCCCTTGCCCAACCGGAGACCCAGAAACTGAACGTTTCCTGTCTATGCTATCTGGTCTGAATCCCTGGAAAGGTGAAGATGTTCCTGACACGGTCGGTACAGTAAGGTGTAACTCAGCTACCTGCCTCGAGCCTGGCCGTGAATATCTCATCTGGGGAAAACTGCCCAAAAACACTGCTGTTTCCCCAGGCAGCACCGTCATGACAGAGCCAACGTCATCCGGCTCAGCTCCCAGAGCTGTTTTGGTCGCAAAGATTGTAACTATGTTGTGGGGAGAGAGATGGGTCCCACTGAAGCTCATCAACACATCACACAAGCCTGTGTTATTAAGGCACAATGCAAAGCTGGCTGATGTCTACCCCATCGTAGCACTTGAAGACATGGATGTTGCAGAGCGCTCAGAGGTTCCCCTTGCTGGTTGCACTCAGTCAGCCGTGCCGACAACTGTAGACGTAAATTCTGCTAAAGACAAGCTCAGGTCAGTTGGGCTCAGTGGTGTTGATATGGAGTCATATGAAGTTTCAGAGGACTGCAAGAGGAGAATGGCTGACCTTATTCTGCAGTATGAGGACGTCTTTTCACACCACCATCTTGACTGTGGGGAGGGGAAGGGTTTTGTACACCACATACACCTGTCAGACAGCAGACCATTCAGGCTCCCATACAGGTGAGTGCCCCCTGGCCAGTACCAGAAGCTGTGCAAAGTGCTGAGTGAAATGGAGGAAAAGGAGATAATCAGAAAATCGACCAGTGAATATGCATCACCATTGGTGCTTGTGTGGAATAAAAATGGAGATCTCCGCATCTGTACAGACTTTCACTGGTTGAACAGGAGAACCCTGAAGGATGCCCATCCCCTTCCTCACCAGGCAGATTGTTTGGCAGTGCTGGGAGGTAACTGTTTGTTCAGCACGATGGATTTGACCTCCGGGTTTTATAATATGCCACTCCATGAGGACAACAGGACGTACTCAGCATTCACCACTCCCATGGGCTTGTATGAGTACAACCATCTGCCGCAGGGCCTCTGCAACAGCCCTGGGAGCTTTATGCGCATGATGACCAGCATTTTCGGAGACCAAAACTATCTGAGTCTACTGTGTTACTTGGATGATCTGTTGGTGTTTGCACCTGACGAGGACACTGCCTTTCTGTGGCTGGAGATGGTGTTCGAGAACTTGAACTTGAGAACTTGAAGTTGGCCCCCATAAAGTGTTTCTTTCTCAGGAGGTCTGTCAAGTTTCTCAGTCACATAATAGATGAGAGTGGTGTTTCAACAGACCCCAGTAAGGTTGAGAACA
The DNA here is from genome assembly GCF_027579695.1 of Neoarius graeffei. Taxonomy (NCBI): domain Eukaryota; kingdom Metazoa; phylum Chordata; class Actinopteri; order Siluriformes; family Ariidae; genus Neoarius; species Neoarius graeffei. The sequence continues at coordinate 68,049,975 of NC_083574.1, read as the reverse complement.
TCGCAAACATGGCGACCACTGACCTCATGGGGTCACGCCATCAGGCTCCATCTCAGAAGAGGATAAAGTCCTTTTTGGGGATGGTAAATTACTATCAGCACTTCATGCCCAGGTACTCCGCCATCACCAAGCGAAGGGTGGGAAAAGAAAAGGCAAACACCACAAGACCAAACTGTCAGGCAGGAAGTTATGTGCCTCTGACTGGACAGCAGAGCAGGAACAGTCTTTTGAACACCTGAAGTCTTCACTGATTCACAGTGCTGTCCTGGCTCATCCAGATTTCACCCGTCCCTTCATGCTGTCAACCGATGCATCCCTGGATGGCATAGGTGCTGTTCTGTCTCAGGTTCAGGAGGGTGAAACACAAGCCAGACCCATTGCTTTGCTAGCAAGTCATTGTCTCAGTCCCAAAAGAATTACCCTGCTCACCAGTTAGATTTTCTAGCCTTGAAATGGGCAGTCTGCGACAAGTTCAGTCACTGGCTGAAAGGCCACAAATTCACAGTCTGGACTGATAACAACCCGCTGACTCACATCCTGACAAAGCCAAAGCTAGACTGTTGTGACCAACGCTGGGTGGCCAAGTTAGCAAGCTACGACTTCCATATCAAGTATATCCCAGGTCGGCAGAACATTGTGGCTGATGCCCTGAGCCATGTCCCGTTTGTCAAAGAGAGCGTTGGCCACAGGTTGCTTGCAGAACCCTATGTAGGTCTTCTCACCGAGGTCAAGGATGTGTCAAATTCCTCCATCCAAAATGCCTTCCGGTCATCCAGTGGTCACAAGAACCTCTTTCCAGTGAGCGTCAATGCCCAGTCCACATGCAGTCCACTACAAATGCACACTCAGTCTGTTGCAATGGAGGATGTGTCTGCTGTGCTGCAGTCGCACATTGAGTGGGATGCTGGTCCAAGGGCCCGTGCTGTTGAAGTGTTGCAGTATCTACCTCAGTTGATTCCACCTGGACAGGACACCTTACCTGCCTACACCAAAAAGGACCTCCGTGACAAGCAGTTGGAAGACAGAACTCTCTCTCGTGTTATGGACTACGTTGAGAGACATCAGAGGCCCTCTAGGAGAGAACGGTTTATGGAGTCTGTCTCTGTCACAAAATACTTGAAGCACTGGGATAGGCTAACTGTGAGCAATGGTGTGCTATACAGGATTTCAAGGGATCAGAAGACCAAGGCAAAACGCTTCCAATATGTTGTCCCTGACTCGCTCAAGACTGAGGTTCTGCATGGAGTGCACGATGGAGCGGGACATCAAGCTCAGTTCAGGAGCCTCAGCTTGACAAGACAGAGGTTTTTCTGGCTGAACCTCGACAGAGACGTGAGAGACTATGTTCACCATTGTCAGTGATGCATTGTCAGTAAGACCATTGAGCCTGAGGGTAGGGCTCCCTTGGAGACCATAACATCAACCAGGCCACTAGAGCTGGTATGTATTGACTTTTGGTCAGCCAAAGACCCCAGAAACAGGTCTGTCAATTTTTTGGTGATAACAGACCATTTTACAAAAATAGCTCAGGCATTTCCGTGTAAAGACCAGACAGCTAAGCAGGTGGCAAGGGTTCTCTGGGACCGGTATTTCTGTGTCTTTGGCTTCCCTGAAAGGATTCACAGCAACCAAGGGGCCAACTTTGAGAGTCAGCTGATAAGTGAGCTCCTCAGGGTGTCAGGTGTCAGAAAATCATGCACAACCCTGTACCATCCAATGGGAAACAGAAGTGTGGAGTGATTCAATCAAACCTTGGGTGGCATGATCCGTGTGTTGCCCCCTGAAGAGAAAGCTGACTGGCCACAGTGCTTGCAGACACTGACCTTTGTGTATAACTGCACAGCCCATGAAACGACAGGCTATCCCCTCTTTTACCTCATGTTTGGCTGAGTCCTTCACCTACCTGTTGACATCCTCTTTCGTACTGTCCTTCATGACTCTGCTGTGACAAGCTATGATAACTAAGCTGCATGTCTCGCCAATGACCTGAAGAAAGCGATGGTGATTGCTCAGGACCATGCCACAAAAGAGCAGAAGAGACATGCTCAGCTGTACAACAGGAAAGTGAAGGGATCCAACATTAACATCGGTGACAGAGTGCTCTTGGCCAACAGGAAGGACAGGGGTAAGAAGAAGCTTGCTGACCGGTGGGAATCAACCATTTACACTGTAGTGGACATGAACCCAGAGACGCACACATACAGGATCCACAACACAGTCACTGGACAGCCAATTTTCTTCCTGTGGAGGACATATGCAACATGTCTGACCCTGTGGAGGAACTGATGGCATCAGAGAGGATGGAGAGACCTTGTTTGAGAGAGAGAGCGAGACTCTTTTCAGAGCTAGTGAGAGCCTTGATGCTGGAAGTGACAGAAACTCACCTGTGGCTGTGGAGGAGGGACAGTGCCCTTTGACTGATCCGGAACCTGTGGACTCTGAGAGAACCATAGAATGGATCACACAGCTGTCTGCACCAAGTCTGTCAGAAGCAGATGTTACTGACATGACAAGCATGACCTCTGACCCACGGAACTGCTCTGTCTCACCTGGGGGCCACATGACAGATCTGTCTGTGACTTGTGACTCTGCTCCTGTGACTGCTGTGGACATCTTGACAAGTATGAGTCAGCCAGCCCCTGCTCTCAGTACCATGATACACACAGACAATGCTTCAGACATTTTGCACACTGTTGCCAAGACCTCAACCATGCACTGTGACCATTCTAATGCACAGACAAAAGTCACGTCAAGATTTGGTTGCCTAGTCAAACCTGTGAACAGGCTCATACAGACCATGTCCAGGCAGGATGTTGTTCAGGACAAGTTCAGTGTTAAAGCTGTTTGCAAATCAGTGTTCCGGGCTTTTGCTAACTAAAACCTTAAATCAGACAGCCTATGCCCCTTTTGGGTCTGAAAGTTTTTGTATTGATATAATATTCTGCTGTTTTCATTTTCTACCGTGTCATGAGCCTGCACTACACTATGTTTTGGGGTCTTGTGGGGTGTATAAGGCACCCTGTTACCAGTTGCTGGATTGAGGGATAAGCGCTGCTCTCATACCACTTCATCCTTAAGGGATGTTTGGTGTTGGTTTTCTTGTTTATGGCCCCTGGTAATTTGTGAACTTGTAGTGTTCTCTATGGTGTAGACTGTGTAGTTGGTGCTCATATTCGATAAAATTCAGTGGGGGTGGGTGTAACAGAGTTAAAAATGCACTTTATTGAATATTTATTTCCAATTTGTATTTGTAAGTTTTATTTATCATTTTATGATTATTTTGAGTATTTATGAATTTTATCTCTGAGTTATTTTCATTTACCATTATTTTATAAATTTTCCCTGTGTTAATTACCCTCCTGTACTCTGCCCTTTTCGTTCCTCCTGGGCTTCTGTAGCCCCTCCCCTCTGCCCTCACAGTCCTGTTGTGTTCTGCTGAGGGTAAGTTGTGTGGAAAATACAGAAGTAATATTGTGTTATTTTCTTTAAAAGTTTAGTCATTTATGTTGAAATATTCAGTGTATATTATTCTGTTACATACTTTATGTTACCAAGTTGTTTTGTGTTGCTTTGTACCATTAATATAAGAGTTGTGGATGTTTTTAGTTTTGCGTTTTTGGCGTGATTTGTTCATGAAGTCGTGTAACCCATGCAGCATTAGTTTGCTAGTTTGCACTTCCTGGTGGTGCTATCATTATATGTGTACATGTTTAGGAGCGGGCGGCACGGTGGTGTAGTGGTTAGCGCTGTCGCCTCACAGCAAGAAGGTCCTGGGTTCGAGCCCCATGGCCGGTGAGGGCCTTTCTGTGTGGAGTTTGCATGTTCTCCCCGTGTCCGTGTGGGTTTCCTCCGGGTGCTCCGGTTTCCCCCACAGTCCAAAGACATGCAGGTTAGGTTAACTGGTGACTCTAAATTGACCGTAGGTGTAAATGGTTGTCTGTGTCTATGTGTCAGCCCTGTGATGACCTGGCAACTTGTCCAGGGTGTACCCCGCCTTTTGCCCGCAGTCAGCTGGGATAGGCTCCAGCTTGCCTGCGACCCTGTAGAAGGATAAAGCGGCTAGAGATAATGAGATGAGATGTTTAGGAGCAGAGGTGTAGGAAGGAAGAGACAGAAGATTTATAATCTGTGTTGATGTCTTCTGCAGGTATGTGTTTTTCTTTTTGGGTTATAAATTTTGTTGTTTTGTTACTTCACCCCACGCTCTGTGTTCATTTTTCTTGTGTATATATTTCTCTCTTTTTTTATGAAATGTTTTTCTGTAAAAATTTTAAAGCTCTGCTCTGACAGTCCTGTTGTGTTCTGCTGAGGGAGCAGAGGTGTAGGAAGGAAGAGACAGAAGATTTATAATCTGTGTTGATGTCTTCTGCAGGGGAGAAAATAAATACAGGAAAGCAGCATCCCAAGTCCTCTTCCTTCATGCCCAAACACACACCCCATTACACAAGCATTAGGTCTAATAAAATATATCACATCCAAAGCCCACATCTAGATATATATTTTAATGCTGCACAGAGCTTTCACATTGACCTGATATAAAATGTCCTCCACACACACAGGAATACTTTGTTGGCAGCCTGTATTCCCGGTTAACTGCAGCTCACCATTTTTCTCATCTTTCTGGGTTCACCTGGAAGTGGTGAAAAGTTAAACCAGACTTATCTCCACATCTGTTATTACATCCAACAGCACTACAGGTCTCTGGCATTGTTCTTTTAGATGTAACTTCTACAAGTTTATCTGTAGATATTTACTGAATTGGGCTTACAATCACTTGTGGACACTTGGGCCGATCATTGTCAAACACAAAGCTTGGCCAGATAAACAGATGACGTCATGTGAAAGGCCCCTATAACTCCATACTTGATACTTTGGAGTTGAGCCCATGCATCCTAAGGCTAAGATACCTAAGCACTAGCCAGAATGATTTAGTTATCTGTCCAGATAAATAACACATCATCTAACCTTGCTCTATCTTGCAGTTGCACTCACTAGGCAGGTTCTCAGCTCGGGGGAGAGCAGAGTCTGCCATGTTTGACCGCACTAACTTGTTTTGGTTAGACATTGGTCAAAACACGCCCCATGGTGGTCATATGATATTGCTGCTTGCTTTGGCAATTTTTGGAATCGTAAAATGCGGGACGCATTTCATCTCAGCAAAACAGTGACACGTAGGGTATGTGGCATGTACAGTATCTCAACATCTCGAAATTCCAACAGTTACAGCCATAGAATATTTTGCCCAGAATTCAACTTAGCAGTCAGCACTTTTAAGAAAGTGAAAATATATTCTAGCCTCATAACATGTAAACTAAAATGTTGCAAGCATTTTATATTTTTATTTTGATAATTGTTAGGTTAAATTTTATTATATGTAGGTTAAATCAAGATATATGTAGGTTATATGTAAGTTTACTTAAGTTTTAATTCTTGGCCAAGAATTCAGCAAGTTATTCTGTGACAAAATTATATTAGTTGAAACGACCTTATGTCTCGGCTAGACATTGTTTGGGAACATTTTGTTTATTTTTTGATATGAATGTGTATTTTGATCAGAGAAGTGTCTGAAGGATTCACCAAGGTCTGTTTTGGTGTCAGATCGACTCACACACACTCTGAAATGGTAGAATTAAGGTTCATGTTTATGTTAATTCATTTAGTTGAAACTTAGGTTTATAGCTTCTTAAAAGCTTGAAATATACTATGGTAGTAATTTGGATCCCGTAATTAATGAATGCATTCCGTGATTAATGTTAGTTTTATAGTTTTAGATTAGTTTCATAATGACATTATAATTATAGTTAAGATCTTATGATTCTAAGGGTTTTTAGTTTAAAAGCATTAACCTAATTTAGTTATGAGTTTAATCCTGTTAGTTGTTTAATTGTTCTCTCTCTTTCAGACATATTCTCATTGTTCTTATGTTTAAGTTAAGAAGTTAAGTTCTTATTTTTATGTTTATTTTCTTATAACATTCTTTGTTTTAGCATTATTAAAGACATATTGTTATTTGTTATTTTGCTTATGTTGATGAAATAAAGATGTAATTTACTGACTTAACACACATTCATGTGTTAAGAAATTATGTTAATTATTAAGATCCTTTCTGTGCAAACTAGTGTCTTTGACCTTCTCTGAGTAGACTCCGTAGACTAGACATTATCTGTGTTTAGACATTCCATGCTATTCCATGAATATTAACCATAATATTGATCATAAGCCGAGACTCTGATATCTATCTGTACCTTACTGTCATCAGAAATATGTTATTATATTATGATTGATTCAAGATCATTACACACTTCTACATAGACGCACACCCATCACACACACACACACACACACACACACACACACACATGAAGACAAAACATAAACACAGAGATACTATAAGATGTTTCCAAGAATGTTTTCATTTCGACGAAGTGACTGTGTGAATAAACTGGCATGTGAACTCTCTGGTGTTCCCTTGTCTGTTTCTCTCGACCTGATCATTCGTCCTCGGATCCGAGGGGGGCCCACGAAGGAATCGGGGTCTCTTGCTGGGTTGAACCCCAACAATAATTATGGCCTATGGTGCAAAAAAAGGAAAAAAATCTCAAAATATGAGAATATTTCATTTTGAGTAAAATGGTACAAGTACCTTGTATCTCTTGGACTAATTCAGTACATGCAACCACAATCATGAGGAAGACTGCTGACTTGACAATTGTCAAGATGATGATCACTGACTGCCACAATGAGGGGAAGCCACAAAAGGTCATTGCTGAAAAGGCTGGCAGGAAAAGGTGCACAAGCTACAGGAATGACCACAGGCTTGAGAGGTTTGTCAAGAAATGTATATTCAAGAACTTTGGAGAGCTCCACAAGGAGTGGACTGAGGCTGGTGTCAGTGCATCAAGAGCTACTATCCACAGATGTCTTCAGGAAAGGGGATACAACTGTCACATTCCTAATATCATGTCACTCTTGAACCAGGGACAATGTCAGAAGTGTCTTAACTGGTCTCAGGAGAGAAAGAACTGGACTGTTGCTCAGTGGTCCAAAGTTCTCTTTTCAGATGAAAGCAAATTTTGCATTTCATTTAGAAATCAATGTCCTAGAGCTTGGGTGGCCAACCCGCGGCTCGCGAGCCGCATGCGGCTCTTTGCCCGGTGTCATGCGGCTCTTACGTTCATATTGAAGTTTGTGGGGTTTTTTTTTATGTGCGTGTGCGCTTTGCTTGAGTTCAGTATGGTATTTTCGTCAAATGCATCTTCGCTTTGCTTGGGTATATTACGGTATTTTCAGGTCATGTCAAATGCGCATGTGCGTGAGATAATCGCTAAGTTTTTGGGCAAGGTGTATCTTGTGTCAAGTAGCCTCTCAAAATGGCAATGAAAAAATGCACAGCAAAACAAAAATATGAAGACGAACATAGGACATTTTTAACAGAGTGGGAGAGTTTATACTTTTTTGTTGAACGTAATGGCAAGCCATTCTGCCTTATATGTCAGTTGTCATTAGCTCATTTCAAAGCTTCCCGCCTCCCTGAATAAGCAAGGAGCCAGATATGCAACACTAATTGAAAACCTGCACGAAAGCTTTGTAACCCAGTTCCATGATATACTGTACAACTGAAAAGGCCACAGGTTACGTTCCTCGTCGACCCATTCAATGCAGAGATGGACTGTTTGAAAGCCCTGCTTGTCACAGATGAGGCTGCGGCTGAGTTGGAGATGATCGATCTTCGTGAGGAAGACCAACTGAAACCTGTTTTGAGGGAAGGCACCATTGAGTTTTGGAAAAGTGTGCCATTGGAAAAATACCCGAATGTGAAACGGGCTGCGCTTAAGATACTGTCAATGTTTGGGTCAACATACGTCTGCGAGTCTGTGTTCTCTACCATGAAACACGTGAAGTCAAAGCATCGTTCTGTTCTGACTGAAACCCATGTGAAAGAACTGCTTCGAGTGGCAACGACGGAATACAAGGCAGATTTGAAGAGGATTGTTCAAGGCAAGGAATGTCAGAAGTCCCACTAAGCAACATGCATAGTAAGTGCACACAATATTGATTGCTGTAAATGACTGGCCTGTGGTATTAGTACTGACTGAAGGAGTAAATTTCTCTCATGTTGGCATGTGACATTTACTATTAATCTGGCTGAGCAGAGGTGCGTGAGCGTGTGTGTCTGTGAGGGAGAGAGAGCGGGGGGCGATGTTCATGTGCGGTCATGTGTATGGTGTGGCTTTTTTTTGGTAATGCCATGAGTCCCACTAAGCAGCATGCATAGTAAGTGCACACAATGTTCATTGTTAAAAATGACTGGCCTCAGCCTGTGGTCTTAGTACTGTAGGAGTAAATATGTTGGTGTGTGACATTTACTATTAATCTGGCTGAGCAGAGGTGTGTGTGTGTGAGAGAGAGAGAGAGAGAGAGAGGAAGGGATGGGTGATGTTCGTGTGCCCATGTGTATGATGTGGCTCTTTGCAGTAATACAGTAAAAAAATGTGGCTCTTGGTCTCCAACTGGTTGGCCACCCCTGTCCTAGAGTCTAGAAGAAGAGAGGAGAAGCACAAAATCCAAGGTGTTTGAAGTCCAGTGTGAAGTTTCTGCAGTCTGTGATGATTTGGAGTGCCATGTCATCTGCGAATGTTCATCCACATTGTTTTATCAAGTCCAAAGTCAATGCAGTCATCTACCAGGAGATTTTAGAGCACTTAATGCTTCCATCTACGGACAAGTTTTATGGAGATGTGGATTTCCTTTCCCAGCAGGACTTGACACTTGCCCACAGTGCCAAAACTACAAACAAATGGTTTACTGACCATGATATTCCTGTGCTTGATTGGCCAGCCAACTCACCTAAACTGAACCCCATAAAAAATATATATTTGGTATTGTCAAAAGGAAGATGAGAAACACCTGACCCAAAAATTTAGACAAGCTGAAGACCACTATCAAAACAACCTGGGTTTCAATATTACCTCAGCAATGCCACAGGCTGATCACCTCCATGTCATGGTGCATTGGCACAGTAATTCATGGTAAATGAGCCCCAACCAAGTACTGAGTGTAAAAATGAACATACTTTTCAGAAGTTGAACATTCCTTTATTATAAATCATTTTTGATTGATCTTAGGAAATATTCTAATCATTTCAGATACTGGATTTCTGTATATCATGAGCTACAAGCCATAATCATCAAAATTAAAACAAAAAAAGCTTGAAATATTTCACTTTGTGTGATGAATATAGAATACATGAAAGTATAACTTTTTTAATTAAAGTGCAAAAAAAATTTTTTCCATGATATTCTAATTGTTTGAAATGCACTCGTACTTTGTACTTAATATACAAGCACTGATTTCTAGCTATGATAAATTTTCTGTATAATTTGTTTTTCATCATTGGTTGATAGTCTAAAACCAAGGGAAATCCATGTCACATGCCAATGGCTGTAGGTGCAGGCTAGACCCAATAAGCAGTCACAACTTGCGCAAGAGCAGAGAATATAAAAGAGTCTTTTATGCATCTAAAATGAAGCATAATGAAAAATGGTTGCAACTAGCCAAAAATATGACAGGTAATAATGTGAATGGGAATCAGTTCAAAAACAGAGAGCATGAAAAAAATAATGCTTCCCAAGTGCTGCCTGAAGGAAAAAAAAATCTAAAGATTCCAGAGCACAATCCCAAAGTGGAAGTATAAGCTCATAATCCAGAAACAGTCAGCAAAGAAGTAATCCAAACAGTTGGCAAAAAGTAATCCACAAATGCTGAGCAAAGTTGTAATCTGAAAAAAAAAGAGTCCAAAGGAAAAAAAATCAGAGCAAAACATGGACATAAACTGACAGCAGTGGAGATAATTCCATGTTGGGAAATCTCCAAGCAGTGTTAATATCAAGCCATAGATGAGCAAATTAGAGACAGGTGTGCTGGCCATAGGGGAAGGAAGGCCAGGCCTAGGAAAAATATGAGATGGAGTGTGATGGCAAAAATACAAAGAAGACAGAGTGAAATGCAAGATGTGGATCAGGACCTAGAGGTTCCAGGCTGGATAGGGACAGTGCCCCCTCTGATGGATGCCTCTGGGCATCCAAGATAGGGCTTCCAGATTCTTGCAATGGAAGTCCCTGATGAGCAAAGGGTCCAGGATGAATTGTGCAGACACCCAAAACCTTTCCTCCAGGACATACCCCTTTCATTCAGCCAGGTACTGCAACCCCTGACCTCAGCAACAGACCTTTAGCAGCCTATTGACAGACCAGGCTTCACCTCCATTGATGAACCTGGTGGGAAGGGTCTTGGAAGGTGGGAAGAATGGACTGGAGACCAGGGGTCTCAGTTGAGAGACATGAAAGGAGACCTGAACATGATGCATAGACCTGGATAACAGCAGTCTGACAGTAGTAGGGTTAATGACTTTGGAAATGGGAAAAGGACCAACAAACCTGAGAGCCAGCTTACCAGAGGAAACTTGAAGGGGAAGGTTAGCAGTGGATAACATGACCTTCTGTCTGAGACAATAAACTGGATCTGGCATGTGGTGTTGGTCTGCCTTCCTCTTGTACAATTGGCTGGAGTGTAATAGGTGATATCTAGTATGTGTCCAGGCTCTACAACAGCATCAAATGAAGGTTTGGGCAGAAGGGGATGGACACCTCCACTTGCTTGGAGAAAAGAGGTGGTTGTTACCTGATGTAAAATTGAAATGGGGTCAACCAAGTCAAGGATGAAGCAAGGCTATTATGCACATATTTGATCCATGGCAGGGCCTGGCTCCAGGAGGATACATCACCAGATGTCAAGCACTACAAGGCGACCTCTAAGCTCTGATTGGTGTGCTCCATCTGCCCATTGGTCTGTGGGTGGTAGCCTGAGGAAAGACTAGGAGTTGCCCAAATTAGTTTACAGAACTCTTTCAAAAAATGAGCTGAGAACTGTAGACCCCTGTCAGACACCATGTCCAGTGGCATACCATGAATCCTGAAAACAAGGTGAATTAGAAGTTTGGCAGTATCTTTAGCAGATGGCACCTTGAGGAGAGGGATAAAATGAGCCACTTTAGAAAAATGATCAACATGTGGGGTGCATCTTACCATCCTTGGCTGTTCTCTGGGGCAGGACTACTCCTATGCCAGTGTCCAAGGCATCCACCTCAAGCATGAACTAAGCTATAGGATCAAGAATGATAAGAACAAGTGCAGTGGAAAACTTGGTTTCGAGTAATGTGAAGGTGTTCTCAGCATGGTTATTCTAGTGAAAGGGGTGCTTGGAAGAGGTGAGCTCAGTCAGAGGGATGGTGATAGAGCTATAATTCCTGATGACTCTTTGGTAAAAATTGGTGAACCCCATGAAGCATTGCAACTCCCTATGAGAAGAGGGAATGGGCCATTCTGAGACTGCTTTTACCTTGTCCAGGTCCATGCCTGAGGAAATAATTAAGAACACAAATGAGAAAGTGTGCTTAGGGAATTCACATTTCTTTGCCTTGGGAAAAAGTTGATTCTCTAGAAACTGCTGCAAAACCTGTCTGACATGGAACTGGTGAGTCTAAAGCATGGGGGGGGGGGTGTCAAGATATTGTTGAGATATACAAAACACAAATTGGTTGATGTAATCCTGTAAGATATCATTAACCAGTGCTTGGAAGATGGATGGAGTGTCAGTAAGCCCGAATGATAAGACCAAATGCTCAGGTTCCCTGTAGGTATGATAAAATCTGCCTTCCACTCATCCTCTCTTATGCCTACCATCTGGTTTGCATCGTGGGGGTCCAGCTTAGAGAAAAATTGAGTCCCCTGCAGCAGCTTAAAGGCCATGGACATGAGAGGTAACAGTTCTTGATGGTGATCTTGTTTAAGCCTCAATACACAATGCAGGGCCTGAGAGACTTCTCTTTCTTCACCATAAAGAAGAAACCTGCTCCCACAGGAGACAATGAAGGATGAATGATGCCAGCTGCTAGAGATTCATATATAACACACACACACACACACACACACACACACACACACACACACACACACACACTTGTTCATGGTCTTTCTCTCAGGAGGAGAGAGAGAATAAATGCAACCCTTGGGAGGAGTGGTCCCAGGTAGCAGTTTGATAGACGAGTCATAAGGCTGATGAGGAGGAAGAGAGGTGGGCCAAGCCTTACTGAACACCTGACAAAAGTTCCAGGTACTCCAGAAGAATATTAGAAAGACTGATGATCTCATGAGAACTGATGACTTGAGAGGCCAGAGGAGTCTGAACAGAAGACAAGCAGGTTGTGAGGCAGCAGGTCCAGGAGAGGGCAGTTCCATTAAACCAGTTGATATGGGGATTGTGTAGGCGTAACCAAGGAAGGCCAAGAATGATAGGTTCATGAGAGTTATTTGTGGTGAAGAAGGAGATTCCACATGGTTCTCCAACACCTTCAGAGCAACTAACTGACATAGGAGACAGGACTGAGTTTGGTGCTGTTTAGTGCTCTGGTGACTAATGGGCAGCTTAACTCCCACAAGCTGACCCTCAGCTCCTCAGCCAAAAAAAGTCTTAATGAAGCTTTGGTCCACCCCAGAGTCAATGACTGTCTTAACCAGGCAAATCTTATCCTGGAAAATTAGTTTTAAAGGAAGTACCGAGATCTTGGCAGTAGAAAAGTGTGTCAGTATACCCACCCATATCCCAGCTGTTACTGGTAGGCAGGCCCTTTTAACAGACAATGAGAAATGAAAGGTCCAGATTTACCACAGTAAAAATAGGACCTGGTCTCATAGTGGCACCTTCTCTCCTCCGGAGTAACTTGGGTTCTGCCTAACTGCATGGGCTCAGATTTGGTGGAAGTGATTGCCTCAGATGGAGGGACAGTGGTCCTAGGCTCAAACCTAAGGCTTCTTCTCAGATTGCATTGGCGTAAATGGGTGTGCACCCAGCCTGCAAGGTCCACTAGGCCATCCAGACTCTCCAGGAGGTCATGAGGAATGATCTCATTCAAAATAGAGCTATTTAGTCCATGAAGCAAGGCATCATACAGAGCACTTGTATTCCAAGCCACTGCCATGGCCAGAGTGCAAAACTCAATGGCATAGTCATAAACCAGTTGGCTACTTTGCTTGAACCCCCATTAGTCATCTTGCTGCCTCCTTGCCCTTTGGTGACCGATCAAAATCTTTCTGCATCTCTACAGAAAGCTCCTTGTAACTTGAACAACAAGGGGCCCTGGCATCCCAAACCACTGTCTGCCTGTCCCAAACCCTTCCAGTCAAGAGCATGAGGACATAGGCTGCTTGAGAGCTCTCAAAGGGGAAAGCAGAGGCCTGAAGTTCCATCAACTGAGCACTGGGAATAGAATGAGCGGCAGGTTATGGTTCACCATTATAAGGCTGCGGAGCAGGCAGTCGCGGCTCTCAGTGGGGTTGCAGTGCAGGGACACCTGGTGAGCTGACAGACACAGCAGCTGGCTGGCTAGAGATAGAAGCCTGAAGCCTCTCCATGTAAGATGAGAGTCTCTGCAGTGTCTCCTTGATAGACATCATGTCTTGGTGGACTGCTGCAATCTTTTGCTGGTGGAATCTGAGAATCAAGCATTGTTTAGACAATGCAGCTCTGTGTCAATGTTTGCTGGGTCCCTTCTTTGTCAGAATTATTCTGTCATGTGCCAATGGCTATAGGTGCAGGCTAGACCCAATAAGCAGACACAAACATGCACAGGAGTAGAGAATAGAAAAGAGTCTTTAATGCATCTAAAATGAACCACAAAGGAAAAAGGGGTGCAGTGAGCCAAAAATCTGAAAGGTAATAATGTGAACAGGAGTCAATTCAAAAACAGAGCGCATGAAAAAAACAATCCCTACTGAGCTCTGTGTGTGTGTGTGTGGGGGGGGGGGGGGGGGGGGGAGTCTAAAGAGTCCAGAGCACAACTCCAAAGCAGGAGAATGAGCTCATAATCCAAACCATCAGCAAAAAGTAATCCAATGATGCTCAGCAAAGTAGTAATCTGGAAATAGAGTCCAATGGAAAAATCTGAGCAAAACACAGGCAAAAACTGACATAGCAGCGAAGATAATTCCACATTGGGAAATCTCCAAGCAGTGTTAATATAGAGCCATAAATGAGCAGATCAGAGATGGGCGTGCTGGCCGTAGCACAGGGAAGGCTGGGGGGGGGCATGGGGTGAAGTGTGAAGGTGAAAATATGAAGAGGACAGAGTGAAATGCAAGACCCGGATCAGGACCTAGAGGTTCCGGGCTGGATCGTGACTATCCAAGGTTCAGATTTGAATTTGATTTTCTTCTTTGAAATATTTTTTGGAGGAATATGAGAGTTCATAATTTCATTATATTTACTGAGAAAGCTGGAGAATATTTTATTCATATCAGACTTGCCAAAGAATTGGCTAGGTGAGTCATAGAAACCATAGAAAATATGATCACATCACCCCTGTCTTATCCACACTGCATTGGCTCCCAATCAAATTTCGTATTGATTATAAAATACTACTATTGACCTTTAGAATAGAATAGAATGCCTTTATTGTCACTATACACATGTACAATGAGATTAAAGCATCTCCAATAACAGTGCAAACAGTGTGTAGAGAGGGGGGGAGAAAAAAAGGGAGGGTGTAAGGGGGGTAAGGTGCACAGTCTGAGGTGTATGTGTTGTGGTCTCGCACCACAGTACCTGAGTGAACTTCTGGTCCTTTATGACCCACTACGTCGACTTAGATCAAAAGGTCCAGGCTATCTGCTGGTACCTCATATAGTGAAGGCTACATCAGGGGGCAGAGCCTTTTCTTACAAAGCCCCACAGTTATGGAACAGCCTTCCAAGTAGTGTTCGGGAATCAGACACAGTCTCAGCATTTAACTCTAGGCTGAAAACATATCTGTTTAGTCAAACCTTTTCTTAATTGTGTTTATGAGGAAAAGGAGTAGATCTGGAGGGTCCTCAGACATAGAGTGTTTTGGTAAACTGGGATGTATGGATGCTATCAGTCCCCCACTCGCTTGCTCACTCGAGTTTGTTGACAGTGTAGTGGCTGCTGCTTTATGTCCTGGGGCTCCCTCATGCCCGTGTTGCCTTCTAGCTCTCCCCTTTTAGTTATGCTGTCATAGTTAGTTTTGCCAGAGTCCCTGCTTGCACTCAGCACAAAATGTATACTGCTTCTACTTATTCAGGTGATACTGGGCATACCTAACAACCTGTGTTTTCTCTCGTCTGAGAGTTTTTCCTTGCCACCCTTGCCACAGGCTTGCTCATTGGGGATAGATTAGGGATAAAATTAGCTCAGGTATAAAGTCGACAATGTCTATTGTTAAAAGCGCTATAGAAATAAATTTGACTTACACTTTTTTCCCCAATTTTATGTGTAACACGACAATGACAGACCAGATGCTCACGGATTAAGAACAAACTCAGGGTTTTAATAGACACAGTGAGAGAAGGCAATGTACAATAACCAGGTCAGGTCGATACCGGAAAATCCAACGGAGTAATGAGGGCTAGACAAATCATGGTCATGAAACGAGTGAGAACCCAAGAACCAGAAATCAGGAAAACACAGGCAGAATAAACACAAGGGCTAGGCAAATCAGAGTCAAGAAACAGGCAGAGATCAAGAAACCAGGAAGCGAGAGAAAAGAGCAAACAAACAGAAGGGCTAGGTGAAACGGGAAGAAACCGGAAGGCAAAAAGAATCATACATGGAAATGCAATCAGATACAAAAGCTCAGTAGGCTCACAAAAAATGTGGAGGCAATACTGTGCAAAGAAGTAAACAAACAGAGGGGTATAAATACAGACAAACAAAAAGGTACAGGTGATAACAATTAGAACTCGGGGGAGCCACTCCTAGGAAGTGGCTCTGGATTGGGTGCACGTGGTAGTGTCAGGTGTGTGAGTGGGATTGTGGGAAGTGGAGTCCAGAGAGTTAGGTGAGTCCGGGAGCGTGACATTATGATTTTGGGATATCCTTGTGAATTGTTCTCTGCTTGTTCTCTGAAGCACACTATGAACTGTGACAATAAATTTTGGATTACTTCTAATAAACATCATGAGTTTATGTAGTTCTGTCCCACATCTCACTCACACATGTTACATAAGATCATAGGAAATTGGAATGCATCAGAGGAAAGGAGAATCTCATTCACCAGAGTTTTCTAATGTGAACAGAGGCAAGCAATGGAGGTGGCACCCCATCACCTTTTTTTACGTGATGGATTTTGTGATTTGGAGTCAATTTGGTGGGTTTTATTTATGCTACAAATTAATAAATTATAAAAATAAGTTTACAATTTTGCTCATGAAGTATAACAAATGTGATTGTCCTATGTCAGGAGATACTGTATGTTCAAGTGTGTGTGTGTGTATTTTATATATATATATATATATATATATATATATATATATATATATATATAAAACACACACACACACACACACACACACAGGAATCCGTTGAATTCCTTGACATCTCAAACTACCTGCACACACACACAAACACACACAGGAATCCGTTGAATTCCTTGACATCTCAAACTACCTGGTGCTGCAGATATCTTTCTTTACGGACAAACAGATGAAAACCTGGAAGAGTATGGAGGAGTGCAACTTTTTATATGTGACTGGGTTAAAGATCTGGGGATCAGGACACTACATGATAAATCCTGTATCATTTTTGCCTACATAAATAGGAGTTTCTGGGCTTTTTGTCCGTGTCTTTCCGATAGTTGCTAGGATGCTACAAGTTTCGGTATTGAATGTAAACAAATGACAGCCGTTGGATTCCCAATCCTCCCTGCACTTCTCTTCCAGCAGGCAATACAGATCCATAGAATTTACCCACAATTTTTTATAGTACTCTGTGTGTGTGTGTACACGCATGCACCGTGTGTGTACACTCTGCGTGTGTATGCGTGCGCGTGTATGCACGTTAAATGTAGAGGAGGAATGTGACAAAAAGGCTAGTTCATCTTAATTTACCCACAAATGTATTTATTCCACTTGAAAAGTGAATGTCAAACCAGCTACCAGATTTGGGACACAACAACATCCTGAACTATTTAGTATTTGGCTTCAAACTTGAAAAAAAAAAATTGCGGCCCACTAGATAGTGCTTCATGGCCCATTAGTGGGCCGCGGCCCAGTGGTTGAGAAACACTGCCATAGACAATACCTGTTACAACCCTGGTGCCAGGGGTCGTGTGTGTGGTTATGTGTGGGTGTGTGTTTTTTTTCTCTCTCTCTCTCTTTCTCTCTCAGGTGGACGCCCCTTCCTCTTATACGCAGCTGTTCCCACTCACCTCATTGAGGGGCCATGTTTAAAAGTGAGAGGCAGACGCCTTTCGAGAGGTGTGTGAGCCGGTGGGCTGTGGTGGTGACAGTTAGGAGAGAGAGAGTTGTGAGCTGTGTCTAGCGAATGTGTGCTGCTCCTTTAAGGGAAAAGGAGCGTACGTAATCCCGGAACTGTTTGGTTGTGGTTTGTTTATTGTAGTTTTGGTGAGAACCTGGCTCTTGTTTGTTTTTGTCCTTTGTTTGGAGACCACTGCTTTTAGTTGTTTTTTCTACTATTTTGTGAATAAAAACGGTTTCCATTTCGGCCCTGAGTCCGCCTCCTTGTCCTCTTCTTCCTCCCGGGTCTTTTTTGATTTATCTCTGTTGCTTCCCCCCATCCCCTATTTGCCGCGGGGAACGTAACAAGTGGGGGCTCATCCGGGATCTCTCCATCGAAGGAGAGGGTTTTGGTTGTGGATCACCGGCGTGTGTGTGGTTTTTGACAGTCTCCCTGGTTGAGATAGGTGAGTGTCCAGCTAGGCTGATTTCAGTCTTTCCATCAGGCACTCGTTTATTATTTTGCCCTTTTTGTTTTTGGAGTAATCCTGGGTGGGGATATATTTCCCTGGTGGGGGTAGGCGTTCGGGGCTCCAGCCGCCGAGGGATAGCCTTTAAAGTCGCCTCGAGCCCGGCACGCTCTGAGAAGATTGAGGTAGGTGAAGTGTTGGTTAGGTGGGAACCGGGGTTGAACTGTTAGCCGGTGGGTCTGTGTTGTGTAGTGGGTTAGTTGTGTTCTCTTGTTTTGTGACTGTAGTGCTACTGTTAGCCATGGCAACATTTGATGTAGCAGAGTTTGCGGCCGGTCCTATGTGGGGTCAATTGAAGGGGTGTAGGAAACGGGACTTATTCGAAATCGCCAGGCACTATGGTGTCTCCGTCCCATTTTCTCTCCATAAGTGTGACCTGAAGGCTGAGGTTGCGGAGGCTCTAGTGGCTAAGGGGGTGCTTAGTCTGGCGCCCAGGGATTTCCCAAGTGGTATCAGGGAGACAAATGTTGCGGTGAGCCACCCCTCTTCTCCTTTGGAGGAGCTGGCTGAGGCCCAGCCGACTGGGTTGACTCCTCACTCCAGTGTGCTGGAGGAAAAGAAGCCGGTCACTCTGCCGCAATTTGACCCTTTTCCAGTCGAGTCCTCCCCTGGTTTGAAGATTGACACTCGGCTAAAGTTTCGTCTCGCTCGCCTCCAGCTGGAGAAGGAGGAGCGTGAGAGGGAATTCCAACTTCGGAGGGAGTTGGAATTGAGGAAACTGGAGGCAGATACAGCGATTAAAATGAGGCAGTTGGGACTGCAGACAGGGTCGGGGGTGGTGACCAAGTCGCCGCCGTCTCTGACCGGAGGGGGCTCTGATGTGAGTAAAAACATTCACCTGGTCCCGGTGTTCCACGAGGCTGAGGTTGAGACCTATTTTAGTGCATTCAAGCGAATCGCTGTAGCATTAAGCTGGCCACAGGAGGTGTGGGCAGTTTTGCTACAGTGCAAGCTAAGTGGTAAAGCCCAAGAAGCTTGCACGTCACTCTCAGTTACTGATAGCCTAAAATATGATAAACTTAAAGGAGCTGTCCTGCGGGCATATGAGCTGGTGCCAGAGGCATACCGCCAATGCTTCAGGGGGCTCAGGAAAAACCATAGCCAAACTTATGCCGACTTTGCCTGGGAAAAGGGCATGTTGCTTGACAGGTGGTGTGCGGCATGTAAGGTTGGGGATGTAGCCTCCTTGCGGGAACTGGTGTTGGTGGAAGAGTTCAAGAACTGTGTTTCTGACCGTATCGTTACATACTTAAATGAGCGGAAGGTGTCAACACTGCAGCAGGTTGCGGTGCTAGCAGATGAGTTTTCACTGACGCACAAAACCAACTTCGACCGGCATGACACGTTTTCCACCCGCACCTTTCCTTGACTCGCTGGTGGGTCCAGCTCCCCGTCCCAGTTCACTTGCTCAGGGCCCAAGAGGGGGAAAGCCCTGCTTTTATTGCCTCATGCCGGGCCACCTGGTCGCTGACTGTGAGGCGTTGAAGCGGAGGCAGCAGGGGGCTGCACCAAAACCACCAAAAGGAGTGGGTCTGATTAAAACGATGGCCTCATCACCAATCAGTCAGTGTCCTGCCATACTTGAGTCAGACGAGTGTTTTAAACCGTTCATTTCTCGTGGGTTCGTGTCACTCACAGGTAGAGTGGAGGATCAGCGTCCGGTTACCATCCTCCATGACACTGGTGGTTCCCAGTCATTTATACTATCTAGCATTTTACCTTTGAATAAAGAGTCTGCCTGTGATGTGAGTGCTGTGGTTAGGGGGATTGGGATGAGTTTTGTGCCTGTGCTCCTCCACTGCATCCATGTGCGATCACAGTTAGTGACTGGTTTCTTTTCGGTGGCTGCTCGTGCCTCTTTCCCTATAGAAAGTGTTGAATTTATTATGGGAAATGACTTGGCAGGTGGGAAAGTTTACCCTTCTCCAGAAGTCGTGAGTGTCCCTACTGTATCTCTGTTCATGAGCCTGATATCTTAGCTGAAAAACACCCAGATGTGTTCGGCATCAGTGTCTTGACCAGAGCTCAGGCCCATAAGCAGGGTAAGGAAGTTAATTTGTCTGACTCTCTGTTCGGTACCACCCTGTTTGAGGACAAGCTGCCCCCTTCTGTTGAGTTGCCAGAGGTAGTGGAGACGGTTACCACTCCTGATGTCACCCTGCCACTAAATCGGGACGCCCTTATAAAAGCTCAGAGGGCTGACCCCTCTTTGAAAAAAGTGTTTTGCTGCTGTTGGTAATGATAATCATGGAAATAAAATAAAATCATTGTACTTACTGGATGAGGGTTTGTTGGTGCAGAGGTGGGTTCCGCGACCGGGAGGGGTGGATGAGGACTGGGGGTCGGTACATCAAATAGTGATTCCGGAGGGTTGTAGGCAGCATGTGTTGTCATTGGCCCATGAACATCTGTGGTCTGGTCATCTGGGGGTGACTAAAACGTATGATCGGGTCCTAAAACATTTCTTTTGGCCTGGAATGAAAGCGGACGTAGCCCGTTTTTGCCGAACGTGTCACACATGCCAGGTAACTGGTAAACCAAATCAAAAGGTTCCTCCAGCCCCGCTGTGTCCCATTCCCGCTGTCGGCGCGCCATTCGAGCATGTTATCATAGACTGTGTGGGTCTCCTACCAAAAACTAAATCCGGTAACCAGTTCCTATTGACGGTGATGTGTGTCGCGACTCGTTTTCCTGAAGCCATTCCCCTTCGGAAAATTATTGCATCAGTGGTGAGTAAAGCCCTCCTAAAATTCTTCACCACTTTTGGCCTTCCACGTATCATGCAGACGGATCAAGGCACGAATTTTATGTCAAAAGCATTCCGACAGGCCCTGCAATCCTTGGGGATTTCCCATTCCGTAGCTAGTGCTTACCATCCAGAGTCACAGGGTGCATTGGAGCGATGGCACCAAACTTTAAAATCAATGTTGCAGAAATATTGCTATGAGTCCGGGAAAGATTGGAATGAGGGGCTGCCGTTTATGCTTTTTGCTATCCGTGATGCTAAGCAGGAGTCACTTGGGTTTAGTCCATCGGAGCTGGTGTTTGGCCACAATATACGTGGCCCCTTAAAAGTGTTGCAAGACTGGGGGCTCGTCCGGGACCAGTTCCCCTCCTAAAACCAATGTTTTAGATTTTGTGTCACAGTGTAGAGCCCGATTACATAGCGCCACTTCGCTGGAGAGGGAGGCCCTTTCCACTTCCCAGGAGGATATGAAGAAGCGGTATGACCGTAAGGCGGTGGTGCGCCAATTCCACCCTGGTGACCAAGTGCTTGTGTTGCTACCGGTGCCTGGTTCTGCTCTCACCGCCCGGTTTCTGGGTCCGTATGTGATAGACAAAAGGGTATCAGACACGGATTATATCATCCGCACCCCTGAACGTAGACGAAAAACATGACTGTGTCATGTAAACATGTTAAAATCTTATTTTCCCAGAGAACCGTCTCGGGTGCGGGGCAGCGCTGAACAGCCGGCTTCCCTGGTTTGTGCTGAGGTACCAGGGGATGACGGACTCAATGTGCCCTCTGGTGGCCAACAGAGTGGTAAACTAACAAATTCTGAATTTCTGTCGGATGCTGACTCCCGTCTTTCTTACCTCCCAGCCGAACAGCGATATGAAATTCTGAGCTTGCTTCAGTCCTTTCCTACCTTGCTTGGGGATGTGCTGTCTTGTACTAAGGTATTGCAGCATGATATTGATGTGGGGGGGTCTGCTCCTATTAAGCAACATGCCTATCAATGCTCAGTAGATAAACGTCAGCTAATGAAGACTGAGGTGGAGTACCTGGTGGAAAACGGTTTAGCTAAGCCTAGTCGCAGCCCCTGGAGTTCCCCATCTTTGTTAGTGCCAAAAGCTGATGGAATGCCCTGTTTTTGTACTGATTTTAGGAAATGCGGTCACGGTGTCCGATAGTTTCCCTTTGCCCCGTATTGATGACTGCGTGGACAGTATTGGTCCGGCCACTTACATCACAAAATTAGATCTCTTAAAAGGGTACTGGCAGGTCCCATTAACACCTCGAGTGTCTGACACCTCGGCTTTTGTGACCCCCGACCACTTCATGCAGTACACAGTCATGGCATTTGGGTTAAAGAATGCGCCTGCTACTTTCCAGCGCTTAATGCACCAAGTGTTGGGTGATGTTCCACAGTGTAATGTAAAGCTCGATGATGTGGTGGTGTACTCTAGTAAGTGGTCGAGCCACCTGTCCACCTTGAGGACAGTATTTCAGTGGTTGGCGGATGCGAATCTAACTTTTAATCTTGCCAAGTGTGAATTTTGCAAGGCTACTGTCACCTATCTGGGTAAACAGGTGGGCCAGGGGCAGGTCCGACCGGTGGAGGCTAAAGTCTCGGCTGTGGTAGCCTACCCAGTTCCCACCACCAGGCATGAGCTGCGCCGTTTTTTGGGCATGACAGGCTATTATCGGTGCTTTTGTAAGAATTTCTCTGTTGTAGTCGCCCCTCTTACTACTCTGTGTAACCTGAACATCCCTTTTGTGTGGACCACAGAGTGTCAGCATGCTTTCGAAGTGGCTAAATCTCTCTTGTGTAGTGCCCCTGTACTTGTTGCACCTAACTTTTCTCTTCCCTTCCAGCTAGAAGTCGATGCTAGTGCATCCAGGGCTGGCGTGGTATTGCTCCAGAGTGATGGTAGCGGGGTTCCTCACCCAGTGTGTTTCTTCTCTGCAAAATTCCAACCCCATCAGCTGAACTACTCCACCATTGAGAAGGAAGCCCTAGCCATGTTACTTGCTTTACAGCACTTTGAGGTCTATGTAGGTTCAAGTACACTCCCAGTGACCGTGTACACTGACCATAATCCCCTTGTGTTTCTGGCCCAGATGTACAACCATAACCAATGGCTGATGCGTTGGTCTTTGTTGGTGCAGGGGTACAATATTGAGATCAAACACAAAAAAGGGGTTGATAATGTGGTAGCTGACGCTCTCTCCCGTGGGTGAGGTAACAAATTGAAAATTGTAAACCGGTATTCCCTACCACTTTCCTAAACAAACTGGGGGTTTGCTTTTTATGGGTGGGGGTGTTACGACCCTGGTGCCAGGGGTCGTGTGTGTGGTTATGTGTGGGTGTGTGTTTTTTTCTCTCTCTTTCTCTCTCAGGTGGATGCCCCTTCCTCTTATACGCAGCTGTTCCCACTCACCTCATTGAGGGGCCATGTTTAAAAGTGAGAGGGAGATGCCTTTCAAGAGGTGTGTGAGCCGGTGGGCTGTGGCGGTGGCAGTTAGGAGAGAGAGAGTTGTGAGCTGCGTCTAGCGAGTGTGTGCTGCTCCTTTAAGGGAAAAGGAACATGCATAATCCCGGAACTGTTTGGTTGTGGTTTGTTTATTGTAGTTTTGGTGAGAACTTGGCTCTTGTGTTTGTTTTTTTCTTTGTTTGGAGACCAGTGCTTTTAGTTGTTTTTTCTACTATTTTGTGAATAAAAACGGTTTCCATTTCGGCCCTGAGTCTGCCTCCTTGTCCTCTTCTTCCTCCCGGGTCTTTTTTTATTTATCTCTGTTGCTTCCCCCCCATCCCCTATTTGCCACGGGGAATGTAACAATACCTTTCTGAGAGCCACACATTGCTTTACACAAGCCCTGAACAAGGGCCAATGGTGGCTCTATGGCCTTCTGCCTAGAAGTACTGAGATTTACCACCAAATTGTTGTCCCTTTTTTATTTAAGAGAGCATGTGAACATCCTATGGAAAGAACATGCCCATATTTTCAAGTGGATTTTATATTTTGTCTCAAATCATTAACAGCTGATAGAAATCCCATTCTGTTGTCCTATGTGCCCAAAGGTCTGCTTTGTTTTCAAAATACAGGGAATGGCCCACAGGTGGGTCACAGTTATTGTTCTTAATATTTCGGTCATGGCATTGAACGTTATAATTCTTACAGAGGGGCATTTATTCATTTATTTTCTTGCTTTCAAATGAAGTTTTATATTGAAGACAGTAGGAGACAAGGGTTTTGCATCAGACCATGCCCCACTGGTAGAGTAAGCCAGGAGGATGGGCTTGTGGTTTATTCTGAGAACCCAAGGCCCAGTTCTCTCCCCTTCCCTGAGGTGATTATCAATCTGGAATGCCAGTTTGTAGAGGGTCTCTAGGGTGGGTGGTGGGTCTTGGGTGGTGAGCCCATACCCTCGCTGAGTCCTTGTTGATGCATTTCCAGCCAATTTTGGTATCCAGGGTGTGGAACTCCACCGTATCAAGCCTCAATGCCAGGCACTGCCCGAATGACCGATTTGCCCGACCAAGACGTTTGGGCAGAAATATTTTAGCAAGTTAGGCCTATTTGGGCACACCTATGGTCAGCTTCTTTAAGCACAAAAATTATTTTCGAGTTAGCACATTACAAAAAACAAGACATATTAACCAGCATCCTCGCCTCCCCTGTGATAACTGTCTTGTTTTTTTCTTCCTGATTTGTAATGGTGATTCTGGTTGGCTTGCTTCAGGCGCACATGCGCATTTGTGCTTTTCATCACTACGAGTGGTCTGAAGCCAAATGAAGGTGTCCAGCATCTGTTGCTGTTGTTCAAAGAAAACTACAGCTAAAAAAGCTCTACTACCGGATTACTTGGATAATCTTAGTCGGAAATTAGAATTTATTAGTGGTAATGGTCCATACAAAATTCCTCAAAATGACTGGAGTGACGGTGCAGATTTGTGGCCTAGTGTTAGCATTAGCTACTGTACATGCTGGAATATACCTTCTTTATCCCTGAAAAGTCCTGACATGGAAGAACAGTTTAAAAAAAACTACAAAAACAAGAAAACCTTATATGTGTAAAGACTTTTTCACAACATCAGCTTTTGGGAACAGAATGTTGCAAAGCCTCTCAAAAAGACTCCAACCTGAACTGTGGGCTGGATGATATTACTACCCCTCCATGTCTCATCAACCCCAAGGATATGTACTGTAGTTACAGAGCTATCTGCACTCTGTCATTTATACAGTGATGCTTATTATTGTTAAAACAATATCTGAAGTGTTATTTGTAAAATAACAAAATATCTTGCTCTAGACTTTCAAACAATGTTGTAAGATTTTATTTAAATTTTATCTAATAGTGGATGGTACAATAATTACAAATGCTAATAGAATCAGCACATTACAGTTGTAGCTGTAGTCATATAGTAACTATAATCACCCCTGTAATAATAAAAGCTAGTGGTAAGTACATTCAGTGAATGGAAAGACATGCTTTTGTGTCTCAAATAGTAAACCACACCCTCTACAGTAAATATATATATATCATTTACATAGTGAATTATCCCATAGCTAAATATATCTTACCCCATTTATCATTTGACATCGGCCCATCATGCATGCGAAGATGAGGAGGACAGGTTGTTTAATTTCCTCCTAAATGCAATGGCAAACTGAATGATAAGACAGTACTGCAGTATAGACTCCTGTTTTATAATGATTTTAGTTTTATAATTCTTCTTTGCAATATTGCTAGTCATTGTTAGCCAAAACAAAATGTTTTTTTGTCCTAAACTCTATATAAAAAGACATATTATGTACTAGTACTGTCCATACAGTGGTGCTTGAAAGTTTGCGAACCCTTTAGAATTTTCTATATTTCTTTATAAATATGACCTAAAACATCATCAGATTTTCACACAAGTCCTAAAAGTAGATAAACAGAACCTAGGTAAACAAATAAGACAAAAATATTATACTTGGTCATTTATTTATTGAGGGAAATGATCCAATAGTACATATCTGTGAGTGGCAAAAGTATGTGAACCTTTGCTTTCGGTATCTAGTGTGCCTCCCTTGTGCAGCAATAACTGCAGCTAAACGTTTGCGATAACTGTTGATCAGTCCTGCACACCGGCTTGGAGGAATTTTAGCCCATTCCTCCATACAGAACAGCTTCAACTCTGGGATGTTGGTGGGTTTCCTCACATGAACTGCTTGCTTCAGGTCCTTCCACAACATTTTGATTGGATTAAAGTCAGGACTTTGACTTGGCCATTCCAAAACATTAACTTTATTCTTCTTTAACCATTCTTTGGTAGAACGACTTGTGTGCTTAGGGTCGTTGTCTTGCTGCATGACCCACCTTCTCTTGAGATTCAGTTCAAGGATAGATGTCCTGACATTTTCCTTTAGAATTCTCTGGTATAATTCAGAATTCATTGTTCCATCAATGAAGGCAAGCTGTCCTGGCCCAGATGCAGCAAAACAGGCCCAAACCATGAAACTACCACCACCATGTTTCACAGATGGGATAAGGTTCTTATGCTGGAATGCAGCGTTTTCCTTTCTCCAAACATAACGCTTCTCATTTAAACCAGAAAGTTCTATTTTCGTCTCATCCATCCAAAAACATTTTTCCAATAGCCTTCTAGCTTGTCCACATGATCTTTAGCAAACTGCAGATGAGTAGCAATGTTCTTTTTGGAGAGCAGTGGCTTTCTCCTTGCAACCCTGCCATGCACACCATTTGTTGTTCAGTGTTCTCCTGATGGTGGACTCATGAACGTTAACATTAGCCAATGTGAGAGAAGCCTTCAGTTGCTTAGAAGCTACCCTGGGGTCCTTTGTGACCTCGCCGACTATTACATGCCTTGCTCTTTGAGTGATCTTTGTTGGTCGACCACTCCTGGGGAGGGTAACAATGGTCTTGAATTTCCTCCGTTTGTACACAATCTGTCTGACTGCGGATTGGTGGAGTCCAAACTCTTTAGAGATGGTTTTGTAACCTTTTCCAGCCTGATGAGCATCAACAATGCTTTTTCTGAGGTCCTCAGAAATCTCCTTTGTTCATGCCATGATACACTTCCACAAACATGTGTTGTGAAGATCAGACTTTGATAGATCCCTGTTCTTTAAATAAAACAGGGTGCCCACTCACACCTGATTGTCATCCCATTGATTGAAAACACCTGACTCTAATTTCACCTTCAAATTAACTGCTAATCCTAGAGGTTCACATAGATATGTAATATTGGATCATTTTCCTCAATAAATAAATGACCAAGTATAATATTTTTGTCTCATTTGTTTAACTGGGTTCTCTTTATCTACTTTTAGGACTTGTGTGAAAATCTGATGACGTTTTAGGTAATATTTATACAGAAATATAGAAAATTCTAAAGGGTTCACAAACTTTCAAGCACCACTGTAAGTCTTACATATATGATATTGATTTATGTTTCATGTTTTCAGGGCTTGTCTTGTTCTTCTGTTGCAGAAATAAATGTTGTTTTTTAAAATATTTTTTTTAAACGTGTACTTTTGTTTAAACATCTCAATTTTACCCCTAGAAAACATATCAGTCTTGCCTTGAACTGTGTACTTGAAAACTTGGTGAAATACTGCAAAATTTTAGGGCAAAAGGAAATTTAAGGCAGGCAAAAAATTTTTGAGGCCATTTGCCCTGCAGGGCATAAGGTGTCAAAAGTTAACACTGACGCCTGTGTACTCCACTTGCTCACCTGTCAGATGTGCAGCAGTCAGGGTTCTGCTTCCTGGCCCCCATTCTGGATTATAAAAGATACAGTGCAGAGCCTCAATGAACTGTACAACTGAGACACAGCATTCTGACCCATGATCCAACCATAGAGTCACCCATGACAATGCTCACCCCAATAAAAGGGGCATCACAAAAGCCACCTTCACTTTTTCTGAGGGAAATCAAGAGGGTTGCTGTTCAAAAACAAAAGAATACTGCAGGGAACCCCAGCAGCATACTGAGCCCACTCTGAACCTCTCAAGGTTGGATAGCTGGGGCTCAGGCACACCATATGATGGAATTGAGGCCATGGGAGGTGCTGCAGTAGGATCTGGTGTGGGAGCCACTGTGGCACCCATATTCAAAGAAGGGGTCATGATTAAGGCTTGGGTGAGCCAATGCAGCCACTGCAATATTTTTGCTGCAACTGCTCATGGTACCCTATGGCCACCCCATGAAACTGGATAGCACACCAGAGAGGATCCGATTCAGATGGATTGTGAGCCCAATTGCAGAATAAAAACCTCTTGCTTTCTTTTAAGAAAATTGGCAAGCAGGGTTTTTATATTGGTAAATTCAAGTTTAAGCAAAGGGTTTGCGAATGATTGGTGCACATTTCCAAGCATGACTCAATCCAGGGGCCTTCAAACTGAGATGTGCACTCTATCGTCACACCACAATGCTACAGGTGAGGCAAAAAAATCCCAAAATCAAAAACAGGAGAAGCCAAAATGTCATACTCAAACAAAGGAATCTTTTTACTAAATCAGGATAAATGAAATACCAAAAGGAGAATTGCTCTCACAACTCTTCAGAGGGCACTTTTCACTTATGTGTTGTGACAACAGAAAAAAGAAAAAAACCTAAACAGCACATCACTCCTCACACTACTTCATCACCACTGTTTTGGACCATCAAGAACAGCATGTTCATGGGGCAGAGTCAGCTAATTGTACATGGCTTGAGTGACTTAAACCACCACAAACACTGGTTAGTTCAGTTCCATCAGATCATGCTGACAGACACCCTCCTTCCTTCTCTGCTTTGGGCACTTTTCCAACATCAAGGATGACTTCAAATGAATGGCAAGAGCTCTCCCAGACAGTCTCCCCCACTCCCCCCTGCAGCTGTAAAAGATGGCAACTGAATCTGTACAGCACACAGCCCACCTGCGACCCAACACCTGGCTGATCCTACACTCTGACTCAAACACCTTTAGCACCTGCATCACCAGACACTCTCTCCATGCCCTCTCTCTTCTCCATAGTGCCTCTTTCCACACTTCCCAACTATATATCACTTTGTTTTCCATTATGTCAAGATCAAGTATCTATGTTTGCCTGTTGCAGCCATGAGTTGTCATAATTGAGAGATTTCTTTATATTTTAGATTTATCTTCTTTTCAGTCCTGTTTTACCTTCATCTTGGTTTCTGTCTTTTTCTTAGTCATGTTTTAATTTTCTTTCTTTCTTTCTTTCTTTCTTTCTTTCTTTCTTTCTTTCTTTCTTTCTTTCTTTCTTTCTTTCCATTTGCTATTTTCATCTCTGTTTTCCCCTGTCTTAAACTTCCCTCAGACAAAGCATATACCAAACAGGTCAAAGCCCATACTGATCACTCCTCTACAAAGATGAGACAAAGGGCTGGATCATAAGCTGGCCTTATATAACCTACCTGGCATGGGCAAGCAATCCAAGTCAATCAACCTGGAGGATTCTGGCAGCCAAGTTCTCCCAAATGCCCACTCTCACTGTGAGCCACTTGAAATTTCTAATGTCACAATTTGCACACCTTTACCATAATATTTTCAGTGATCCTTGAGTATTGTTTTATAAAAGATTTATGCAAGGGACAGACAGACAGACAGACAGACAGACAGACAGACAGATAGATAGATAGATAGATAGATAGATAGATAGATAGATAGATAGATAGATAGATAGATAGATAGATAGATAGAGCCTAACCTTCAAATTGTTCATCACAATTATTTGGCTTTGTGCAAGTAAGTCAAAGTTTACCCTGTATGATGAAAATGGAAGTGTGTCTAACAGAACAGGTTGTCTTCTGCCATCTGACCAACCAAAAAGAATAACATCATTGTCATGTGACTCCCCTGGATCACATTCTCCAGCACCTACATACATGTGCACACACATATAAGGGCATTCCATGTAAAACGACATTTTAATTCATAAACCTTAATATTTATAGAATGTATATAGTAGGAATCCATACCCATAGTGAAGTGGAAGCGCAAGTTGCCATACATAGTTGTATCCAGATAGGGGGTGCACATTTTCCTGTTTCCATCCCCAAGGAACACGAGTGCAGAGCCTGATTCAATTTCTCCACACTGAGTGCCATACACTGCTCCCTCAATGTTCCAGCTAAAAAAGGGAGGTTAGTTAGAATTTAACTTGTAAAGGTGTCAATTACAGTATATCAAGTACCATCTTGACCGCTACTTTCTAGTCTTAAACCTATCTATTTTATTTAATATAAATTTATCTAAAATGTGTGCAGGTGACCCAGTTCATTTCTAATGACCATTGTTATTGACTATGTTGAAAAATGTAAGCTGTGAGACAAACATGCTATGGCTTAAAATAGGTAAAGCTGTTGTACAAAGATAAAGCAATGTAACAGTGTGGAAAGAACAGCATGACTCGTCCTCCAAACTTTATTCATACCTAATTAAATCCACATAACACACACACGTCACATTAATAGGAACATATGTACACCTGCTCATTTATGTAGTTCTCCAGTCATTCAATCATGTGGCAGCAGTTACTGTGCAAAATACTCCAGAATCTGAAGATAGTTTTTTTTTTCCTGGATATCTCAAACTATGACCCATATATGATGAAATCCATGTTGAATACTCTTTGATCACGGCATTTTAAAATAGGATGTCTGGAGCATATCTTATTTCCGGATTGGGACCACTTTGATACAATCAAAATACTGAATTAAGATATTTTTACGATATGACTGATGCCATATTTTGAATGCCACACACATCACATTTCTGGTGTCAGCATATCACATGATACTACTGAAATGCTTCACCTCATACAGACATGGAGAAATTTGTTGGTATCCTTCCACAAAAACAGAACCCACAACTATCTCTGTAATAACTTGAAACTAACAAAAGTTAATGGCATCCATCATTGTTTATTCCATATTTAACACGAGTTTTCTTTTGATTTTTTTTATTCAACTGAATATTTTAGATAAAACAAATGAAAATGGCATAGACAAAAATGATAGTACCCTTAACTTAATACTTTGTTGCACAATGCTTGGCAGCAATCACTACTAACAAGCGACCTCTGTAGCTTTCAATGAGACTTCTGCATCTGCCAACAGGTAGTTTGGCCCACTCTTCTTGAGGAAACTGCTCTAGTTGTCTCAGGTTTGAAGGGTGCCTTCTCCACAGTGCATGTTTCAGGTCTTTCCAGGGATGTTTGATTGGATTCAGATCAGGGCTCATAGAAGGCCACTTCAGAACAGTCCAATGTTTTATTTTTCGCCATTCTTGGGTGCTTTTAGCTGTGTGTTTTGGGTCTTTATCCTGTTGGAAGGCCCATGGGCTGTGACTAAGACAGAGCTTTGTTCCACCCAGTTTGCTACACCCCCTTTGCCCTTTCAGACGAACTTAGTTTGGAGGGTTGTGGTTTGACTCTCAAGTAGCTCATTAGCCAATTACCAGGTTTGTTAAAAGCAACATCTACAGTACATATGCAGTTCTCTCTGATTTGCTCCCTCCCTTACACTTCCATGAGTTGCACTGGTGTGATTCAGGTATGTGCAGTGTCAGTGGTATTCCTAGCAGAAGAGAACCTAGACCTTCAGAGAAGGCCCAAACATATCAACATTTCAAATATTATATTTCATTACTTTCATTATTTCATTATAAGTATTCTCTTCTAACTTGGCCTAAATTTATATCAAATTTGCTTCAGAAATAAAAGGGTTACTGTTCTGAAAACATTAAAATAGAGTTATCCAGTTAGAATTTTTTTTTTTTTTGTCTCTAGGCTGAGAAGAGTTTAGAGCTGGCTCATTCATTGGTTAGGACTTCACTGCTGGGACAGAAGGCCATGGCAGTGTATGATTATGTAGGAAGTGACAGATGAATTGGCCAATCAGATTTTGAGTTATAGCGGGAGGAACCAAAAACGTATCGTCCAACGCTAACTTAACTGTGAGTCAGTGCCGTCAGCGCAGCAGTGAAGTAACCTTCCAGCAGGTATAGTGTTCATCTGTAATGTTAGCGAATGTTAATATAGCCGTCAAACCAGTGCTATTGAGAGCTAGTAGCACAGGCCAAGGCCCGAGAAACTAAAATTTCTGTCTCCAGACTCTTTTTCCATGCACACTTGCCAAAATATTTTTCACTCATACTCAAGTATTCATTTCCCTACATAATTTACTTAGTTTTAAAATCAACATCGACAACTACAACCCTGATTCCAAAAAAGTTGGGACAAAGTACAAATTGTAAATAAAAATGGAATGCAATAATTTACAAATCTCAAAAACTGATATTGTATACACAATAGAACATGGACAACATATCAAATGTTGAAAGTGAGACATTTTGAAATTTCATGCCAAAGAAATTTCATGGCAGAAACACATCTCAAAAAAGTTGGGACAGGGGCAATAAGAGGCTGGAAAAGTTAAAGGTACAAAAAAGGAACAGCTGGAGGACCAAATTGCAACTCATTAGGTCAATTGGCAATAGGTCATTAACATGACTGGGTATAAAAAGAACATCTTGGAGTGGCAGCGGCTCTCAGAAGTAAAGAGGGGAAAAGGATCACCAATCCCCCTAATTCTGCGCCAACAAATAATGGAGCAATATCAGAAAGGAGTTTGACAGTGTAAAATTGCAAAGAGTTTGAACATATCATCATCTACAGTGCATATCATCATCAAAAGATTCAGAGAATCTGGAAGAATCTCTGTGCGTAAGGGTCAAGGCTGGAAAACCTTACTGGGTGCCCGTGATCTTCGGGCCCTTAGACGGCACTGCATCACATACAGGCATGCTTCTGTATTGGAAATCACAAAATGGGCTCAGGAATATTTCCAGAGAACATTATCTGTGAACGCAATTCACCGTGCCATCCGCCGTTGCCAGCTAAAACTCTATAGTTCAAAGAAGAAGCCGTATCAAAAAATGATCCAGAAGTGCAGACGTCTTCTCTGGGCCAAGGCTCATTTAAAATGAACTGTGGCAAAGTGGAAAACTGTTCTGTGGTTAGACGAATCAAAATTTTAAGTTCTTTATGGAAATCAGGGACGCCGTGTCATTCGGACTAAAGAGGAGAAGGACGACCCAAGATGTTATCAGCGCTCAGTTCAGAAGCCTGCATCTCTGATGGTATGGGGTTGCATTAGTGTATGTGGCATGGGCAGCTTACACATCTGGAAAGACACCATCAATGCTGAAAGGTATATCCAGGTTCTAGAGCAACATATGCTCCCATCCAGACGACGTCTCTTTCAGGGAAGACCTTGCATTTTCCAACATGACAATGCCAAACCACATACTGCATCAATTACAGCATCATGGCTGCGTAGAAGAAGGGTCTGGGTACTGAACTGGCCAGCCTGCAGTCCAGATCTTTCACCCATAGAAAACATTTGGCGCAGATACGATGGAAGATACGACAAAAAAGACCTAAGACAGTTGAGCAACTAGAATCCTACATTAGACAAGAATGGGTTAACATTCCTATCCCTAAACTTGAGCAACTTGTCTCCTCAGTCCCCAGACGTTTACAGACTGTTGTAAAGAGAAAAGGGGATGTCTCACAGTGGTAAACATGGCCTTGTCCCAACTTTTTTGAGATGTGTTGTTGTCATGAAATTTAATATCACCTAATTTTTCTCTTTAAATGATACATTTTTTCAGTTTAAACATTTGATATGTCATCTATGTTCTATTCTGAATAACATATGGAATTTTGAAACTTCCACATCATTGCATTCCGTTTTTATTTACAATTTGTACGTTGTCACAACTGTGAGGGAAATTTAATGGACGGACATTATTATTCTCTGTGTTTCTGTATGTTGAGCTCAAGTGACTTAGTGAACTGAGAAAGATGTTTTTCCACATGCTGTAATCGCCTTTCTGTGGCCTTGGTGGTAATGAGCAGGGTGCTCGAGTTCGTCCTAACTATGCATCTTCTCATGATGTAACCACCTCTCCTGACCTCGGTGGTGATAAGCAGAGAGCTTGAGTTCTCCCTGCTTGCATCTGCCTGCATGTACCAAAGCACGCCAGGTGGACTCATTAGCAAAGCTTCATAGAAAATCTTGAGCCAATCACGTGAAGACACAAGCAGTGAGTGAATGCCTTCAGAGTATAATAGATAACATTCCTAAAACACAACTCAGAGTGCACGTACTCTCTGCATCACTGAAGTGGTGTCTTCTACTCTTCTTCTCTTTCCTTTCCTATTTTATATATCTGTTTATATGATCTACTATAATAAATAACTGAAAAGACAACTGCTAAGCATTCTGAAGTGTTTATTAGAAGTTTTCATTACAATTTGGCGTCCCCTGGGTGGGTCTTATGCGTCTGATCCTCGGACGATGGAACACTCCCAAGGCTACGGTGCGGAGCTGAGAACTCGGACGAGAGACCAGGCCATCAGGGCTCACTGAACCAGTAAGTGATAACTTTGCATTCTTGTGTAAAGAAATTAGTGGAAACAGTATTTAAAGAATGATACAAGAAATGGACAGAGATTTGTCCTAGTATTTAAATAATGATATAAGAGACGGACAGAGATTTGTCCTAGTCAATGAAGACTGATATAAGAGACGGACAGAAGTTTGTCCAAGCCCAGGAGGACTGCTAAGCTGTGGTACCATCAATATGTTTGCCGAAACAGATAAAACACAATTTTGAGACAATAAACCGCGAGTAGTTTATTGGGTTGTGTAAGAGAATTATCTGCCTAAGTGACAACTGGGTAATCGCTCGCCTACTTGAGGAGGGGAAGTACGGGTGCATGTTTCGATGGATTCACGTTCAGCGATTCGTAGGAATTGAATCTTGCTCCCTTTGTTCTGTGTGAACAACTGGCCTGTCGGAGGAATGGGATAGAGAGGTTTGATCACGAAAACTCAAAGACACACCGGTGTGCACGCAAAATATTGATGAATTAACAGAGTACTGTCCTCCTCCAAATTCTGAAACAGAGAAACAGATTTTGTACACATGCGTGAGTTGTCTTTGAGGTTATTGTGCTAAATGATACCTACTTTAGTTTAACACAAATGTCAGATAAATTTTTTACTAATAAGAACACACCTAAAGGATTATTGTGTTGTATTTTTGGACATAGTCCAACCTGTTCTTCTTGTGATCCTGATAAATGTACAATGAGGAACAGAAACGGTAAGTTAGGGAAAGAAAATAAAAAGCAAGTAAGCCTGAAGCTACATGTGCTATAATAAGAATTGGATGTTCCTATGACAGCCCAAACATCCAGTTAATGAAAACCTCGTATGGTGAGGATTGCTTAGCACAGTTTGATATTTGGGTAAAGGACTCAGGATTCCCTGAAAAGGGCAGTTTTAGTCCCAGACAGACAGAACAGTTAGGAGAAAAGTTGAAACGGAAGGAAAAAGAAGAGTCTGCATATAATGTTAAGTTCTTAGGGGACTGGAGGGCGTTTTCTGCATGGAAAGAAGAAACACTTGAGAGAGTACAAAAGAGAGAAATGACAGGCAGGGCTCTCACCCTCTTCTCAGTGTTTGAAATTTCAGATGGACCCTGACCTGGAGTCTGCCCCACCACCCTGATACACACTGCCTCCTCAGCAAGGTGGAGCATCATTCCCACAAGTGCCTCACCCACAGAGAAGGGGGAGAAGTCAAGACAAAGGAAAAAAAAACTGAGCCTCTGGACTCTCTCCCAGCCTACCAGCTGCCTCCAGCATCAGCGCCTCTCAGCGCTTCTCCATCACACACGAGATCCAGTCTTGCATATGGCGACGGAAGAGACACCCTCCTGGACCTGACCACATGCTCACCAGTGGGTCCACAAGGCCGTAACCTAAAGTCTGAAGTCCTTCATCTTCCATTGATGGAAGTGGCTGGAGCTGACGGCGTACTTTTAGTCCACAGACCCTGGATGACAGCTGACATGAAGGAAAGCATGGCTTCTCTTCCCAATGTGAGAGAGGTAGGAGGAAAGAGATTTGGTAATGAGCTGTTGATATTTTGCAGAGAATTCCGACCAACCACCCATGAACTTCGCCGCCTATTCATGATCAAGATGGGTATAGATTGGAACAAAGTTTCCAAAGAGTGGCCGGAAGCTGATCAGCGAGTGACTAGACCAACTGGAGCGCGGCTGGCAATGGTGAGTACAGAGATACCATCACTGCTCTCTGTGCTCGTCTGGACAGTGCTTTCCCTTGAACATAGACATTACTAAGATCAGTATGTGTAAGCAAGAAAATGTTGAAGTGGTGTCAGCATTTCTTGCCTGTCTCACCGCTGCGCATGAGAAAAAAAACACAGTGGCCTGACCAGGCCCGTGAACCTGGCCTCAGTGGAGGGCACTCCTGAGCCTCACCAAGATCGAGCAGTACGCTGTGCATGCAGAAAGTCTGATGAAAGGAAAGGAGAAGACAAAGTCAACACAAAGAGACCAAGACCTACACGCCGCCACTCTCACACTTCTCCAGACTGCTCAGCCTGGACCTAGAGGAAGAGGTCAAGGTAGGGGCCGAGACAGGACGACCTGGAGTGACTCATCCTGGATAAAAGGTGCAACCTGCTACAACTGCAATCAGAAGGGACACATTGCTCGAGATTGTCTCCACAGTAACAAGCAGAAGCCCCATGAGGAGTACAGCAAAGCAGACTGACGGGCGGACTCCGGGAACGGGTCCCACACAGAGAACAGGGGAGGTAACACACACACCTGATGATACACATACACATAGACAGGAGCATTCACATAACGTTAAACACATTAGTAGCAGCACCTGCATGCAACAGCAAGAATACACAAACGCCCGATACACCAGTCCAGATAGATACACCTGAAGTTGCATTAAGTTTGTTAAAATACACAACTACTCCCTTCTCTAAACTCCCTTGTATGCCCCTCACTGTGTGTGGGCATGTGTTAACCTTTTTAGTAGATTCTGGAGCAGGACACTCAGTGATAGAACATGGGGTTCTTCCAGTAGACCCACCGCTCAGCTCAAATTCTATTCAGACAATGGGCATCTCAGGACGACCTGTAACCGAAACTTTCTCAGTCAACCTCCCGTGTACAACCCCAATTCCAAAAAAGTTGGGACAAAGTACAAATTGTAAATAAAAACGTTATGCAATGATGTGGAAGTTTCAAAATTCCATATTTTATTCAGAATAGAACATAGATGACATATCAAATCTTTAAACTGAGAAAGTGTATCATTTAAAGAGAAAAATTAGGTGATTTTAAATT
This sequence comes from Neoarius graeffei, assembly GCF_027579695.1. NCBI lineage: Eukaryota > Metazoa > Chordata > Actinopteri > Siluriformes > Ariidae > Neoarius > Neoarius graeffei. The sequence continues at coordinate 68,013,153 of NC_083574.1, read as the reverse complement.
TCATGACAACAACACATCTCAAAAAAGTTGGGACAAGGCCATGTTTACCACTGTGAGACATCCCCTTTACTCTTTACAACAGTATGTAAACGTCTGGGGACTGAGGAGACAAGTTGCTCAAGTTTAGGGATAGGAATGTTAACCCATTCTTGTCTAATGTAGGATTCTAGTTGCTCAACTGTCTTAGGTCTTTTTTGTCGTATCTTCCATTTTATGATGCGCCAAATGTTTTCTATGGGTGAAAGATCTGGACTGCAGGCTGGCCAGTTCAGTACCCGGAACCTTCTTCTACACAGCCATGATGCTGTAATTGATGCAGTATGTGGTTTGGCATTGTCATGTTGGAAAATGCAAGGTCTTCCCTGAAAGAGACGTCGTCTGGATGGGAGCATATGTTGCTCTAGAACCTGGATATACCTTTCAGCATTGATGGTGTCTTTCCAGATGTGTAAGCTGCCCATGCCACATGCACTAATGCAACCCCATACCATCAGAGATGCAGGCTTCTGAACTGAGCGCTGATAACAACTTGGGTCGTCCTTCTCCTCTTTAGTCCGAATGACACGGCGTCCCTGATTTCCATAAAGAACTTCAAATTTTGATTCGTCTGACCACAGAACAGTTTTCCACTTTGCCACAGTTCATTTTAAATGAGCCTTGGCCCAGAGAAGACGTCTGCGCTTCTGGATCGTGTTTAGATACGGCTTCTTCTTTGAGTTTTAGCTGGCAACGGCGGATGGCACGGTGAATTGTGTTCACAGATAATGTTCTCTGGAAATATTCCTGAGCCCATTTTGTGATTTCCAATACAGAAGCATGCCTGTATGTGATGCAGTGCCGTCTAAGGGCCCGAAGATCACGGGCACCCAGTATGGTTTTCCAGCCTTGACCCTTACGCACAGAGATTCTTCCAGATTCTCTGAATCTTTTGATGATATTATGCACTGTAGATGATGATATGTTCAAACTCTTTGCAATTTTACACTGTTGAACTCCTTTCTGATATTGCTCCACTATTTGTCGGCGCAGAATTAGGGGGATTGGTGATCCTTTTCCCATCTTTACTTCTGAGAGCCGCTGCCACTCCAAGATGCTCTTTTTATACCCAGTCATGTTAATGACCTATTGCCAATTGACCTAATGAGTTGCAATTTGGTCCTCCAGCTGTTCCTTTTTTGTACCTTTAACTTTTCCAGCCTCTTATTGCCCCTGTCCCAACTTTTTTGAGATGTGTTGCTGTCATGAAATTTCAAATGAGCCAATATTTGGCATGAAATTTCAAAATGTCTCACTTTCGACATTTGATATGTTGTCTGTGTTCTATTGTGAATACAATATCAGTTTTTGAGATTTGTAAATTATTGCATTCCGTTTTTATTTACAATTTTACTTTGTCCCAACGTTTTTGGAATCGGGGTTGTAAAAGCGAGGGAGGAATAGTTACCTCCCACTCATTCCTCATCTCACATACATGTCCGGTAAATTTGTTAGCATGCGAGTTAATGCGCAAATTAGGAATAAATCTCACGTCCACTCCAGATGGACTAACTATTGAAGTAAGTGAAATGTGCGGTGTGCAGTATGGGTTTGGAAGCCCTCTGTATGTGTATGTCTGGCGGCTCTGCTCAGATCAACTCACACAAAGTCCCAAACACCTTGTACAGCTCACACACTTGAACACCTCATCAGTTGACACAGATTGTATGAAAGAGGAAGATTTACATTGCACAGCACATGTTCACCAAGGGCAAGATGTAGAGTTTGAAAAGACTTGGTTTGCAGACCCCCACGCACGTGAAAGATTGACCCTCAAACCTACATATTGGTCTAAACATTATTGTGCTGTGCAGGCAGGGCCATGTTAACCCTTGCCGAGGCCCTGGGCAGACACCCCCGAGGCCCCAACCCCGCCTGTTGTCAACTGCGCTCAGCAAATTCACCCCCTCAGATGTGCCTGTCTAAATAGACACAGAAACTTAAATAATGACAGTGGCACAATTAGAAATACTATTGAACGATAAAACTTTATATCCATCAACACCTATTTAATCGAGAAAAAGCAATGGTGAAATAGGCAATTGCATGGTGAAAAAATCCATTAGACATCACCGTTAACAAGTCTGGTTAACTAAAGTTTAGCCTCAAGAAGCCTTTGAATGAGTGAGTCAATGAACAACATGTCAAGAACATAACCTAGGCCTACAACAGTTTCTTTAGTATTCAGAACAAGAACATTCATTTGGTATATAACCGTTCGTTTTCATTTTGGAATCCAGGTGACTTTTAACTTGTGAAAACAAAGAGTGATAACAAAGAAAGAAAAATGTCTTGCTTCTCAGAAATAAATCTCAAAATGTTAGGCTATGTGAAACATTTCATCCTTTCACACACGTAATGTCCCAAACAGCAGTGGCACACAGCTTTGCGCATTCAGTTTGACAGCGATGGGTCAACTTACAAGGGCACTTTCCTACTTTTCTGGAAAGCGAAGTCATTAATTAAATCATTGAACTCAAGCTGGCGTAGTGTGTGAAGACATGGTGGACAGTGATCATATTGACAATGACGGGTGATTTATGCAACGGGACAAGGTGGGCTTCCTTATGGGTGGCGAAATGCATCAAAAATGTTATCAATATGATCAAAACGTCTGAAAATATCGTTTCATATTTTCCGATCTCGCTACCTCCAAGGCCCCCTAGTGGCCAAGGCCCTGGGCAGCTGCCCATGAAGCCCATTAGGATAACGCGTCCTTGTGTGCAGGTCCATTTTACTCGTTGTCCGAAAAGCTGCATCAATGTTCATCGCAGTGTTCTCAAACATGTTATACATGGCCTCGTGTCAGATGACTCTGAGGTTGGCTGCTGCCAACATGATTTCTTTGACATCATTAATTCTATATCCCATGTCTCATTAGCAAAGCCGCGAGCCAATCATTGGAAAGACATGGGGAAATGAGTCAAGAAGTGCACAGTCAATGACAATGAGTGGTCCCAAACAGAGGACCCTAGTGTGTTGTTTTGCCAAAAGCTTGGGGTCTGCAAACAAAGTCATGTTATGAGTGTGCATGTTAAGCGCAGCGTAATATTAGCCACTGATGACCGGGATCCTGGGGACCCCAGCCATAGTGGCCTGTTTGTTTCCCCAGGCATAACTCCAGCAGTGGTGCACCCCAAATTCTGTTTGGGCAAAGGGTAAACATGATGTAGGCCTAATAAAGAATGCTGAACCAGTGGTGATCACCCCCAAATCAGATTTCAGGCCTAAACAGACCCAGTACCCACTCAAACCAGAAACAATCACAGGTATAAGACTGGTCTTTGATTCATTGCTGAAGGCAGATGTAATTGTCCCTTGCCAGGACTCTCCAGTGCGCACTCCTATTTTCCCAGTTAAGAAGGCAAGAAAACCGTCCCAGCCCGATGAGTGGAAGTTTGTCCAAGATCTGCAAGCAGTCAATGCTGCGGCTGTCCCATGCATGCCTGACATCCCTAAAGAGCGCTCTGCAGACCACACCCACTCTGGGACTGCCTGACCCCAATAAACCATTTGTTCAAACTGTAGATGAAAAGAAGGGTTTAATGACCTCTGTTCTTTTGCAGAAACATGGGGATAGATTGAGACCTGTAGCTTACTTCTCCAGCCGGCTGGACCCAGTGGCAGCTGGACTTCCTGTTTGCCTGCGTGCAGTTGCTGCAGCTGAAAAGGCGGTAACTGCCTCCAGAAATATTGTGGGGTATTCTAACCTCACCCTTTTGGTCCCACATGCTGTCTCCCTGCTTCTGTTGGAGAAAAAGATGTCACATTTGTCAGCACAGAGATGATTGAAGTATAACACTGTCATACTTGATATGCCTAACATCATTGTGAAACGTTGTTCTGTTCTGAATTCTGCCTCTCTTCTCCCTACAGAGGACGATGGAGAGCCACATGACTGTGTTGCTCTCACTAACAATTTTGTTCCCCCAGGGCAGACTTAAAGAGCGACCCTTTGGAAAATCCAGACATGATCCTCTATGTGGATGGTTCAGCCTCCAGAGACCCAGAGACGGGAAAGAACAAAGTAGGTTTTGCCGTAGTCTCAGATCACAAGGTCCTCAAGGCGTCGTGTCTGTCCTCAAACCTGTCGACGCAGGCCGCAGAGCTCTGTGCCCTCATTGAGGCATGCAAATTGGCTGCAGGGCAATCTGTCAATATTTTTATGGACAGTAGGTACGCATTTGGCGTTGTGCACGATTTTGGCACCATTTGGAAACATAGAAATTTTCTCACTAGCACAGGATCTCCCATTGCACATCATAAACTGGTCTCTGAGTTGTTGGATACTATTCTACTCCCTAGAGCCATTGCTGTGTCTAAGTGTGCTGCCCATACTAACAATACTGATCTTGTGTCTCAAGGGAATGACAGGGCGGACGCGGCAGCTAAGTGTGCAGCCTCAGCTTCCAGTTCACCGTCTAACCTTGCTTTTTCTCAGGTTTCTACCCCCTGTTTACAGCTAGCAGACCTTCAGAGCACTGCCACCCAGGATGAGAGACGAGTCTGGAAACAGGCAGGCTGTATCTTTGCAAACTTGGTCTAGGTTTGTCCCTCGGGCCGTCCCTGTCTACCAAAACACATGTTCTCTTTCTATGCAAAATTGGCTCATGGGCTCACCCATGTATCAAAAGGGGGGATGATAGCAGAAGTAACAAAGAGATGGTTCACAAAGCGGTTTTCAAATTATGCTGCGAAATTTTGCAAGCAATGCTTGATATGTGCACAAAATAATGCAGGTCAAGGTATCAGACTAACTCAAGCAGCACACCCAATACCAGACAAACCATTTGATCATCTCCAAATGGACTTCATTGAACTGACACCTAGTGAAGGGAAGAGGTATTGCCTGGTAATAGTTGACATGTTTTCAAAATGGGTTGAAGTATTTCCCCACAGCTAAACAAGACTCAGAGGCGGTAGTCAAAGCACTCCTGAGAGATATAATTCCTTGGTGGGGTATACCTAGCAAAATCTCAAGTGACAATGGAACACCCTTTGTTAATGTAGCCCTAAAGAAAATAGGAGCATTCCTAGGGATAGACCTGAAACAACATTGTGCCTGCCATCCTGCCAGTGTGGGAGCAGTAGAGAGGGAAAATGGGTCCCTTAAAAATAAACTAAGCAAAGCTTGTGCACAAACAGGGTTAGGATGGACAAAGGTCCTCCCTGTAGTATTCACACAAATGAGGATGCAAACTAGGCCTAAACATGGGTTAAGCCCATTTGAAATTCTGTTTGGACGAATACCCAACACAGGGATAGGGCCAGCCCAAGGAACACTGCCAAACAGCAGACTGTGTGATGATGCAATGTTGAATTACTGTGCAACATTGTCCTCTGCTTTGAAATTTATCCACAAACAGGTAAAAGAAGCACTTCCCAAACCCGCTGAGGGATCTACAACCAGGGGATTGGATCATGGTGAAGGACTTCCGACGAACCAAGTGGAACAAGCCACGGTGGAATGGTCCATTCCAGGTCCTGCTCACGATCCCAACGGCAGTGAAGGTCACAGGCAGAGTGACGTGGATCCACGCTAGCCACTGCAGGAGGGTGCCTGAACCAGCTGAGCAGGAGGGAAAAGAAGGCCTAAGTGACCCGGACGCTGACTAAAGCTCGTGAGGAAGAAAGGCATCACTACATGGAACAGTGCGAGTATCACATCAATCACGCATGCACCCTCAATAGGGAGAGTATTTCAGTGTCTAGCCGATAGATAAGTCTTAGGCTTTCGAGTTTCCTCCAAGTCCTGGTGAGGTGGGACAAGGGCTGATAGGGCGTGCCCGCCCTCTGAGCACCAATACACGTCAAGAAGGGCAAGGGTTGACTCAGTAACATCATTGAGGCACTGAACAAGATGTGCAAGGTTGCTGAACAATTACGAGCAGATGAACATGGAGGAGTTGAAGACAGCTAATTGTGTTAGTTCAGTGGATGGAAGACTCTGATTCTATCCACCATACTGGTCCTAGGTTTAGTGATTGTGATGCTATGTTTGCTCCCTGTTTTCTGTCAATATTGTATGTCTGTTTTTCAGAGGCAGCTGACAAATATTGATTACCAGATGGTGAAAACAGACCCAGACGACTTGCCTGACTGGCCTCCAAAACCCACACGAAGACCACAACCCACCGTTCGATGACATCAGCACAGTTGACATGAAATTAGCCCTAACTTAATACATTTTCATTTGTGGTTGTTTCCTGTTCTATTGTTTCCTGATCTATGTATATAGCTTGCTAGCGTTAACTTAAGATGTCTATGTCTTATAAAAACAGCCTTAGCATTATCCCTGTACACTCAATGACGTGTTAAGTCGAATCTCTCTGGGAACTCTTATCACTGAAATTGTGTACATTTCTTTTCTTTTAGCAATTATTATCCTGTAGGATAAAAAGGGGGGAAATGTGAGGGAAATTTAATGGATAAACATTATTATTCTCTGTGTTTCTGTATATTGAGCTCAAGTGACTTAGTGAACTGAGAAAGATGTTTTTCCACATGCTGTAATCACCTTTCTGTGGCCTTGGTGGTAATGAGCAGGGTGCTCGAGTTCGTCCTAACTACCGTACGCATCTTCTCATGATGTAACCACCTCTCCTGACCTCGGTGGTGATAAGCAGAGAGCTTGAGTTCTCCCTGCTTGCATCTGCCTGCATGTACCAAAGCACGCCAGGTGCACTCATTAGCAAAGCTTCATAGAAAATCTTGAGCCAATCACGTGAAGACACAAGCAGTGAGCGAATGCCTTCAAAGTATAATAGATAACATTCCTAAAACACAACTCAGAGTGTGCGTACTTTCGGCATCACTGAAGTGGTGTCTTTTACTCTTCTTTTCTTTCCTTTCCTATTTTATATATCTGTTTATATGATCTACTATAATAAATAACTGAAAAGACAACTGCTAAGCATTCTGAAGTGTTTATTAGACGTTTCCATTACACAACTTTTTTTGGAATCGGGGTTGTACACACAACAGAGCTACCTGGCAGCCTGCCACTAATCCCTTGCAAAATCCTTTGCTCTGTTCCTTTTTTGTTGTGTCTGGCTAAGTTTTGGCTGAGTTGAAGTCCCAGCTCTAAGAGTAATGGTTTCCTAGTCTGGATTGTATCTTGCCAAAATGCTAAAGCTACATTTTCCTTTGTTATGTGTGTCAAGGCAATTGTTTATGCACGATGCAAAAGTCCTTACATACCTGAATGTCACACCAGCTAAGGGAATTGTGAGATGCATGCCTAAGAAGATAGGGAGTTTAAACAGATTCCCTAGCTCTGATTGTACATCGATATAGCCCCCAACACTGCATTACATTACAAGCATTTAGCAGACAATCTTGTTTAATATATACATATATACTGTGACAGCAACCACTGAAAACCGCTGCTAAAGCAGCACACTGCTCCTCACACAACCACTCCCATGGTGCTGAAGAAACAGTGGCATTTCAGCACCACTGCTTTGGACAGCCAGAAAAAGTGTGACTACAGGACAAGGTCCGTTAATCACATACACCTGGAGTAGCATAATTGGCACCTTCATTCACCCTCCTCAAGCAGCCAGGGGAGTATAAGAAGTTGCCATGTCTCTCAGAGGTTAGTCAGTTCTCAAATGTGCACAACTACTCTCCCTCCATCCCTCCCTCAGCAGGCAACCTATCTGATGTCAAGGATAGATGATGATGAAGAGCTTAAGTACCTTGCACAATTTGCTGGTGAACGCTTCTGCTTCTGAAGCCTTTGGATTGTCGAAAGACTCCGGCATAGTCAGCCCCTACCTGCAACCTTGCTCTAGGCTGCCCCCCCGACACCTGCACAAACTGCACTAAATGCACCATTCACTCTCCCTCTACTTCCCCTTCCCTAATTCTCTATTAAATACCACGTTCACTTTGCAATGAAACTCTGGGTTCTGCATCTGGGTTCTCCCCTTTGTAGCAGCAAGTGCCACAATATATACGTTCATTGGCCACTTTATTAAGTACATCCAGACACCTGTTGTTTTATGCAGTTATCTCATCAGCCAATCCCTTGACAGCAGCACAATGCAGAAAATTATGCAGATACAAATCAAGAGCTTCAGCTAATGTTCACTTCAAACATCAGAATGGGACAAATTGTGATCTCTGTGACTTTCACTGTGGCATTGGTGTTGGTGCCAGATGGACTGGTTTGAGTATTTCAGAAACTGTTGATCTCCTGGGGTTTTCACAAACAATAGTCTTTAGAGTTTACACAAACTCATGCAAAAAAACATTGAGTGAGTGACAGTTCTGTGGGTGGAAATGTCTTGTTGATAAGGGAGGTTAGAGGAAAATGGCCAGATTGGCTTGAGCTGCCAGGAAGGGGAATTCTTTACAACCATGGTGAACAGAAAAACATCTCAGCATGCAACAGAAGACCACATTCAGTTCCACTCCTGCCAGCCAACAACAGGACTCTTATGGCCCTTTTCCACTACCCTTTTTCAGCTCGCTTCAGCTCACTTCAGCCCGACATGGCTCGCATTTCGACTACCTCAAAGCAGCACGACTCAGCTCGCTTCAGCCCTGCTTAGCACCCAAAACTCGCACGGTTTTGGAGTGGGGCTGAAGCGAGCCAAACCAAGCCGAGTGGGGCTCGGGGCGTGAGGAGACACTCCCCTGTGCACTGATTGGTGAGGAGGAGTGTCCTCACATGCCCACACACGCCCCGCGAGCACGCTGGGATCTGTAAACACCGTAAACCCGGAAGAAGAAGAATTACGAATTATGAGAATTTCTGAAGCCTTATGCGCCTCGCCTCATCTATACGATCTTGCCAGTATCTGTTGGCGTTGTCGGTGACAACAAGCCACAGCACCAAGACCAGCAACACTAACGACTCCATGTCCTCCATGTTTATTGTTCACTACCGGGTCGTGAGACTACCGCTTAAAAGATCACTGATGTCACTGTTTGCACCGCCTAACGACATCACGTGATGTCCACCCACTTTCGCTAACTCCACCCAATGTGTCCACCCACTTCCAGCCAGCACGGTTCAGCGCGGTTGTAGTCGAAATGCAACTCCAACAGCCCCACTCAGCTCGACTCAGCCCAACTCAGCACGGCACGGCTCAGCCCAACTCAGCTGCGTTGGTAGTGGAAAAGCAGCATTAGAATCAAGAACAAGTTCCTATTAAAGTGTCTGGTGAGTGTATAGTTTGACCATGGTCAAACTAGAATTTTACAAGATCTTTACCTAAAAGCATGCCAGTAATTTAATTTTTCTTATCCTTTCTCAGTCTCTAATTTAGTGTTGGTGCCTGCTTCATTAACATGTCCTCAGATTCATTACTGCCATTTTCTGTAGCATTGTGCACAGGACCACTTGTTCGCTTTTTGTGTCTGATTTTTCACAGAAATTGCACATAATTGTGTCTTTGAATTGATTTTGGCACACTGCATTTTTCACATGTATGAATTCTACGACTCTTTCTGAAATAGTTTTGTTAACTTTCATGACAATTCAGTGCTTTGCATATATATAGACAGTTATTCCATGTCAGGTTCTTCTCACGGAGGAATTATCCTCTCAAACTTGCATTCTTTCTGCTACACACATAGTCTCTAGGTTCACTAAAAGTACCATATTTGCTAATACCCATGCAAAAATAGAAGCAATAAACCAATATTTACCACCAACAACTAAAAAGGAACCCAACAGGGACTGTGATCAAAATTTGTTAACCTTTCTCCACTCTTTGCAGACTCTGAAACAGTAGATAAAGCACTAGTTCCTCTTGCAACCATGAATTTTTTTCAATTTGTCATATTAAATGACATGGATAACATGATAGCCTGTGCTGTTATAGACACCAGTTTCTTGTTGCTGTTTTTTAAATTCCTTTTTCTTTAATTGAGGATGAGTAAATTGCACTTCAGTGGTATTGAATAAACAACTGTTAAATGTGGTCATTTGGCATGTCTCATCTCATCATCTCTAGCCGCTTTATCCTTCTACAGGGTCGCAGGCAAGCTGGAGCCTATCCCAGCTGACTACGGGCGAAAGGCGGGGTACACCCTGGACAAGTCGCCAGGTCATCACAGGGCTGACACATAGACACAGACAACCATTCACACTCACATTCACACCTACGGTCAATTTAGAGTCACCAGTTAACCTAACCTGCATGTCTTTGGACTGTGGGGGAAACCGGAGCACCCGGAGGAAACCCACGCGGACACGGGGAGAACATGCAAACTCCACACAGAAAGGCCCTCGCCGGCCCCGGGGCTCGAACCCAGGACCTTCTTGCTGTGAGGCGACAGCGCTAACCACTACACCACCGTGCCGCCCCTCATTTGGCATGTATGTATTTTTATTAGCAGCAGAGGGGGTACTGAGAACCCTTTCAGCTGTGACTAGGGAGCATGTTGCTGATGTTCTGATAAGATGCTTCCTATAAACTGCCTTCTGCTTGTTCACTCACAAGGGCTTCCTTTCTCTCTCATTCCCTCTTTCTTGCCATCTCATTTTTTAGTAGTTGCTTCAAGGGGTCAGTTGTGTTTGGGAATCCAAGAATAGATGGGGGTCCTGCGCAAATTGTCTCCTTGTTTGTTTAACCTGTTACATTGTCTCGTGTTCTCCGACACAATGGGCCTCATTTATCAATCTGTGTGTAAATGGTTGTGTAACTCAAACCACAAACAAATAAAAACCCACTGGATTGATATTTGAAGAAATACTGATTTGACTTTGTACTTGCATGTGTATGATGATGAATGCCACACAACCATAAATTATGCACGACACAGCTTATTTGTTGTGAGTCACAGAAAGCAGTAATCCATGCAAATTATATGATTTGACATTGATTAACTAAAGGATTGCATTAGTTTGTCTTCTTATTTTCACATACTTGGAAGCGGGAAAAGGATTTTTTTTTCTTCTTCCAGAATTGACAGAATTTTCATGAAAACCAAATTTCTTATGTAAACACTCACAAACTTATGCATCAATCTTTTCGTATCCAGCTTTTTAAATGAGATTCATTGTTTACAAATGTTTTAATGAATTGGTGTGAAAATAAATCTGCCCAGGAACTCCACAGTTTTGCTTCCCTATTTTGTTTAAGTACTGGTTAAATGTTGGTTCATAACATCTGCTTTGATTTGCATCCAAAGCCTGTATGATCTGATAGTCAAAGAAATCTACTCCTGTACTACAAAATAATAGTGGTAATGGAAATGAAATGCTAGTTTAATTTCAGAATTTCTCTTTAAAATTGTTCACATATTGTTGCATCAATGTCAGCAGGCATTGAAAACACATGATTTTCAGCACAAAAACATACTACAAACCATATCACATGACCAGTCACCTATTCCCTATTCTTGGTCACAGTAAATGGACTTATGATTAGCTTCTTCTATTCACAGTCCCATACTTAACCTAAGCTTTCACTTAATCACTGTGAAGTCTCTCCTCTGATCTGTACTAGTGATGTTACTGAGCCTTTTGATCTGTGTGTGAAATTAGGTTTGGAACTGGATTCTCTCTCTGCGCCCACTTTAATCTCTTTGTTGATTGCCTGACTTTGTACATGCTTTATTGTTTTGTGTTTGTTTTGCCTTTTCAACTTGTCTTTTTTGAGTATATTACTTAAACCCTGCATGTGTGTTCAAACCTGTATGTATCTAACATATGAGTGTGGCAGCAGGGGCATGGTCGAGCACCAGTTTGCAAATGGAGAGCGAGGCCAGGGAAGGTGAATGGCAAAGTGATCTCACATGTGTCTCATTAATGATGTGCACTTGTGTTTTTCAGTGACAACTGAGGGCATATATGGCAGGAGGAAGCAGAGCAGAGGGAACTTCCCTGCACGCCGTGTTTGTGTGTATGTGTGTAAGAAAGTACCGTCACTGTCAGCTGAAAAGCTAAAATAAAAAAGTTACCAGAATAACTAACCCACCTGTCCCAGTGCTTCAGTATTCCACCCTTCCCAACAAAGGTGGTACACTGGTGCCAAAACCCGGGATGCTGAAGTGAACTGCCGGCATGAAGTCCTCGCTGTTCAAGGAGCTTATCGATGCTGGTTACCCTGTATAATGAGCAGGAGCAGCTCTTCGAAGTGCTGCTGCAGGCCCAACAGGAGGATCGCCAGGCATTCTGGAACCTGCTCGCATTGGTGGGTACCCCAGCTGCTGTGTCAGCAAGCCTCCCCCATGTCACACTGATGAAGATGGGGCCACACAACAACCCAGAGGTCATCCTCACTCTCTTTGAGCAAGCTGCAGAGGTGTGAGGGTGGCCAGTCGAGCAGCAAGCGGCATGCCTACTGCCGCTCCTGACCAGAGAAGTGCTGCTCACCACACAGCAGCTACCCCCAGACAGCAGTCCCTTAAGCAAGTCATCCTACAGCGTGTTGGCCACAACCCCAAGCAACATCGTCAGGGTTGACTCTGGAGGAGGTTGGCCAGCCATCCGTATTCAGCCAGCAGCTCTGGGACGCCTGTTGGCGGTGGCTGAGGGCGGAAGATTGTGATGCCGAGGGTATCATCGATGCAGTCACACTGGAACAATTCATCGCTTGGCTGCCAGGAGGAACAGCTGAGTGGGTCCAGTGCCACCACACAGTGTTGCTGGATAAAGCCATCATACTGGCTGAGGACCATCTAGCAGCAGTTCTGGTGGCAGCCTATCTCTTTTCTCTCTTTCCCTCTCACTCTGCCTTTCTTCCATCCCCCCATCCCTGCACCATGGAAGTGAGGGTCGACTCCCCCACAGCTGGCTTACCATGTCCATGAGCCCCCTTATGTTTCTGTGTTTCCTCCCCCTCAGGTGAGTGATCCCTGTATCACTGGTGCAGAGGTGAGGCCTGGGCTGGTGTGCTGGTGCTGCGGGGAGTCTGGGCTCTTCCAGAACCAGTGCCACATGATGGAGGTGGGGCAGTGGGCCATATCCCCAATGCACCAGAAACCACCCCTGATTGAGCTGGAGCATACTGCATCCCGGTGAGTATCTAAGGGGTGCCTACCATATGTTGGTGGACTCAGCTGCAATCAGACCTCCATCCACCAAAACGTAACATAGTGCAAGGTGAGGCATTGGGTACAGCATGTTTGGTAAAGGTTTTGTGTGTGCACAGGGATGTTCACAAATACCCGCTGGTTCCTGTCCAAATTAAATTTCTGGGGAAAAATTATAGTATGGAGGCAATGGTTAGTCCACACCTCACAAACCTACTAATTCTGGGAACAGATTGGCTGGGGTTTAAGTGTTTGATGGAACGAGTAGTAGTGAGTGGGTCCAGCAGTAACACATCATGGGGGAATCCAAATGTAGCGTTGGCTGCGGAGGCGGTCCCACAGCCATCTACATCAGCTCTGCATCATACTGACATGGAGAGTGGGGAATGCCCTGGCCCTCCCCACTCTCTCGGGGATTCCCTAGAGGATTTCCCTCTTGAGCAGGTGCGGGATGAGATTCCGCTTCACACTTTTAACCAAATAAATGGTTTCTGGTGGCATTGGGGGTCTGGACCATGATCAGGGGTGGTTTCTGGTACATCTGGGATCTGGACCACTGCCCCTACCTCTATCATGTGGCACTGGTTCTGGAAGTGCCTAGGCTCCCTGCAGCTCCAGCACACCAGCCCAGGCCTCACCTCTGCACCAGTCAAACCCTCCAGGCCAACGTTGCGCTCACCTGCCAGTACTTTTCAGTAATTAAAGATAGGTTGTATCAAGTCACTGCAAGACAGACACACACACACACACATCATTAACGAGTCACAAGTGTGATCACTTTGCCACTCATATTCCCCAGCCCTATCCTCGATTCACAAACTGGCATTTGACCACGCCCCCACTGCCACAATGAGTTGTTACCCTTTAATAATATGCAGTATGTTTGGAGGAATGTTTTTTTATTGTCACTATGTCAAAGCCAAATGTTTAGATTTTATACACCAAAACATCAGTGCTTATGATGCTGTCATGTACCACACTTAGAGCATGATGCATTAGGTGCTGTGCACCCTATTCTGGCATAATTTAATGTGATGACGAATATATTATCAATGTGTCCTTTTACAGTTATGAATATACAAAGTAACTATGGTACTCACAAGCGTATGAGAACGAATTTAATTTGATCGACCAGTGGCATAATTTTAAATCCAGATTGTATAACCCCAAATCAAAAAAAAAAAAAAAGTTGGGACAGTATGTTCAAATTTAAATTAAAACTGAAAACAATGATTTGTTAAAAAAAAAAAACCTGCATTGCACTCAGAACAATACAACAGCACATTATTTAATATTTTATCTCAAGAATTGTATTGTTTATTTAAAAAAAACACCATCACCACAGCCATGCCTTTATCATGTGTGCAGAATGTGGTTTTGCACTGTCTTGTTGAAATATCCCTGAAGAAGATGCCATCTAGAAGGCAACATATGTTGCTCCAAAATCACAATGTACTTTTCTGCATTAATTCTGTCATCATAAACATGTAAGTTAACTTTGCCTAGGGCATGGACACAACACCATACCATGACAGAATCTGGCTTTTGGATTTGTTGCTGGTAACAGTCTGGGTGGTCCTTTGCGGCTTTGGTCCAGAGTGCACACTGTCCATTTCTTCCAAAAAAAAAAAAAACCTGGATTACTGATGTCTGACCACAATACACGTTTACAGTGTGTGATGTTCCATCCTAGATGCCTCCAAGCCCGGAGAAGTCGACAGCACCTCTGGACACAGTTCACGTAAGGCTTCCATTTTGCATAGTAAAGTTTTAACTAATATTTGTGGATGTAACTCCATATTATAGTGCTTGACAAAGGTTTTCCAAAGTAATCCCAAGCCCATGTGGTGATATGAGCGACAGAGGGATAATGGTTCTTGATGCAGTGCCATCTGAAGGATTGGAGATCATAGGTGTTCAACTGAGGCTTGTGCCCATGCCCTTTATGCAGTGAAATTCCTCCAGATTCCTTGAATAGTTTAATTATGTGGAACATAGAGGGTGAAATATCCAAATTCAATCGTATTTTTCTTTGAGGAACATTGTTTTTAAATATTTCAATTATTTTTTCATGGATTCATTGGCAAACTGGAGATCCTCAGCCCAGCTTTGCTCCTCAAAGACTAGGCCTTTCCTGGATACTAATCTTGTACCTAATCATGATGACAATCACCTATTGACATCACCTGTTTTAAATCACAAATTTTGGAATGTGTTTCAGGCCTGAAATGCAGGAATGGATGCACATTAACCAATGAAATGAAGCTGACTAGACTAAACATGAAATATCTTGGGTTCATATGGTCTACAATGAAATAAAAGTCAACATAAATTTTGAAAATCACTGCTGTCTTTTTTATTTGAATTTTCCATGCCATCCCTGATTTGGGCCATTTTCTGATTTGGGGTTGTATAATTCATGATTATACTGCCAACCAGTACCTTTAATGTGTAGGGGTAGATTTCCTATGTCTTGTGATATAGATGATGTTAATGACAGCTGAACTCACCTATTAAGAGGGATCTCAAAATTCTCCTCCCAGTAATGGTGTCCTTCTTCTTGGTGGAGATCAATGTCTCGGGTGGAGGCATAGCTATGCCCTACTCTCTCTCCACCATGGAAATACATGGAGCTCCCTTCTGACTGACAGGCATGCTGGTGATTAGAAAAAAGGGGGTGTATTAGTTCACAAGATGACTGACCACATGCTCTTGGACTAAGCAATTTTACTCAGTAAGGCATGCTTTGATAAACAAAATGTACGTAACATCAATTTATCCCTTTCCAATAATCTATATTTTCACAAGATTTGTGAACTACTTTCTTTGGAGCAAATGAAAAAAAAACATATAAACTAGACTTAGTTAATCTGTACGTATTGTAGCTGTATCTTAGATTAACATATCACTAACTGCATGTGTAAAATATATATCAGGGTTTCCCCCTAGAAAATAAATAAATAATAATTAAAAAAAAAGAGTAGTGGTCCCCCCAGTGAAGTAAGGTGTGGAAGGCGACGTGTAAGCTAGGGAGGTCTGCCCCCTGGAAAATTTTGAAATACAATGGTTTATTTCATGGCTTCTGGTGACATCTATAGCTGATTTTTACCAGTTCAACATGTAAGGGAAAAGGCTATATTTTGCTTATTTTACTTAATTTTTAAAATAATCCCCTTTCCCATCCTAAAAACAACAACAAAAAGACAGTCAATACAGTTACCCACTTGCATCTTAAAAGCAGTGTACTGTTCCAAAGGAGACTGCAGTTTATTTGGCATCAAACAAAGTGAATAGTGATGTAACATGGCACGAGTTCAAAATACTGATCAATAAGTTTGAGCTGGCCAGCAACATGCAGTGAACTGGCAGTCACAGTCTCACAACTATGATCTCCTGCTGTTGTAGAGTTGTTTTCTGCAGTTTTCTTTGTGAAAATCTCCATAATTAGGCTACAAACTGCCAGTATTTTGCCCACTTGAACTTGGCTTGAAGGCTCCACCATACTTGCATAACTTCCATCCATTATCTGTAGCCACTTATCCTGTACAGGGTCACAGGCAAGCTGAAGCCTATCCCAGCTGACTATGGGCGAGAGGCAGGATACACCCTGGACAAGTCACCAGGTCATTGCTGGGCTGACAGAGACAGACAACCATTCACACACATTCACACCAACGGTAAATTTAGAGCCAACAATTAACCTAACCTGCATGTCTTTAGACTGTGGGGGAAACTGGAGCACCTGGAGGGAGAACATACAAACTCCACACAGAAAGGCCCTTGTCAGCCGCTGGACTCAAACCTAGGACCTTCTTGCTGTGAGGCAACAGTACTAACCACTACACCACTGTGCCACCCCTTGCATAACTTACCTCCATCCATCCATTATCTGTAGCCACTTATCCTGTTCTACAGGGTTGCAGGCAAGCTGGAGCCTATCCCAGCTGACTATGGGCAAGAGGTGGGGTACACCCTGGACAAGTCACCAGGTCATCGTAGGGCTGACACAGAGACAAACAACCATTCACACCTACAGTCAATTTAGAGCCACCAATTAACCTAACCTGCATGTCTTTGGACTGTGGGGGAAGCCGGAGCACCCAGAGGAAACCCATGCAGACACAGGGAGAACATGCAAACTCCACACAGAAAGGCCCTCACCGGCCGCTGGGCTCGAACCCAGGACCTTCTTGCTGTGAGGCGACAGTGCTAACCACTGTGCTGCTCCTTGCATAACTTACCTATGAATATTAATTGTGCTTCACTCAGCCAGTCAACACAGGATACCGCACACACTCAGCCAATCAGCGCAGAATACCCCTCTCTGACATCAACAGTTAGGACCATGGGCTTCCCATGATTACAGCATGGACTGTATCGATTACCTGCTCAAAGCACATGCATGAGTCATTCTACGAAACCGGTGCCATTTCCATGTTGAAATTTTCAAACTTTTTATCAACAGTGAACTTTATTTTCTTTAATCCACAACATGAAAGATATGTTAATCCTCCCCCCCAAAAAAAAAAAAATTCCCACCTCAGGCATAAAATGTTTATTTATGTTATTCTTTTTATTCAGATAAAAAATTTTTTTATTCTTATTCCACCCCATCACGGACAACGTGTAAACCATTTGAGTAGTAATGCATGAAATCAATTTTTAAAAAATCAAATGGTTTCCTACTTGTAAAATGCCCTTTTTTTCCCAGAAACCACCAATATAAAGTATGTAATTATTTTTTTAAGATTTTCAATCTGGAAATATGAATTTGTTGTACATAAATTGTATTTATTTGATTCGTCCCCAAAACATGAACAGTGGTCAACATTAATTTATGGATAATTTCACTCTGTTTTCATTATTTTTAATAAAATGATCCTGCGACAGGGTGGCATGGACTGTCTCTCTATATGATCTGCTGGTTTTAGCCTTCATCTTACAACAGCATGCTAGAAAAAAGTGCAAATATATATGCATAAACGGATTTTAAAAAATGCTGGCCATCAAAAATGTGAATAAAACACCAGTAATTCAAATATGCCATATTCAACTATTTGATGAAAACAGCATTTTATTATCTTAATAACCAATATCAAAACATTGGCACTGGTTCAAATAATTCACATTTGCAACATTCTAATTTTTTAAAAATTTACATCATGACAGTGACTGGGAGAGTCGCTTCCAAACATCCCTTTGGACTTCCATGTGATGGGATGCCACAGGCTGTGATGTATGAATGATTTCAAGCACCTCATCAAAGAGGTACCACAGGATATCATTACTTCCAGGCTAGAAGAACCTGTTGATTGTGTTGTGTGTCCTCTGTTGTTTTCTTCACTGTGATCTTGACAGTGATAGGGCCCTCACTCGCATCTTCTCTTTCTTTCTCCGCTGTGGCCCACTGAGTGAAAGCAACCTTTGCCAAGCCATCAAAACTGGAGAGCTGAACAGTCTTGTCTTTGCATTCTGCACACTCATATACTTGCACATTTTGCTAGAGGTGTCACAGGTTATTATTTTGGTCAAACTCTTTAAATCTGAGCTTTCTATGAACCTCAAACGATGCATCTTCTCAACAACAAATCTTAGTGTTTCATGGATCTTGCATTGACAGGTGTTGCAGTCAGAGAGGGTCAGGAGTACAAGGCAAAATGGGCAAAACTTACAGAAAAGGGAGCATGATACATTACTAGAGTTTTCAGGAAGAAATTTATTGTGAAGATTTTTTTCATTGTGTCACCTAGAAACCTCTTCTGCTTTTTCTCCTTGTTCCTGGTTTGTTTCATCCCATCATTATCTGACCAACATCATCCCAAATGAAGAAGGTTTTGAGTTTGGACTTGAAAGCAGTAGTGAACCTGTTTGTGGGATATTTGTTAGTAGTATAGTGTGGCACGGTGGTGTAGTGGTTAGCACGGTCACCTCACAGCAAGAAGGTTCTGGGTTCGAGCCCAGTGGCTGGCGGGGGCCTTTCTGTGTGGAGTTTGCATGTTCTGCGTGGGTTTCCTCTGGGTGCTCCGGTTTCCCCCACAGTCCAAAGACATGCGGTTAGGTTAATATGGGACGGCCTTGGGCTGAGGTGCCCTTGAGCGAGGCACCTAACTCCCAACTGCTCCCCGGGTGCTGTTAGCATGGCTGCTGTCTGCTCTGGGTATGTGTATGTGCTCATTGCTCACATGTGTGTGTTCACTACTTCAGATGGGTTAAATGCAGAGAGGAATTTCACAAGTGTGTGATGAATAAAGTTGTTCTTTCTTTCTTTCTTTCTTTCTTTCTTTCTTTCTTTCTTTCAGAGGTTTTCACACTGAATGCTGCAATGCTTCTTTGAGAAGCCGAGGGCATTCTCAGCAAATCCTTGTCTGTACTTCTTCACAATCCTCCCAACTGTAACCTTCATGATTTGCTTTTTCTTTTTATTTGCTTTACAGTACTTAATCTTCTTATTCTTTATATTGTCAATCAAGACTTCATGATCGAGTAGTGTTTTTCTGATTTTGGAGCTTACTCTGCTTGTCTTAGGTAATTCATTTACTTTTGAATGAGGAGATTTGTGCTTATATCTTTTTCTGTATTTGTCAGCATGTTTTTTTTCTTCTCTCACGATTTCTTTCATTTTTCAATTTCGTTGTGTAGTGTGTCTCTGTTCTTCCTGGAAATTCACTTTCCTTGTTCATGTTGCCTGAAACAAAACAAAACTCAATTGGTAACTAGTAGGTCAGTCATGTAGACCATATGTAAAATAATTACCAATCAATGTAAGCCCTACTTCTTAAAGTGTTCATTTATTTTCAGTCATAACCACATAATACTTTGAACTTGAAGATCCTGACTGCTACTCTAACTATTGGACAGAATCTACACTCTTGAGGAGGGGTGTCCAGACTGCACTTCCTAGCCTCTGCCTTTTCATGTATCTTTTTGTTTTGCTCCCTCCACTTTTTACACAGCTGATGTTTCCCTTGCCTACTTAGATCACTAATCATCTTTTTCCCTTGCTCTACATCCCTTCTCCATCTCTGTCTCTCACTCTCTATGTATTTTTGCCTCCTCTCTGGATCAGCATCCCAACATGCACAGCATTGCCGCTTTCTCTCAGCCACACTTAAAGGAGGCATGATGGAGACAGAACTAGGCTGTCTGCAAGTCGAATGAATTGGAACATTATTCTATAAAATATATTGGGTGGGTGGGTGAGCAAGCGAGTGAGTGGATGGGCGAGGGAGAGAGTGGGTGTGTGAGCCAGAAAATGAACGAGTGGGCGAGTGAGTGAGCGAGTGAGTGAGTGAGTGAGTGAGTGAGTGAGTGAAAGATGTGATAAGTGAATGAAAAATATAGTGAGCAAGTGATTGAGTGAACCAAAGAGGGTTAAGGTAACAGAAAATAAAGTGATGAACCTACATCAGAAAGACTAAATATTGTAACATATCTTTTAACCTATAGGTATAGGATCCAATTCATTCAATTTTTATTACATTCAAAATTGGAAGCAGAGCCACCCCGTCACACCCCTTACTACCTTGTCACAATAAAGTACAGTGGCATGCAAAAGTTTGGGCACCCTTACTGAAAATGTCTGTTACTGTGAATAGTTAAATGAGCAGAAGATGAACTGATCACCAAAAGGCATAAAGGTAAAGATGACACATTTCTTTTCAGCATTTTCTGCAAGATTGGTGTATTATTTTTGTTTTGTACAATTGGAGAGTGAAAAAAGAAAAGGAACACCATGCGAAAGTTTGGGCACCCTGATACATTTGAGTTCTCAGGTAACTTTTACCAAGGATCCAGACCTTAATTAGCTTATTGAGCTGTGGTTTGTTCAAATTCTTCATTTGGAAAGGTCAGATGATGCAGATTTCAAAGCTGTATAAATTCTCTGACTCCTCAAACTTGTCCCTAAAATCAACAAACATGGGCTACTCTAAGCAACTCCCTCACATTCTGAATAATAAAATAATTGATGCTCACAAAGCAGGAGAAGGCTACAAGAATATAGCAAAGTGTTTTCAGGTAGCTGTTTCCTCAGATTGTAATGTTATTAAGAAATGGCAGTTAACAGAAACAGTGGAGATCAAGGTGAAGTCTGGAAGATGAAAAAAAACTTTCTGAAAGAACTGCTCATTGGATTGCTAGAAAAGCAAATAAAAACCCCTGTTTGACTGCAAAAGACCTTCAGAAAGATTTAGCAGACCCTGGAGTGGTGGTGCACTGTTCTACTATGCAGCGACACCTGAACAAATATTAACTTCATGAGAGAGTCATCAGAAGAAAACCTTTCCTGTGTCCTAGCCACAAAATTCAGCATCTGAAGTTTGCAAATGAACCTCTAAATAAGCCTGATGCATTTTGGAAACAAGTCCTGTGGACTGATGAAATCAAAATAGAACTTTTTGGCCACAATGTGCAAAGGTATGTTTGGAGAAAAAAGGGTGCCAAATTCCAGGAAAATAACACCTCTCCAACTCTGAAGCATGGGTGTGGATCGATCATGCTTTGGGGTTGTGTTGCAGCCAGTGACACAGGGCACATTTCATTGGTCGAGGGAAGCATGGATTCAAATAAATACCAGCAAACTCTGGAAGCAAACATCACACCATCTGTAAAAAAGTTGAAGTTAAAAAGAGGATGGGTCCTTCAATAAGACGATGATCCTAAACACATCTCAAAATAGAGAATGGAATACCTCAAGAGGCACAAGCTGAAGGTTTTGCCATGGCCCTCACAGTCCCCTGACCTAAACATCATTGAAAATCTGTGGATCTCAAAAGAGCAGTGCATGCAAGACAGCCCAAGAAACTTGTAGAACTGGAAGCCTTTTGCAAGGACGAATGCATGAAAATCCCCCAGGTAAGAACTGAAAGATTATTAGCTGGCTACAAAAAGTGTTTACAAGCTGTGATGCTTGCCAGAGGGAGTGTTACTAAGTACTAACCATGCAGGGTGCCCAAACTTTTGCTTCGGGCCCTTTTCCTTTTTTGTCATTTTGAAAATGTAAAAGATGAAAATAAATGGTTTTTGCTTAAAATATAAAGGGAATGAGTCATCTTTAACTTTATGCCTTTTGGAGATCATTTTATCTTCAACTTGCTTAACTGTTCACAGTAACAGCAATTTTGACAAGGGGTGCCCAAACTTTTGCATACCACTATGTGACGGGCTGGTACATTTCATTCTAAAATGGCCACAGATCACCATGGGGTCAAGGTCATGACTTCACACACACATATGCATTCAATTTGAAATATAATTTTATTAGCATTAATAGTGTAAAAACTATAATAAAAAAAAAAAACAGTTTTCCTTATCTATTTTGCATCACAGGGTGGTTGGCATGAGCTTGACGGACCTGGTCTCACATAAAAAAAGCAGCAAATAAACAATGAATGTCAGAACTTACCTGCTTCTGCTTCTTGTTGCTCCAATGGCTCAAATGATGTCCCTTCCTGTTTGTTATGTAATTTAAAGCAACTATACATTATTTAAAGACAAAACAAGTTAGTGTGATGGGGTGGTAAGTCAAAATGAGGGGGACACACAAATCTTTTTTTTTTTTTTGGAACAGAAATCTCTTATGTAAACAGGGACATGTAATTCTGAAAATTAAAAGGTTTGATAAAAATGTAACATTTATTGGGTGATGTTTTAGATGCTAGTCTCGTGTTGGTTAATACGGACATGTAAAAATAGCCATGGACTAATGAAAAATTATTTAAAAATTCTATGTTAATCTTTAAAAATAGTATTTTTTCATATAACATATGAACAAGAACACTAATCATTTTACACTTTGGAAACAGTTTGGCACATTTTTGATGCTTTATGCATGTCATCAAACCTTGCTGATGCAAATGGCACCAGTTTCATAGAATGACTCGTATGTTGATTCTTGCCTTGTACTGTAGGCCTAAACTGTAAGCATCATGGTGGCAGCTTAAAGGGTAGCAGCTGGTTATTAAGAGTATCGGTCAATAAATTAAGTGTAGTGGAGCCGCTATGCTGTGATGCTTTAGGGGAACCATATATATGAGTTTGCATGTTCTCCCCGTGTCTGTGTGGGTTTCCTCTGGGTGCTCCGGTTTCCCCCACAATTCAAAGACATGCAGTTCGGTTAATATGGGGCGGCCTTAGGCTAAGGTGCCCTTGAGCAAGACACCCAGCCCCCCCAACTGCTCCCCAGGCACTGTTAGCATGGCTGCCCATTGCTCTGGGTATGTGTGCGTGCTCGTGTGTGTTCAGTGCTTTAGATGGGTTAAATGCAGAGAGGAATTTCACAAGTGTACATGTGATGAATAAAGTTCTATTAAGTGTTGTGTGTATATATTGTGATATCCCGAGAGGCTGTGTCGTCGAGGGGCGCTACGTCACATGCAGATGGCTCCAACTTCTGGCAGCTATAACTCCATCTGGTGGTGGAGTTAGGAACTTCACCCCTCAGCACACAACACGGCAGCACACCTGTGGCCAATGAGGGCCTAACGAGTAATGCCTCTTTTCCACCAAAGCAGTTCCAGGGCTGGTTCGGGGCCAGTGCTTAGTTTGGAACCGGGTTTTCTGTTTCCACTGACAAAGAACTGGCTCTGGGGCCAGAAAAACCGGTTCCAGGCTAGCACCAACTCTCTGCTGGGCCAGAGGAAAGAACCGCTTACGTCAGCGGGGGGGGGCGGAGTTGTTAAGACCAACAACAATAACAAGACCGCGAAAGATCGCCATTTTTAAGCAACGAGAAGCAGCAGCTGTACAAATGTGAAGTCATCCATTATTATTATTATTGTTGCTGCTGCTGCTTCTTCCGTGTTGTTTTTGCTTCGATATTCGTGCCAAGGTTTATGCAAACGTAGCGACGTGATGACGTATACAACGACGTAACTGACGTATACAGCAACGTAATGACGTGGCTCTGCTTAGCACCGCGAGCTATGGAAAAGCAAACTGGTTCTCAGCTGGCTCGCAAGTTGAACGAGTTGTGAACCAGCACCAGCCCCGAACCAGCCCTGGAACTGATTTGGTGGAAAAGGGGTATAAGAGGACTTTGTGAGAGTTCAAAACTCTCAGTGTGAAGCTGGAGGAGAGAGGTTCGTGGACTCTCGTTGCTGAGTGGAACCTGCTGGGCAGAATATTTGTTGGAAGGCTTATCTGGAATTCTTACCTGAAGGATTTTGCACTGAAATACTTCCCTGTGTTATGGACGCCTGCTACTGGGCTGAAGACTACAGGGATTGTTGACTGGACTCAAAGTAAGGCAGAAGATTTTGTTTGTTCTGAGAACGGGATATTGGACTGAAGGAAACCTGCTGATAATTTTGTTGTTCTAAAGCCAGAGACATTGCTTGAGTTTGACTTTTGGGAATCCATCTTCGTTTGAACATTGAACTTTGAGTTACTTTTTCTGTTTAATTTCCTGGCATAACATTAAAAATCTTTATTTTACCTCTGTGTCCTTGCACTGATTGAAGGGTCCCACCGAGAGCCAGCCAGCCTCTCGTGATATCACTATATATATCACACACTCAGCTTATTTACATGAAGGATACCAATTATTCTGGAGCTGACTGTATAATTACATATTTTCTGATAAGTGTATTAGTGGTTCCCAGTCCTTGTCCTGGAATATGACTACCGTATCTTTTTGTTGGTTTTCCTGCTTTATCAAACCTGATCCAACTAATCACCTAAATAACACGCCTTTATTGACAATGTGAGAGTGCAGGAGCAGAAAAGTCACTTAAATATACAGAGTGTATATATACTCCAAAAGCATGTTTAGGGACCACTTCTCTTTATTCATAAACCATTTAAATCTGTGCATTTCAATGTAACCTTTACAGTTGCTCCAGGGAAAAAGATCCAGTTAGCAGTATCAAGAGGATCAAAGTTATCCTCCAGTAGGGTGGGTTTATGGGCCATGTTCACCAGCAGTATGTTATCCAGTCCCCAGCAAGACTCATAGCCATTAGGACCCAGTGCAGCCTCCTGGGACCACCTCAAGTGCACAGCCTCTCCCTTGCAGCTTGGTGGCACTGTAAGTAGATGCAACACTGTGCTGCTGTTTGTGGGTGCTCTAGAAATGAGAGCGTTTGAAAGATCATTAATTTAATTGAGCAATAAACAGAAGGTTGAATGGATGTCAGATCAAGCTTGATGGGCTGAATTAGACTTGAGTGTTACACAGTTAAATTATATATACACACCAATAACACATTCTATTATATATTAAACCTAATGCATTTCCATTATAGAAAAAAAGATAGCTTCAGTTCAATAATAATAATAAACAACTCAAACAACACTGTCACTGCATTACAGCTGATGAAGTGACATTTCGGGGGTTAATGGATGTCTGTGCAGAGAGGATTAATGAGAAACCTGATCTTCTCCAAGGTGGTCCAGCCACTTGAATTGCTCAGTCTGTAGGAGACAATTATGCTGGGATCTGAATAACTGAAATGGCAGGATCCAGAGCCTAAACAAAAACACATCCACCCACAAACATTTAAACTATGAATAGAATAAGCACATGCATAACTGGTTAGAATATTTAATGCATTTGCATCAAGCTAAGCTGAATGCCTCAGCTATTTTCCTCCTATTATTTCTCTCTCTTTTCATAGGATGGCTTTGATCTATTGGTATTCTGAGTACTCTCCCTTCTCTACTCATTCTGACCATGAAAAATTTATGTCCTCAACAATGTCATGCTACAGAAATCAATGACTGAACCTTAGTTACTCTGGGGTATGTGCTGCATGAGGGAAATTCTGAGGCAGGCTGGTTGTGACATTAATATTGGATTTTTTAAGAAGCATGACTAAGGCTATAACTGAGGATCAAGATTAAAGACAAATTACAAACAGATTAAAACAGTATTATTTAGAATAATTAAGAGATACTGATGGCACATTGTTATTAATAAAGGGTGAATATAACACTTCAGAGAACACTTTTTAACCAATACTATTCATATATTCTTAAGGCTGAGGGACTCAAGCCTACAGATCTGTTTTTGAGTGCTTATCAGAATTAATATGAATTTGGTGGGGGGGTTTCCCAATTAACATGAGATGAATGGAGATTTTTGTAAACTGTGTTTTTCAAGATCTAGTAGACTAGCTAAGTAGGCATAAGTATACTATCCTAATGACTGAAATCTCTACAGCTAGACAGACAGCTTTGATTTAGGTTTGATTAGGCACTTAATCATTTGCCATGTCAGACCATAAATTATCAAATCATATTGACAGTAATGGGCTAATTCCTAACTCTCAACCATCCTGTAGAAAATCCTGCACAGAATTTCAACTTTTACTATAATTTTAGAATTACTCATTGCCCCAACATCCTTTTCTTTATTAAAAACAACTGGGCTAATGCACTGATAGAGACTTTAGGGAACTCTTGACAATAGAATTCTGGAATCCTAAGTCAAAGGGGGTGCCCCTCTTATCTCCACACACAAACTCACCCCTCCCTCTTCAGTTCTCACCTACGCCTCTTTATATTTTTATGCAAATGTTGAATGTGGGTTCATTTGAGTGAAGCAGCACCTGACAAAGAGCAAAAATGGTGTGCGTGCATGCTTGACATAAGCGCAATACACAGAATGTATAATGTTCACAAGAGACAGTGTAAAAATGAGTGGGTTTTTTATGCAAGAATAAAATTGAATTTAAAAAACTGATTCAAATGTTGCTATGGATACATTCATTTTGTTCAGGACTGATGTATGCATGCTTTAGTATGGTTAGTGTGAAGTGGACAACAGAAAATAAGAATAGATTAAAAACAAAAAGAGATTATTAAACTCAAGTGTAGACTGTGTGGAGTCCAAATTGATGCACTGATAGAGATGCATTGAGAAACAGCTATTAAGTTGTACAGTTCACGTCTATTAAAAAAAAATATTTTCCTTTGTTCAGTTCATATGGATTAAAATGAACTAGTCTAATTCACATTCATTTTTCCCGAATTTTTTTTTTAATGAGCCAAACTGAATCCAGTGTGAATTTTTTTTAATCCGCAATTACAATATCAAAATTCCCCTTACAATTACAAATGTCCTTTGAGTCTATTGATATAAGCAAACCAGTAGTCTCACAACCAGTGCATCAGAGTGTATTGCGATAAGACTACACTGGTCAAAATGAGAAAATTCAGATGGTCACATAATTTTCCAATTTGCGAGCCCAAGATATCCCAATACTTCATATTCAATATCATAATATGAAAGTTATAAATTTTGCTTATTTTCGCTACTTCTGTTGAGTGAGCATCCTTCACTCTCACCAGTGAACTATACTCATGTTCAATTTCATTTGTTGAAAACTGATTCATTCAGTTCATGAAACATATGAGCATATTAAATGAACAGTGCTCATTTAGCACATTCATGCACAACACTATATTTTTTTACACTGTCTGATACTGTCTCTCTTAGCCTAAAGATGAACATTTTTTAAAATCTATACAAATCAGTGTTTTTTTTTTTATTACTATCAGTTGGGATTTTACACAGTCTACACTTGAATTTAATATTTTTTTCTTATTTTACATCATCCACACTGATTCCTTCACTAAATATACTAAAACATGTCACTGGAGTGATTTTTTATTTACTCACATTTACTCTTGCATAAAAGCACATACTGATACTGTCTCTCTTGATGGTTACACATTCTACACTAATGCGTGTTTGGCACTTGTGTCAAGAATGTGCATACATTATTTTTTCCCTTTCTCAGGTGTTGCTTTGCTCAAACTTATAAGTACTTAACATTTGCATAACAATATAAAGTTGCATAGGTGATAACTGCACTGAAGAGAGAGGGGTGAGTTTATGTGGTTAGAAAAGAGGTGGGGCACCTCTTTGGCTTGGGATGAAAATTCTTGCAGCCCTCAAGAATTCTAGTGTTTTAAAAAAAAGTGTTTAGCTTGAGATAATACATTGTATGTTATACTGTATGTTACATGGAATTCATGCTACGTATGAATTCATGCTATGTATGAATTCCAAATTTTAAACAAAAGTGAAAATATATGTATCATACAAATAGTTATTTATGCAATGAGTTTGAAAGAATGTGTTACTACTTACCCAAGGCAAACTGTAGTACTGAGGCAGTGCTTGTATTAAGAGCCACTGTGATCTAAACCAACAATAGAACATGTATCAAAGTCCATTTTCTTATGCACAAAAAAAACCTCACTCTTTTTCCATGCACTGGTTAAGTGTATTCAATTTGTGACTGTGTGTGTGTGTATTTTCTATTTGTGTTCATGCAGCCCAGAAATGCCAAGAAATATCACAAACAAATATCTACAAACATTAAAAAGGCCCCCCTACAAGAGTTGACATATAAGGTGTGTGTAGTGGAACTGAGAGGATCCAATATTTGTTTACAGGATATAAAGAGTTTCAAGGGAGATAAAATGTTTACATCAAATACAATGAGATGCAAATTAACAATACAATTTATTGTTACATCATTGCCAGAATTGGTGTCTCACTATGACTCCCAACAAGCATTGTGGCTCCAAACAAGGCTGCCATGGGGTACAATACCCAATGCACATGCTAATTTTCATGTTCAAGCTCACCTGATTACTGATCATCCATACCTGGACTCTATCACACATGTACACACACTATACAAACTATTTACACTCACCCAATGTGTACCACTCAGTACAGATTGCTCTCCTGGCATAGTGAGTCTCATCATTGTGATTGCTTTGCTGGTTTTGATCTTTGTGTCATTTCCTAATTACCAATTCTAGTCATATATACTTCAGTCTGTTTGTTGATTGCCTGGCCCTTGCCTGTAATCACATTTATGACCTTGCCTCATGTTTTGAACTTGTCTACAAATTCTAAAATGAAGCATTTTAACCTGCACCCATCTCTGCCACAATACTTTGCTATCAGAATGACTACAGCTGATATGCTGAAATGACAACAGGCTCTAGCAGCCCAAGACCATCTCATTGGAAAGTAGCATTAGCAGCAGATAGCCATGATCCACACCAAGCTAACCATCACACTGGTGCATCCTTCAGTAGCTGCCCCAGCAGGAACCTCTCAGGCGGTTTCTTCACTTATTGTCTGTCCAAAAAATGCTCTGCTGATTCTGCTCTGTGGAAGGGTTTCATGCTTCAGTGTTCTTTGTATTTTGACTGTCAAAAACAAGTCCTCGAGTGAACTGAAATTGCACAGTCAACCTGCTAACTCTATTAACCTGCTAACCAACAAGGTGGTAACCTGGGCTACAGCAGTATTGTCACAGGGAGGGGAGCACACAAATTCATATGACCATTTCCTGGAACTGTTTTAATACATGTTTGGCCACTCCCCAGAAGATAAAGAAATTGCAGAGCAACTTCTGTCTCTGAGACAAGGCAACCAAAGCACAGAGGAGTTTACCTTAGCATTTCCATGTAAATGCTCTGCTCATATCACCCCCATCCTCTCAGCTACACTGGCTACCATTTCTGTCCCTGATCAAATTTAAAAATCTTGCTTGTCACTTCCAAAGCCCTGCATAATCTTGCTTCCATCTACTTTAGGGAACTACTGACCACCTACACACCCTCTCACTCACTAAAGTCCTCAAGCAACAACCTACTTGCTGTCCCACACACCAAATTTTCCACCAGTCCTTCAGGGCCATTGCCCCAAATTCTGGAATTCTTTTCCTCAATTTCTCCATGACTGCTTTTCTTTCTCTACTTTCAAATCTCAATTGAAGACTTCTCTCTTCCATGAACATTTCTCTTCTTCTTTTACCTTGTAAAATGACCTTTAGACATTAAAAGGCATGATAGAAATTTAACTTTAACCCTTTGGTGCTGGACCCTTTAAATATTGTTCCTCCAGGTTACTACGACAAAATATATCTTGAAAACAATAAAAAGAATTGTCTTACAACACTTAGTTAAAATGATGTATAGCATAATGGATGTCCTGAAGTCCAACCTTAAGCTATTTTTGTTTGAAAAGGCATTGATGAAAATATAGGGGAATTTTGGGCAGGCACCAAAGGGTTAACTAATTCCATACTCAAGCTCCTTTTTTTCCCCACTTCTTTTTATTGAGTTTTAGTATAATCTGCATTACAAAATAGCTGCACTTGTAAATTATACATTAGGTGTATGAAGTAACATGAACAATGAGACAACAGAGTATAAAACAAACAGATGACAGGAAAAAAAAACCCTAGCACAGTATAACTAATATATCTGTGAAGGTTCTCAGTCATCCAGGTCTGACTAGTGGGGAGTTCCAGGTATTTAACCTCTAGTGGTCTAGGTCTCAACGACTCTTAGAGCTTGTGGTTCACTAGAGGATAAATACCTGGAACTCACCACTAGTCAGACAGAACTGAAGAAGCCTTTCAGATGAGAGGTGAAATGCCTTCAAGAATTTCAAGCAAGTCCAGTTGCCTTCTTTAGCGTCTATGGTATAGTATGACGAAGTTATTTCACAGGTCAACCAGATCAAATGAACAGTGTAGTCCACATTCTAACGTTTTTACACTATCAATGTACAGTGTGCCCTCACCCCCATACACCAAGAATAGAGATAAGAGAATGACAATTAAAAAAAAAAACCTTAAACTTGGAATTGCAGGGAAAGCCAGTTGCTTAACATAAGAGAAAAAAGGGGTCCACATTACCCAAAATTTATTCACAGACCCCTTTAATGTATGCTTATTTTTCCAGCTTGATGCAATTTAAAATGCCTTTAATCCAAATAGCATGGAATGGAGGTGCAGGAGATTTCTCTGAGCAAAATTTGTCGTCTCGCCAACAAAGTAACAAAGGTGATCACATCCTTTTTAATTTTGGTCAGATGTAGTGCAGTCAGAGGAACCCCAAATAATGCTGTTATGGGCCTCAGTTCAATCTGTGTACTGCTTATTTCTGAAAGTGTATCAAAAATATCTTCCCAGGAGCCAGCCAGAGATGGACAACCCCAAAACATGTGCACATGATTTGCAGGTGACTGGTTATATATTACACAGTTAGAATTCACATCATTATAGATCCAGGATATCCTTGCTTTGGTCCAATGGGCCCTATTGATAAGTTTGCATTGCATAAGACCATGCTGAGCACAGATGGAAGAGGTATGTACCTCCTTGAATGCCTCTTTCCAGAGGTGGAAAAACTGGATTGACAAAGTAAAAGTCCTGCTTAGGTTTTCCTTCTGCCTGTGCTCTCAACACAGGTGATTTCACCAATTATCAGACATGTGGACTCGAGTCATGTGACTTGGACTCGAGTCAGACTCGAGTCACCATTTTGATGACTTGAGACTTGAAATCCCTAGATGAGGAATGACTTGCAACTCGACTCGGACTTGCACGCTGTTGACTCGAGACTTGACTTGGACTTGACAGTTTTAGCTTGCAATGACTTGGCGTATCAGGTATAAATTTTCTTTTTTTTCCCCCCCTCGATTTTGAATCCAAGTACACTCGTTATTATTTGAATGCGGTGTAGCTCCTTGTCCTAGGCTACGGCAGCTCAATCCACTAGCACTAGGTGTCACTCAAGCACTTCAACTGGTTCAAATGAAAAACCAAACGGTGATGGGCAACGAGGACGCTGAACATTGATGACGCTGAATGATGAACGGACGGATAAAAACATGATTCCCCGCGTAATTTCCTTTGGATTTAAAGAATACTCCAATACAGATGGCAAACGCATTGCTACGTGCAGAACATGTGGAGCCACAATTTCGGACAGCCAGTCAACCACATCAAACTTCGTTCATCACCTGAGGCTGCATAAGGAAAAGTAAGTAACAAAGCTAGGCTACAGCTAGCAAGAATCTGTACAGGCTAGTTGGTTGCTAGAAGTGGAATGTGTTAATATATTAACGCTGTCAAGGATTTGTTTTGCTTTGCTGAATATAAAATAGTGAAGTAGATTTTTTTATTGGATTGCTTTTGTGTTCAGTCTAGTGTTAGATTATGTGGGCTAGGCTACCAGTTAACACACATTGGGAAGGCATAGCCAGAAGGTGGTGATTTGGTCAGAGCAGAGAATGTTTACAAGATTGTTATAAAGGCTCTGGTCAGAACGACACAGACTTATGATAAGAACCGGACAGCAAAGGATAAAACGTGAATCAAATAAACAGTTACCCAGGCTGCAAACTAAGTATGTAAAACAGAAGTTCGCTCTTTGCAATGGGAAAGTCAGTGCTTGTCATGAAAGGCATTTAAACCACTGAGACGAGATGACTAGCAATGTAAGTTAAACCAGGCGTTTAACTGTTTGCTACGTACTGCACCAAGTCGTGGACGCTGTGCAATGTGTGTTATTAGTGCTGGGATTACGTGTCATCAGAGACATTCAATTCTATTCTCTTCCTCTCTCTGGTGTCATGTAGGCAATGTGAATAATGGGCCATTTGGGCTATGTAAAATGTAAGCTCAGCTGACGTTTTATAGCGCAGTACATCCCGACAGATTGGAGTGTAGCCTACTCCAATGCGAAGCATTATCCCACAGTCTTACCCAAACGACAGGGCACACAATGCCTCTACATAGCGTGGCTTTACCAGTGCATTTATTAGTCTCTGGCGAGAAACCAAATTCGCCAAAAGCACGCAACTTGGATCTGGAGGATTCAGCTGAACATTCTGAAATTCACAACTGTTTATTCTACTTTATTATACGGCTCTCTAGAATGTTGCCAGGGCTTCATTCTCACATTCTGGCCAGAGCCCTAGAGGACTCTGATTCTGGCTACATCGTCACAACATTCTGTGTTTACTGAGGCTACCGGTATTTTAGCGAGTGTTTAGTGAATGCATTGTGGTCTAGCTAAACTGCTTAAGGGAACATCCTGGCTGGCTTGTATTAAACATTATACTGTGTATAAACAAATATGTTCAGATTAAATGAACTCAGACTTTGATATTGAAAATGATAAAAACATGTTAATGTCTACATGATTAAAAACAGAAAACAAGTAGGCCTACTAATTTTACATTTTTTTTTTCTTGTTTAGATTTGCAGAATATCTGAAGAACAAGATCATCCCAAGTGAGACAGAGCAGCCGTCCATTTCTGGATTCCTTACTGCAAAAGATACACAGTACAATGCTACCCACCCACAACAAAAAGCCATCACAAATTCAATACTAACAGATTTGGTCATTGGATGCAACATCCCTCTCTCATTAGTGGAGAACAGATATTTCCGGAATTTTTTGTCAGTTAGTTGGTCTCTCTCACACACACAAACGTACTCAAGTCACGATGTATTGTATTAAAGGCATGTCATGTTGTATGTTGGGACAGTGCCTAACTTCAGAAGGAAAATCATTCTTTGATTCTAAAAGTACACAGATCATCTGTTAGCTTGGACTTTGAGTTTCATGTCTTAAAATGCACATGAAAAGCATTTTTATGTGAAAAATGACATGAATGAAATGAAAAGAAAATGATTTTGTTACACAGTACCAGTACTAGTTTTGTTTAGAATTTTGTTTTAATTTCTCACTAATTTTCCAATAAAAAATTTAAGGAAATGGTCATACTTTCACTCATTCTCACACCCTTAGCCTCAGATGTACACTGACTCACTCAAACTAAACTCACTGAAAATTTAGGATGCTTTACTAACGTTAACTAACTAATCATTGTCTCCTCTGAGATTCTTTGACTGTCATGGGGCACAAGCTCTAAAACATTTTAAAATGGAAAAGAATGGGTGTACTGTAGTTACTTGTGCTGACTCTATGAATCATTGACATTACATTACATTACATTTAGCAGACATTTTTATCCAAGGTGACTGGCAAAGGAGGACATACACTGCAGTGTGGAGAGGTAATACATTTGTGATCAAAAATGTGTTGATTGCATGTAGAATAAATGGTGACTTGTTAGGGACTTGGAAAAAAATGAGACTTGGACTCGACTTGGCTTGGGTAGGACTTGGACTTGACTTGGTCAAAAGTGCCTTGACTTGTGACTTGACTCGGACTTGAGTGGTAGGACTTGAGACTTACTTGTGACTTGCACATTAGTGACTTTGTCCCACCTCTGCCAATTAGCTCATCAACCTGGCTTAGGGGATGTGGTAATTAGGATCAGCTGGTTCATTGAATTGGCTGGAGCAAAAATGTGGCAGGGTTTTTACTTTCTGCACCCGGGTTTTTCCACCTCTGCCTCTTTCCGTGGGTCATCCTGTATTTCCTCGCCAAATTCCTCCTCCTATGCCGATTTAATATTATTCAATGAAATGGTTTGTAGAGAACACATTTTTCTATAAATTGTCAGGATGCTTTTCAGAGTAGGAAGTGGGGTGAGAAAAGTGTCAAACTGTGTTTCAGCAGGAAGGGTGGGAAATCTGGGATCTATGCTATGAACATAACTCCGGATCTGTAAATATATATAAAAAAATTATGCCTGGGGACATCAAATTTAGCTCATAGTTGATCAAATGTAGTGAATATGTTGTTGATATAAAGATCTCTGAAGTTTTTAATATCAAGGCTAGACCATATAAAGAAAACCCGCTATCAGCGATAGATGAAGGGAATTGGTGGGTTTGAGGCTATTGGAGCAGAGAGAGGAGTTGTCTGAAATCCAAAATGCCATCTAAATTGATTCCAGATCTTTAATGTTGTTTTAACACACACATTTTTGGTGAAGGAAGAGTAGGGGCCTGTAATGGAGGTGTGAACAAGACAAGGCAGGGACACCATGAGGCTGTCTCCATCTCCAGCCACAGATGATGAGGCTGTCTCCATCTCCAGCCACATTGGGGATGGAGACATCGCCCCACTTTGCAACCAATACTGGCCAATCCTAAGATTGGCAGCCCAGTAATAGAACCTAAAGTCTGGTAATGCCAGGCCCATATCTGATCTAGGCCTCGCAGAAGCTGTTTCCCTATCCTTGGAGTTTTTCTATCTCATACAAAAGGCATAATCAGACCATCAATCTTTAAAAAAAATGACTTGGGAAGAAAAAACGATAAACACTGGAATAAATATAGAAGTTTAGGGAGAATGTTCATTTTGTTTGAATTGATTCTTGCAACTAAAGAGAGATGTAAAATAGACCATCACTCCAAATCCTCCTTCAAACAGGTTAAAAAGGAGACAAAGTTAGATTTAGAAAGCTTTTTCAGGCTATCTGTGACATGCACCCCAAGATAAGTAAAATTACTATGAGCGATTTTAAATGGCAAGTTGTGTAAGGGGAAACTTTTTGCAGCTGCATTAAGTGTCATCAATTCACTTTTACTTAGATTCAATTTGTACCCTGATAATTGGCCGAAGGATGCAAGAGTGGAAATGGCAGCAGGGACGGAGACAGAGAGATCAGATATATACATCAGTAAGTCGTCAGCATACAAGGACAGTTTATGTTGAGAACCATATCTGACTATACCTTTGATAAGGGGGTTGGAATGGAGTGCTATTGCAAGGGGTTCAATGATGAGGGAAAACAACAGAGGACTTAGAGCGCAGCCTTGGCGTGTTGGCCGCTGTAAGGGGAAATATTCTGATCAAGTATTATTAGTCCTGACAGAAGCCTGAGGGGATGAGTATAAAAGTCTTATCCAAGTGATGAATCTGGAGCCAAAGCCAAATTTGTTCAGAGTATACAAGGGATATCTCCACTCCACTCAGTTGAACACCTTGACAGCCTCAGAGGCATTAGTGTCAGATGGATTATATATGGTATTAAATAATCATCGAAGATTCAAGAATGAGTGTCTGTTCTTGATAAATCCTGTTTGATCAGGAGAGATGACTAATGGGAGAACTGTCTCAAGATGCATTGCTAGAAGCTTGGCAAGAATTTTGTAATCAACATTTAATAGGCTGATTGTGCATCATACTGACCAATCAAGCGAGTCTTTTATTTTTTTAAGAATAAGACAGATAGTAGCCTGAGTTTATCTCTGCTCATAGTAAGTACTCCTGGACATAAAAAGCAGTTTAGTCAGTAACCTGGTCTGTTAGAAAAGTGTCAAATTCTGCTTGCAAGACTAAATGCTCCTTATAGATATCTGGAGAAAGCGAGACTGCATAGATGTCATCTAACTGAGAGGAGACCTCATTGGCCATTGTTCATCTGGGAGCTTGAGGTGGAGAGGGTGAGCAGCTTCAAATACCTGGGTGTTCACGTCAGTGAGGACCTCACATGGACACTTAACACCACACAGCTGGTTAGGAAGGCTCAATAGTGACTGTACTTTCTGAGGAGGCTGAGGAAGTTTGGTATGTTACCTAAGATCCTCAGCAACTTCTACAGCTGTGTGATTGAGAACATCCTGACCAACTGCATCACTGTGTGGTACGGTAGTGCTACAGCTTTGGACTGCAAACACCTGCAGAGGGTGATGAAGACTGCTGAGAGGATCACCAAATCTCCACTGCCCTCTCTGCAGAGCATCTACCACTGCAGAGTCCACAGGAGAGCTGCCTCCATCCTCAAAGACCCCACCCATCCCCAGCACGGACTGTTCACACTTCTACGCTCAGGCTGGAGGTACAGAAGTGTGAAATGTAAAACTGTCAGACTAAAGAACTCTTTCTTTCCCACCGCCATCAGACTCCAGAACAGCTGACAGGAGTCTATAACCATGGACTAACTCCCTGTAAACTTACATCTGTTTACATTTGTTTGCACATTACTACCCTTTTTGCTGCTGTTCCTTGACTGTTTACATCTGGTTACATTGTTTGCACATATTTGCACATTACTGCCCTTCTGCTGCTACATCTAATCATTGCCTTATTTTTGTATTACATTACCTATTTTGCATTATATTTACTTTTATTCTGTACTATACTGGATGTTTTTTTTGTTTGTTTTTGCTTTTCTTTGCTTTTTATTTTTGCACTATATTGCTTTTACTTTGCATTACTTCTTCCGCCTATTTATTTATTTGTAATTGGCATTCATGGTGGACAGCAAACTAAGAATTTTATTGTGCAAGAGGACATGTCCTTACTGTGCATTTGACAATAAACACTTTGAACTTGAACTAACTGGGAAATGCAGCATGTCAGCACAGATAGCTTATCTTTCTTAAGTTTGTTTGCATGTACTGTGTAGGAGATAATTTCACTTCTAATATAAGCTTTCAGAGTTTCCCAGAGGACAGCTGCAGAGATGTCTGGGGTCTTGTTCATACCTATAAAGAAATCAATTCTATTCGAAACAAAGTTTACAAAATTTTCATCACTGAGCAATTGGGAGTTTAGCCGCCAAGGCGATTGCATATTGTCAATACTGTGAAATACTACATTCATAGTAACAGGAGCGTGGTCAGATACAACGATTGGGTTATAGGAGCATGAAGATATAGCATGAAGAAGTTTGTCATCTATAAGGAAGTATTCGATGCAAGTAAAAGTGTGATGAACTGATGGAAAAAAAGGAGTATACTTTTTTTAGATGGATTAAAAAATTTTCCAAGGATCCGAGAATGCACATTCAGACACATAGGATTGTAAAATTTTCCAAGGGTCTCAGATTGCAAATTCGGACATATAGGATTGCATGACCCTGGCGGAAGCTGAAGGGGTAGCAGATTTGATGGAGGATCGATCCAAATTTGGGTCTTGGCCAGTTAGCTCAGTTGGTTAGAGCAGGGTGCTAATAACGCCAAGGTCACAGGTTGGGCGGCACGGTGGTGTAGTGGTTAGCATGGTCACCTCACAGCAAGAAGGTTCCGGGTTCAAACCCAGCGGCCGGCGAGGGCCTTTCTATGTGGAGTTTGCATGTTCTCCCAGTGTCTGCGTGGGTTTCCTCCGGGTGCTCCGGTTTCCCCCATAATCCAAAGACATGCAGTTAGGTTGACGTGGGGCGGCCTTGGACTGAGGTGCCCTTGAGCAAGGTACCTGACCCCTGACTGCTCCCTGGGCGCTCTGGTGTGGCTGCCCACTGCTCTGAGTGTATGCGTGTGTTTACTGCTTCAGATGGGTTAAATGCAGAGGATGAATTTCACTGTGCTTGAAGTGTGCATGTGATGAATAAAGGTTTCTTCTTCTTCTTTCTTCTACAGTTAAAGTCACCCCCTAAAATGAGCAAATGGGAAGATATATTGGGGAGTGTAGAAAAAAACAGATTTTGAAAAAATCGCTGCTGTCCCAGTTAGGAGCATAGATATTCACAAAGAGTACCTTAGTATTGAACAACTTACCACTAACAATAACATATCTACCACTGGGATCAGCAATCACATTAGAGCATGCAAAAGGTACTTATCTGTGAAGTAAAGTAGCCACCTCTCTTGCCTTACTTTGAAAGGAGGAAGGGAACATCTGACCCACCCATCTGCACCTGAGACTTAAGTGTTGTGATACTTTAAGATGAATTTCTTGGAGGAAGATGATGGAGCACCTTGCTGCGTTTAACTGGGTTATTGATACCCCTGCAATTCCAAATAAGAAAATTAAAGCTGCGAGCGGCCTTGATGGGCCCTTGCACGTGTGGTTCAGCAACCCAGGACATCCCGCCACCCAACAAAACAGTCACGTCATATAGTCATCAAATGTTCAAAGGTGATGTGCATGTTGCAAATGCCATGACTGCTTGACGGATGAGAGATAGACAAAAGACTGTAAGTGTGTGTGTGTGTTTATGTGGTGTGAAAATGTACATTTATATATGTACAAAACTATACATGTGTCTCCTCCTTATCTCTATCTCACACTGTAATCTTAAGTCATCTTAGCTTTCCTGTGTCTGCAGTGTGTGTACAAGCAGAGTTTTTATATGTCTGCAACAAAATGCACAATGATAGCAGGTCACTAATATATACATTTAGGCACTGCCTAAAAGCAGAGCTCCCATCTGTTTCTGGGTTGTAGAATTTTCTTATATCCTAGCCAGTCTCTTTTGTTTTATTTCTTTACTGGCTAGCACTGGCCACTAGGTGGTGTGTATGACTGGTAATTACTAACACTGGCCACTAGGCGGTGTGTCTCATCTCATTATCTCTAGCCGCTTTATCCTTCTACAGGGTCGCAGGCAAGCTGGAGCCTATCCCAGCTGACTACGGGCAAAAGGCGGGGTACACCCTGGACAAGTCGCCAGGTCATCACAGGGCTGACACATAGACACAGACAACCATTCACACTCACATTCATACCTACGGTCAATTTAGAGTCACCAGTTAACCTAACCTGCATGTCTTTGGACTGTGGGGGAAACCGGAGCACCCGGAGGAAACCCACGCGGACACGGGGAGAACATGCAAACTCTGCACAGAAAGGCCCTCGCCGGCCCCGGGGCTCGAACCCAGGACCTTCTTGCTGTGAGGCGACAGCGCTAACCACTACACCACCGTGTAGGCGGTGTGTATGACTGGTAATTACTAACACTGGCCACTAGGTGGTGTGTATAACTGGTAATTACTAACACTGGCCACTAGACGGTGTGTATGACTGGTAATTACTAACACTGACCACTAGGCGGTGTGTATGACTGGTGGTACATGTATGGACAAACCACAAAAAATCAACTCGATGAGTTTACCATTTTTTCTTAGGTATGGTGCTCTGCTGGAGCGCCGCTATTATTGTGTGTGCGCGTGTGTCTGTTTGTCAGAGGGAGAGTGTGTGTGAAAGAGAGAGTGTGCTCATAGATGTTGCATGTGCATGTGAGTGAATACTTGTGAGTGTATGTGTGTATGCATAAATATGCATATGACTGTGTGTGTATGAGTATGCACAGAATTGTATATAGTATTATCAGACTCACAATATCCAATATTTTGTAAAGTTTCAGATCAATCCATCAATGAATTGAACATTTTTCCCCCATTTCTTGCTTGGCCAGATGGTGGCGCTGTGCTAGGCATCTGAATTACACATGTGAATATCATCACAATCATAATACACAATATTTTGTAAAGTGTCAGCTCAATCAGTTAAGGCATTGCCAATTTCTGGCACATTTCCTGCTTGGCCAGGTGGTGGCGCTATAACAGGCAGGCCCATTGGGCATCAGGTTATCATAATAATCATAATATCTATTGAAGTAAGAAGTGTCCGACCATACAGTCAATGCACTGTGGCTTTCTGGCACGTTTCCTGTTTATGTGGCAAGATATTAAAATCATAAGGCCATTTCAACATATTACAAGATATCAAAAATCCCTTTGCAATTTAATATCAGTGACATCTTGACATCACGTATAACAAATTTCACATGAATCTTATGAACCGTCTAGGAGGAGCATGTCAAAATTCATCACGTGTCAAAACACACATATTCAAAACCCTATTCTTTCCTTGGCCAGTTGGTGGTGCTATACCAGACAGGCCCATAACAGCTAAAGAGTATCAGAATCAGATTACAAGATATCAAGTTCAACATTCAGCAATATTTTGGCATATTATCTCATCTTATCATCTCTCGCCGCTTTATTCTGTTCTACAGGGTCGCAGGCAAGCTGGAGCCTATCCCAGCTGACTACAGGCAAAAGGCGGGGTACACCCTGGACAAGTCGCCAGGTCATCACAGGGCTGACACATAGACACAGACAACCATTCACACCTACAGTCACTTTAGAGTCACCAGTTAACCTAACCTGCATGTCTTTGGACTGTGGGGGAAACCGGAGCACCTGAAGGAAACCCACACGGACACGGGGAGAACATGCAAACTCCGAACAGAAAGGCCCTCGCCGGCCACGGGGCTTGAACCCAGACCTTCTTGCTGTGAGGCGACAGCGCTAACCACTACACTACCGTGCCGCCTTGGCATATTATATGTTATAATATTTCAACATATTACAACCTATCAAAAATCCCTTCGCAATTCAACTTCAGCAATATCTTTGCATCCTGTTTGCCAAGTTTAACATGAATTTGATGAACCGTCTAGGAGGAGTACGTTAAAAATGACCATGTGTAATTTCACTCCAAATGGCCTTATGACATCATCATTCCAAAGTTCTACCCATTCATTTCAATGGGAAATGGGAAAAGGGGCGCTATGAAGTCCCTGGGCCATGCCCGGGGCCAAATGTTTGTGGCTGAGTAGTGGTGACAATGATTGATGTGTGTATCAAATTTCATGAGTTTTCGTGCATGGGAAATGCCTCAAATAAGGCCAAACGCGGCATAATAATAATAATAATAATAATAATCCTTCAAAAATCAATAGGGTCTCGCACCGAATGGTTTTTGGGCCCTAATAATCCTTCGAAAAACAATAGGGTCTCGCACTGAACGGTTCTCGGGCCCTAATAATCCTTCGAAAAACAATAGGGTCTTCACACCGTTCGGTGCTCGGGCCCTAATTAAAGTGTTAGTCTTGCGAAAATGACATCACCCCTGGAAATTATACCTTGTAAAACTAGACATGTTAAATAGTTTACTGTCTAAATTATATTTTAATACAAGACCGGGAACATGTCTTATTTAGTTGGTAAAGTTTGGCTCTTTGAGTCCACCATTTCACAAATGCATTCCTGGTAGGTTACTGTTAATTCAAAGGAAGTGACGTCTCATGCACAACGCTTGAAAGTTCGTGGCATTTCTGGCTTTGTCTGCTTTGCAAAGTGTAGCAAGTTTTTAACAATTTTTTTTTTATTCCACAACAAAACTAAAACCAAAGTATGACTCCAAATAGGTATGTCCTTCAAGGCTGTTCAAGTGTAGCTGATTAAAAAAAAAAAGCAGAATTTCAATCCATTATTGCTGGGTTTCAGTCACGTGACTTTTCTTCGCAGTTTTACCAGAAGTGAAACAGTTGGGGGTCTAAATGGCTCCCTAATGTAAACAACTAGTGATAACTTATCACAGCATACTCGTAATCTAGAAGCCACTGCTCACTTTAGATATGTTCAGAAGATTGCTCTGTGTAATGGAATCGACCCCTACAGTCTGGGAAAGAAGGATTTGTCATACGATCTCAAAAACTACCCTTCAGTCGAGTTCCCTGACATCTCAAACTATCTGGTGTTGCAGACGTCCTTCTACACTGAAAAACAGATAAAAGCGTGAAAGAGTATGGAGGCTTACAACTTTTTTCTATGTAGCTGGGTAAAGGACCTCGGTATCAAGTCGCTGCCGAATGAATCCTGTATTGTTTTTGCCCATGTAAGTATGTTTTTTTTTCATTCGCGTCTTCACAACGAAGTGCTGCAAGTTGAAGTGTAAACAAACAACATTTCGCTTGATTCTCACTTGTGTTCGCTCTTATCTCTCAGGTAAATCATTCACAAAGATAATCAGAAACCTCTTTAAAAGACCCGGATCTTAGTTAAACAAGACGGAGAAGTGATCATGGCACATTGTAACTGTATGGCTGGGTAAGAATTTTGTCATGACCTTCATGCATATGGACTTTGTGATGAGTAAACAAAGAAACAGCTGGGGACTTTAGCGCTTTGTGACTAAAAAAAAAAGTACCGTAAAATAATGACACATAGCTAGAAAAGTATTTGGAAAACACTAACGACATAGCTGAGAGGGATATACAAACCTTTCATCAAGTGATCGCTGCAAACTTGAGCATGTTTTGACTCGGCTCCATTCGATTTCAGTGAGAGGTTCAAAAGCCACCTTTCTCAACATCTTTTTGTGAAATGCTGTGTTCATTCACCCTTTTTTATTAGCTCACGGGGAACCCTGAAGAAACTTTTCAGTTTCACGGTTTGATCGATTCAAACAACCTAAAACATTGCAAGCGTAAGGCATTTTTCATGCAAGCAATGCACCTTCTCCATACAGAAGCTGTGTCAACTGGGCTTTGGTGGACCACCAGCTAAAGTTTTGAATAACTAATGAGGCGGATGCGACATCACGTGAAACCCAGCAAGAGCCCAAAGTCGGCAAGACACTTACAGAATGAATGGGTTTAATTTGTACAGATAAAGAGAGATAACTTCAAGCCGACAGGATGGTTTGGTCTGATCCATACATTTTGAAAAAAATAAATTTGTGAGGCAGATTCACATAGAAAGATTGGAGCAACATCTGATACGCGGAGCAGTTCCTACGATCTGGAAACAAAAGTCAAAAGTGCCATCTCAAAGAGCTCACCACACAGTAAGTGTCAAGCTTATGTTTAGCCTGTTGCTTGAATTTATTACTTGTCCTTAGTCTTTTATCCTTTTAACTGATGGAAGTTCTGAAGTTTTATGCAAGGCTAAATAATGGCAGTAATTAGGTACTTTCAGTGCCGACAGGAGCGGTTGCCACATTGTGCCATCAGCATTGTGTGCAGCGAGTGCACAGCAGCGATAAGGGTTCACTACCAAAACTAAGTTGCTCAGAAAACTACAACCTTTTCTGGTTCTAACAGTATCAGTTAGTACCATGTCAACCCTTTTTATTTTGTGCTACAACGTTAAGGTGTGGGGTGGGGGGGATGCACCCGCGCGCATTTGGCAGAGGGGTGGTCAGCGCGCAATCACCGTTATTTATTTTTTACTAAAATTCCGATGCTGTAGTTCAAGGAGAGTGTGGAAAGGCTGTTTCTGTTTGTGCCTGATGCAGTATTTGAAGAAGGAGGAGCTGCTATTTGTACTACAGTAGACACAAATGCTTTGGCTGTTTTGGCTATAGCACATTCGGATGAAATACTGAGAGGAGAAGAGAGTGGTTGTTTAGACAGTTTATTTTGTTTTTAGGCAGTAT
Organism: Neoarius graeffei; assembly: GCF_027579695.1. Classification (NCBI taxonomy): domain Eukaryota; kingdom Metazoa; phylum Chordata; class Actinopteri; order Siluriformes; family Ariidae; genus Neoarius; species Neoarius graeffei. The sequence continues at coordinate 67,969,487 of NC_083574.1, read as the reverse complement.
TTGATGGAAGATGGATATGATGTGTTACGAGTAGCTACCTGAAGATAGAGTATTAATTGAACAGCGGACATTTTGCTTATGTTGTGAGAGAATCTCTTTCAGAGCCTGTAAATACAGAAGAAAAAAAAACAACCAATGAGTGAGTTGAGAGAGCTAACAGGACAGCGTGTCCATTCATTTGATACTGAAATCATGTTTTTAGATGCAATATAACATCGCACGTGTTTCAGTGGACAAAAAGGCAATGACAAGATTCAGAAATACACAGGGAAGTTTATCACAGAGTGATAAATTATAAATAATAAAATAATCTTGCAATGGCCTTTTCCTTCATGCCAATTCCGTGACTATTGTAGGGCCTTTACCTTAAAATTTCAAACAGGTTCAATTCACCTTAAAATCAGCTCTCTGTAAAGGGACACCATAAGATTATTAAGTTTTGTAATAAAAAAAAAAGCGGCTACAGATAATGAGATGAGATATATGTTATGGTTGCAGAGATATGCTCATATCACGTATGGTCGCTGTGTGAGATGGCTGCCTCTCCAGTAGCTCTGTCGTTTTTAGCTCTTTAAACCTCTTTTTTCCACCTTTTTTACTTTTCTGCTCTTCTTACGAAGACATAGTGTGTTTTACTATATAACATGGATATATTTAACTTTAACATGCAACCAGGAGCCAGTTTTCTCACTTATTCGAGAGAGGAGCTGCTGGCCCTGAAAACAATGGGACGAGCTAGGATACGACACCCCTTCCCAGCCAAGCTGAGGAGGAAACCCAGGGGCTGTAAAGCCGGGGCTAAGCTAAAGGCTAGGCTAGCGGACTACCGGCGGCGCTACAAACCATCCATTCCCTCCGCTATCATGGGGAATGTGAACTCACTGCCAAATAAAGTCGACGAGCTTTCCGCTCTGAACAGCCAGCGGATTTTCTGGGAGAGAAGCTTATTTATCTTTACGGAGATATGGCTAACACACCTTGTACCAGATGCTAACGTGGGCCTGCAGGAATTCAGTGCTGTGAGAGCCGACAGAGACACTAACACATGCGGGAAAAGCAAAGGTGGGGGACTCATCATTTATGTTAACAACCACTGATGTAACCCGGGACATATCTCCGTAAAGACAGTTTTATGTTGCCCGGACTTGGAGCTGCTAGCCATTAGCCTGCAGCCATATTATCTGCTGAGGGAGTTCAGTCACATGATCACCATCTGTGTTTACATCCCTCCGAGGGCAGACGCAGCTGCTGCATGTGAGAGGATTCACTCTGTCACAGCAAGGCTGCAGACACAGCACCCTGAGGCATTTATCATCGTTTCTGGGGACTTTAATCATGCTACTTTGGACTCTACTTTGGCTGCTTTTTACCAGGCTGTAGATTGTCCAACAAGGAACAACAGGACAATTGACTTGCTGTATGCTAATGTGAGGGATGCATACAGAGTCACACCCCTCCCCCCACTAGGGAAGTCTGACCACAACCTGGTTCGTCTACAGCCGAAGTACACCTCCCTGGTTCAAAGACAGCCTGCAACAACTAGCTCCATCAGGAGGTGGTCCCCTGAAATGGAAGATGCCCTCAGGGACTGTTATGACATCACGGACTGGGATGTGCTGCTTAGCCCACACTGTGAGGACATAGAGGGGCTGACACACTGTCTGACGGATTACCTTAACTTCTGTGCAGACGTGGTCTCCCCCGCTAAGACTGTACGGTGTTACCCTAATAACAAGCCATGGGTAACTGTGGGTGGTAAAAGAGAGCAACTGGACTTACTTGAAGATTCTTGAAGACGTTTCACCTCTCATCCGAAAGGCTTCTTCAGTTCTGTCTGACTAGTAGGGAGTATCAGGTATGTATCCTTTCGTGGATGAAAAGCTCATCTAAGGTGTCGTTGAGTCATCCTGTTGGTGTGGGTAACTGGGGGCTGGATGTGAACGGCCTCGAGAGTCGTTAGGGTGATCAATGGATTGCCCGTTAAGGTGATCAATGGAATGCTGATTCTCTCTGTCCTCCTGTGAGTCACTGAAAACAGCTGGGTTTTGGTGTGCATTCAGTTGTCTGGGAAGTGTGCCAAGGACTGCATTGTAGGTGGCTGATAAATGATGTCTTTGACCCCCATCTCTGTTCAGTGATGGCCGTTCCAGGTTGAAAACAACTGGCTCTCCTGTGTTGAGCCATACGCCTGTGAAACGGTTGTTTTGTTTCCCCAATATACGAGTCTGTGCATTCCTCAGTGCACTGAATTGCATACACTACGTTGTCCTGTTTGTGTCTGGCTATTCTGTCCTTAGGGTGGACCAGTTTCTGCTTCAGGGTGTTACTGGGTCTGAAATGTACCGGAATGTTGTGTTTGTAGAAGATCCTCCTGAGTTTCTCAGATAGACCAGAAATGTAGGGAATGACAATGTTCTTGCATTTGTTCCTGTTATACTCCTTGTCCATTATGTTCCTTTTTCTGCTCTTGAAGAAACTGCGGGTATCCCAACTGTTACAGATGGGAGCCCAGGAATAAAATAAATGCAATAAAACAAACTGTTTTAATTGTCGGTATTGTATTTTAAACTGTATGGATGTGCCAGAAACCAAACCATGCATGCAGAGCATTCTCAGTCAAAAGGGATTAATGATCCAACAGTGGAGTCTGATCGATTAACACAAGAACTTTATTGTCATGTTTGTGTACAGCAAACAAGCAAGTTATTAAAACCAAGAAGTAGACTCAAAAGAAGTGGATATACAGTGCCTTGCAAAAGTATTCATCCCCCTTGGTGTTTGTCCTGTTTTGTTGCATTAGGCAAGGCAAGTTTATTTATATAGCACATTTCATACACAGTGGCAGTTCAATGTGCTTTCCAGAGGTAAAGGCAAAACAGTAAACAATAAAAAATAAAATTACATAAAATAAAGGGGGAAGAAGAGAGAAAAATAAAAATATGAGAATTAAGCAGAAATAAAGTAATAAAATGAAGTAAAAGTTCAGTAAAAAACAGCAGAATAAAATGGAATAAAAGTTAAGTAAAATTTAAAACATGCAAAGACTGTAAAAGTTAAGTAAAGTTTAAAACATGTAAAGATAATGACATTCAGGTGCTAATTGTGGTGGGGGATTAGTTAGCTTCTCTACTGTTGAAAATAGCACACGGGCATTGTTCATATTCCTGTTGATGATGTTGGAGAAGAAAGACTGTCTTGCTTTACCAATTTCATAATTATATTTACAAAGCATCTCTTTATGGATTTGATAATGGATGTGAAGTTTAGATTTGCGCCATTTTCTTTCATTCTTCCAACATTCTCTCTTTAGCAGTTTAACAGCTGGGTATTGCTTCCAAGATTATTACAAGATAGAATTAAAGTGGATTTTTGGAGAGATAGCACCATTTGATTTACACAACATGCCTACAAGTTTAAAGGTGCACTTTTTTTTAAATTGTGATACAAACAATAATTAAAATGAAAAAAAAAAGAAATCTGGAGTGTGCATAAGTAGTCACCCCTTTCGTATGAAACCCTTAAATAAGAGCTGGTCCAACCAATTCACTTCATAAGTCACATAATTAGTTGATTAAGATCCACCTGTGTGCAATCAACATGTCACATGATGTCTGTATAAATCAACCTGTTCTGGAAGGACCCTGACTCTGCAACACTACTAAGCAAGCAACATGAGAACCAAAGAGAACTCCAAACAGGTCAGAGACAAAGTTGTGGAGAAGTATAGATCAGGGTTGGGTCATAAAAAATAACCCAAACTTTGAATATCCCAGGGAGCACCATTAAATGCATTATAGCAAAATGGAAAGAATATGGCACCACTACAAACCTGCTAAGAGAAGGCCGCCCACCAAAACTCACAGACCAGGCAAGGAGGGCATTAATCAGAGATGCAACAAAGACACCAACGATAATGCTGAGGGAGCTGCAAAGATCCACAGTGGAGATGGGAGTATCTGTCCATAGGAGCACTTTAAAGCATATATGCAGATCCATGGCCTCACTTTCATCTATAAATGCCTTGAGACCTCAAGAATGGCACAGGAATAGTTTTAAGCATTAACAATAAATCTAATATAGTAATTTTTATGATTAAAGTGATTCATATAGGTAGAGGTCTGAGTGAATGACCTTGACGTCTGTAACATCACAGCAGGAAGTCTATCGGTCTCATCACCATTTTTGCTATACTAAAACACAGAGCTGACTGCACGTCCAAACCTCCATTTTGAGCTAATTTATCGCCATGTTATGAAGATGTGTTGCTGGCTGGTACAGCAACATGACAGAAGCTGGATTTACGTTGCATTCATGGCCCAAGAATGTTCAAACTGCAAAGATTTGGACGCGTTTTGCGAGAAGTTCATGGGCACATTGGGCGCCTATGAAGCGGTCTCTCCTCTGCACATTTAACTAGTGACTCGTACGAGACCTCTGATCTGTTGAGGAGCGTTGGCTATAAGCCTGTATTGAAAGAGGGTGCAGTCCCAACAATTAAAGGAAAAGAAAACTACAAGAAAAGGAAAGTATTTATTTATTTATTTATTTTAAAAGAAAAGTGAGTTCAGTTGCACCAGTTCTCCCAGAGTGTGAGCCAAGGGTTGTTGCTAAAACCCGGGATGGAACGGGACATGACATATCACTCGGGCAGTGACCTCCCCGCAGTTGTTGCTAAAACTGGTGACATCCCATTCCGTCCTGGGTTTTAGTAATTACCTGAGCCCAGCAGTAATGGTGGAATACACAGTATGAAGAAAACAGTGAATGAGTGGATCAGCCATCTTATTTCTAAACTGAATATTGCTGCCATCTTGCCCTTATGTGGAAGAAGTGAAAGAATGGAGAACTGAATGAACAACTGAAAGTCAGATTGTTTCAAAAACAATTGGCCACAGGATCGGTCTTCAAGAAGCGAGAACACAGACGGGTAAGCTCCGACACTCATTTGGATAAAAAAAACAACACGTTGTTTACCTGCATTTAGATTAATACATGTAACTTGTTTTGTGTATTTAAGTTACCGGTATAAGATTATTTATTTTGTTTCCGAATGTGATTGTCTCAGTTCATCTGATTATTTAATTAGCCTTTTACGTTTTATCAGTGAAAATGCATGCATTTACATGTATGTTGCATAAGTTATAATACATATCCTGTTTTAATGATAGTCAACCCACAATCAATGAAGTCAAATCAGTCTTAGTTGAGCAAGTCGGTCACAGTATTTCTTACTTTAACCATACATTTTTATTTATATGACTGTAAGGATTTATTCTTAATAATTGTAAGGATTTATTCTTGATCTCAGTTTAACCAAGACTGACATGTGCAAATATTTTGTGTTTAATCTTATGTGGAACATTCTATTGCCCTGTGCTATCATATCATATCTTAAAGTGCCATTCCACCATTGGATGTATTCTTTGGCATAAAATACAATATATTTTGACAACATATATAAATGGTATCACTAGATAGAGAAATCTTTTAGCTTCAAAATGATATATCAAACATAATTTTTTTACAACAACAAGTATATTAATTTTGCGACCAAAGTCACCTACCCTTTTAATTTCCGCGCGTGATGTCATCGGCAGGTTCCCCTTCTTGTGTACCATGTGACGTGTGACGTGGCACATATTATCAGCAATGGCAGATAGAACGCAATAAAAATAATACCAATAAATCTAGCTAATACCAATAAATCTAGCTAACTGAAAGATTAACTCAAAATTTTTCACAATTTTTTTGGCCCCCATATACGAGGAGAAATAACTCTCTCACTTTGGGGGTTTCCTGGTCTAAAAATAGACCGACACGTGGTACACAAGAAGGGGAACCTGCCGATGACATCACGTTTCACTACCGCGCGGAAATTAAAAGGGTAGGTGACTTTGGTCGCAAAATTAATATACTTGTCATTGTCAAAAAATTATGTTTGATATATCACTTTGAAGCTAAAAGATTTCTCTGTCTAGTCATGTTGTCATAAAATATATTGTATTTTATGCCAAAGAATACATCCAATGGTGGAATGGCACTTTAAGAATAGGCTGTGCGTAAGAAATGGCCTTTGATATCTGTCTGAACTTTCTGTCAGAACATTCTGCTGATATGAAATGTGTAAGAACATTCTGCTTATTATTGATGTAGATAACTTAACCCACTTAGGGCCAAGGTTTCACTCACACATACAGAAGGTTCTGAAATATCAGTTAAGTGACCGTAGCAATATGATCACTACAGCCTCTCTCTCCAGCATGCATTCTTTTCTCAGTCAACATTGAGCAGAACTGCTGATAAGTGCTCACAGACTGACCCAGTTACAGATATCAACACACACACCACCCACACACACACACACACACACACCATACACATATAAATTCTGCTGTAGTCTTTGTCTTTTTGGCGAAGCTGTGAATAAAGACAGTGAAACTAATTTTGGGATCCTGTCTTGTTTCACGATTCGCCCCAGAGCTCTGGGTGACACGAAGGGACTGATCTGCGAGAGGGTAATCACTCCGGTTGGGGCAAGAGGAAGAGACGGTGAATCTCTGACCTAACAGATTTGGGGGCTCGTCCGGGATAATCCTGATCAGGTAAGAAATCTCTTTTATTTTAAGGGACTTCCGCCTGGTTGGTAGTATCCGAAAACCCATTTATCTCCATGTGAGTTGCCACGGAATGATTAGTGTATCCCCGTGAAGAGTTGCCATGGGATGATTAGTGTATCCCTGTGAGAGTTGCCACGGGATGATTAGTGCGCGCGCGTCTGTGTGAGTTACCACAGAATAATTTATGTCTGTGTGAGTTGCCACAGAATAATTTATCTCGAGATGGTCCTTTCGTGTCACCATGGGGGGAAATTGTGTTAAGGTACCCAGACCGGACCCTGAGGAAACCCCACGGGATTGGATGAATCGCTGTGGTTTAGCATTCTACACCAGTCCGTGGTTAGACAAATTGGCCAGCTGGACTGAATCCCAGCCTCAGTTTTTGATGATTATATGACTAAAGGCTATTTAGAATGGGTCAAAATGAAACCAATATGGGATGATTTTCATGGAATTAAAAAAACTATATCCAGATTTAAGTAACCTTTCATGCCCTGCTGATAGCGCTTCCAGTGCACCTGCATCTCTTGAGACAGGTGCTAAACCTGAGAAACCCAAGGCTGGTAAAAAACCCTCTGTAAGCTCAAATATGCCGGTACTAAAAAACGAGTGGTCCGCGAGGTGATCTACAAATGTAGTCAGCGTTTTCAAGATAAGCTAGCGTATGCTTTGTAACACTATTAGAAAGTTAAATTTATCCAATCTTGTTTTTAACGGCAATCAAATGGGCCTGTAATTTCATCATTATTATTACCATATTTTTGGGACTATAAGGCGCACTTAAAATCCTTAAATTTTCTCAAAAATTGACAGTGCGCCTTATAATCCAGCGCGCCTTATGTATGATTACTTGTTGTGCTTACTGACCAATTTTATGTGGTACAATGCGCTCAAAAATTTGTCGAAATGTGTAAGTACGACTTTGGTAAACAACGAAGCCGCTTCACTCAATGGATATTCGGAGCATTATGATACACTGTGTCACTACCTGATCGGCCTCGTAACAGGACCCCTGAGCAATCTACAAGACTGCCTGACTGTAATGTCTAAACTAGAAATGCATTCATGTAAGGCAGCCCGGGCCCGGAGTACATGCTAGCAACAATAAACCAATCAGAGAACAGTATTTAGTATTTACCCCCACCACTTTTTATACATAATACGTACTGTGCTTCAACATTATATTACAGTACATTTGTGTGTACGTAAAAGGACGCCCAAAACGGCACCTGTTAAGAGGCATGCTTACGAAGTGTGTTTCAAGTAGGTTGGAAGAGGAATGAATCAATAAGTGAGTGTATTTTTCTGTACTGGTATTTGTTGTTACAACTGAGTGGAATAAAGTTTGATTTACCTGACTGTGTTGTTTTGCTTAATGCGCCTTACAATCTGGTGCACCTTATGTGTGAACATAGACACGTTAATTCACAGTGCGCCATATAATCCTGTGCACCTTATCACCTGAAAAATACGGTATTTAAAAAGCGTTCTGCATCTGAATTTGCACCACATAAAACTTGTAGTGTGCACGTGCTCTTATTCCACCTCTCGTCTCTAGGCAACAGTCACTTCACAAATCTCTGCCTCACAGACAAACAGAAGGGCAGAGGGCTGGAAATCACTCTGCCTTCTGCATCAGACCTGAAAACAAGCAAACAAAAATTCTGAACATATAATAGGCTAATCCTAACTAGCTCGTGTTCGTGGCGATTTTTTTAATTTACTGAAAGTGAAACAACAAGGATGGAGAAGTGGCTGACAGGTTCAGTTAGTATGCATCAGCACCACGCCTCCCATTAAGAAAAAAAGAGTCAGTTTTGAGCAGAAGACAAGTAAGTGTAATCTGTTAAATCTAAAATTTGTTTTGTTCATTTCAGTTCATTCATGTTCCTCCTAATTTTGAACAATTTTGAACTATTGATATGAAATGTTCTGATTAACTGTTTGCTGAATTTTAAACCTCCGTACTTTTGCCTTTAAAAACCATGGAGGATATGGAATGGATAGGCCTTTAATGTATTTAGTTAACCATAATTTTTTCAGCAAGAAACAGAGTTAACAAATGTTTACTTGAAGAATGTTGAAAAAAATTGTCTTTCCAGTGGTGTTTATAAATCGGAGACTTGGGTTTATCTTTATTTAACCATTAAGAAAAACGTCAAATTATCATGAAATCACAATTTATTATGTTACATTGGCTTGTATAAGTATTCATTGTCCTTGAACCTTTCCGCATTTTGTTGCACTGCATCCTGGAACTGAAATGGAATTGACATGAAACTACACAAAATATGATTCAATATTCATGTGCATCCTGTTTATGTTAAACAGTACCCTCTCTCTGAAACTAAGGCTCAGGGAATTGATGGCATCCTACAGTCTCTTCTCGAACAAGGCGTGGTGAGACTGTGTACCAGCTCGTACAATACACCTGTCAATCCAGTATCTAAACCTGATGGTACCTGGCGTTTTACGCAGGATTTACATAAGATTAATGAACTGATTGTCCCTGTTGCACCCATTGTACCTGACGTTTCCTCTGTAATGTCACAGGTTCCTGCTCATCATTGCTGTTTTTCCATTATTGATCTCTGTTCTGCCTTTTTCAGTGTTCCTGTTGAAGAGCAGACACAGCCTTTGTTTGCCTTCACGCACAGGGGGAGACAGTATACTTGGACACGTTTGCCTCAAGGTTTCATTGACTCTCCTGCTGTTTTCTCAGCCATAGTTCAGGATGCACTCTGTGACCTCTCCCTCCCCCAGGGTTCTGTGGTCCTGCAGTACACAGATGATCTTCTGGTATCTGCTGAGTCACCAGAACTCTGCCAAGATGCTTCCTTATGCCTGCTCCAACATCTGGCGCACAAGGGCTTTAAGGTTTCCAGGACCAAGCTGCAATATTGCATGGACACTTAAGTATTTGGGGTTTGAACTTTCACAAGGTTGTCGTAAGCTGTCATCTGATCGGGTGTGGGTGATTCTAGACACAAAGCGCCCTGCAACTAAACATGCAATGATGGCTTTCCTGGGTCTTCTCATTTACTGCAGACAATGGATCCCTGACTGCTCTTTATATGACAAGATTCTCCGTTCTGCAATCTCTCATCATGATCCACTGCAGCACCCTTTGACTTGGACTGACGCTATGGTGGACGCTTACCACTCCCTCAAAAGCGCCCTTTGTTCAACCCCGGCCTTGGGTCTATCCGACTACTCCAAGCCCTTCCACCTCTATGCCTGTGAACACCAAGGCACAGCCTCTGCAGTGTTGGCCCAGGAGCATGGGGGGGGGATGCGTCCTTGTGCATTTTTATCCAAAACATTAGACACTGTTGCTCAAGGCTTACCTGCGTGTCTAAGGGCTGTCGCTGCATGTGCTTTGATGGTTTTAGACAGGGAGAAATTGGTTTTGTCTCACCCACTGATCTTGCACTCGTCACATCAAGTTAAACAAATGTTGCAAAATTTACAGACCCAACATATGACTGCGCAGCGCCGCTCCAGATATGAAACCATTCTCTGTTCTACTAACAATCTCGAAATTTGTGCCACATCCTTGATACTGTAGATCACGCTCTCGCACGCCTCCTTAACTCTCAGGATGACACTCTGGATGACATTGATCATGATTGCCTGTCTGAAATCGTACATACTACAAATTCTCTAAATGGGTAGAAGCCTTTCCCTGTTCTTGAGAGAACATGAAGGTAGTTACTCGTATTCTGGCAAAAGAAATAATACCTCGTTATGGGGTTCCAGATGCCATAGACTCAGACAAAGGTACCCCTTTTACCTCAAAAGTCACACAAAACCTTTGCAAGTATCTCTCTGTGTATCTGTGAAGTATCTGTGAAAACAATGGTTTTCACATTCCGTACCACCCTCAATCCTCTGGTATCGTAGAACGTACTAATTGGACATTGAAAGACAAACTAAGGCCATGCAGGCCACAGGTTCAAAGAATTGGGTAGACTTATTGCCAGCCACTCTGGCTGAAATTTGTATGACACCAAGACCTAGCCTAGAGGGATACTCCCCCTACGAAATTATTTTTGGAAGACCTTTCCCTCTCCCCTGGAAGAAGGGAACACCGTCTCTGGGTACCTCTGATTTGAAAACACATATGGATGAGTATTCTGCAGGCCTTATAAATAAGTTGCATAAAATTTGTACCAAGGTCAATAGTACAATATCGTCTCCACCAGCAGCACCCACATACCCCTTTCACGTGGGAGACAAGGTGCTGGTGCAACTTTTTAAACGATTTGGGCAATTGGGAGAACCTAGATATAGTGGGCCTGCAGAAATATTCGCCATTACTCGTACTGCTGTTTTAACTGACCTTTTTCCACAGTGGATCCATGTCACACGATTGAAGAAGGCTCCATGACAAAGCCATGTCAGAATGATATGTTTGCCACTAACGTTTTCTCTGTGTCCCTCTCTAGTCTCTCTCCTCTCTAAACTCTGTACAGGGACTAAGTAGGAGCTGAGGATCTTCAGATCACTTCCTGCAAGAAGCCGTGAACAAAGAGGGGAAGAGATCTCGCGCCCCGTCTGGGATCAATCACCCTCACTACAACCATGAAAATCCTCATCACGAGCTTCATGGCCACTCTACTGCTGCTTGGACCAGGGTTACCCGCTCGAGCTGGACCTCGCGACAACATCTTTTGGCAATTAGCTAACTGGACAGCACGAGCGCACACGAATGAAAGTTATGTCTGTCATCTGATGCCGCCTTCTACTATTATTACATGTCCACCTTTGCCTCTATGCTCTGAAGCAATGTTAAACCAGACCTCTTCAGTATCTAGCACGGAAACCCCTGCCATTGTCTTACAGGACTCTGTTCTCACTACTCTGCAGGTTGATATGCCCTCTAATTTCATTTTCCCTCACTGTTTTAGAACAAATTACTCTGAAGGAAGTAGCGTGTATTTGGGACAAATTCCTAATTCTCGATGTAATCACATATATGATCAGAATACTGGGGTGTGATACTAGTTGTAATCTAGTATCAAAGAGGGGAATTGTAAGGATTTATTCTTAATTGTAAGGATTTATTCTTAATAATTGTAAGGATTTATTCTTGATCTCAGTTTAACCAAGACTGACATGTGCAAATGTTTTGTGTTTAATCTTATGTGGAACATTCTATTGCCCTATGCTATCATATCATATCTTAAGAATAGGCTGTGCATAAGAAATGGCCTTTGATATCTGTCTGAACATTCTGTCAGAACATTCTGCTGATATGAAATGTGTAAGAACATTCTGCTTATTATTGATGTAGATAACTTAACCCACTTAGGGCCAATGTTTCACTCACACATACAGAAGGTTCTGAAATATCAGTTAAGTGACCGTAGCAATATGATCACTACAGCGCCTCTCTCCAGCATGCATTCTTTTCTCAGTCAACATTGAGCAGAACTGCTGATAAGTGCTCACAGACTGACCCAGTTACAGATATCAACACACACACACACACACACACACACACACCACACATATAAATTCTGCTGTAGTCTTTGTCTTTTTGGCGAAGCTGTGAATAAAGACAGTGAAACTAATTTTGGGATCCTGTCTTGTTTCACGATTCGCCCCAGAGCTCTGGGTGACATGAAGGGACTGATCTGCGAGAGGGTAATTGCTCCGGTTGGGGCAAGAGGAAGAGACGGTGAATCTCTGACCTAACACCCCCATTCTGTCTCTCATAGTTGAAGTGTACCTATGATGAAAATTACAGGCCTCTCTCATCTTTTTAAGTGGGAGAACTTGCACAATTGGTGGCTGACTAAATACTTTTTTGCCCCACTGTATATATAAGAGAGAGAAATAAATAAATTTGTGGCTAAATTATATGGATCTGTGATGCCTGCATGATTCAGCTTTTGTATGTAATGTGATATGCTGTTATAAAATAATTTTTATTCTTTCAGAGAGATTGTACTGCCCTAGGTGGAGTGAGAAATTCCCTCACTCTGGCATTAGAGCCTTCACAGTGGGGCAAATGGGTGACGACTTGGTGGCACAATCATAGAGCCAAAGCTACTGCTGAGGCTCACCCATGGGAGCACCACTCCTCTCCACTTCACGTGTCTAACAGGTTTGCTCTCCTCAGTGAAGCACCCACTGATAAACCTGAAAGAGCTCTGGTTATAGGAGACTATCTTATGGCATGTGAAATTAGCTCGGCCTTTAGGGGCACCAGCAGCTTTAGTCAGGTGTATACTGGGAGTCAGGGCGCCAGACACAGCAGGTAATCTTAGGGTCCTAGGCAAGCACAGGTTCTCAAAGATAGTTATCCATGTAGGAGCTAACGATATACACCTTCATCAGTCTGAGGTTACTAAGAGGATCTTTGTAGAGGTTTTTAAATTAGCAAAGGCAATGTCCGATGCTGTAGTATGCTTTGGCCCCATCCCAATATGGCATGGCAATGTAGCTTACAGCAGATTATAGTTGCTGAACTGCTGGTTGTCCAGGTAGTGCTCTGAAAACAATGTGGGCTTTGTAGATAATTGGAGTAGTTCTGAGGGCAAGACTGGCCTGTTAGGGCAGGATGATATCCATCCCACTCGGGAAGGTGCTGTTCTCATTTCTTGCAGCATAGCTCATAGTTTCAGAACAGGCCTATTTAACTTGTGATAATCCAGAGCCAAGGCCACAGAGCCAACGAATAGGCTAAACCGACTGTCTGCTAGCTGCACAGTTATCATTTAGGTTCCACTATATTGAGACTGAGTCTGTTCCTTGAGTGATAAAGTAGAAATAATCAGAGTTCTAGTAATATAATTAATATAAAATTAGATCATACTGATTGTATAGCCACTGCCAGCAACTTTGATCTAAAGGTAGGACTATTAAATATTAGCTCTCTTGTGTATAAAGGACTCTTTGTTATGAACTTATTACTGATCAGGGGTGGGTTTCCTGAAAGCCTCTTAAGACCAAGAGAGTCATAAATTATCTCGTAAGATCCATCGTCAAGCTAACGTCGTTTTCCCGAACAACATCGTAGCCCAAGTAGTCCTTTGCTCAAAATTTATGAGAGACCCGGACGACTCGTTCAAAACAAAGAGCGACTCGCTCAGCCAAATACACAGAATGCGCATGCACCATGGAAGGATGGTCACAGTCAGCAGGGGAAACAGGTGTTGAATCTGCTGCCGGTGTTAAATTATTTTTCTTGTAATTATTTTTCTTCATTTTCTGGCGCAAGCACATCCAGTTAATTATTAAATAAATATATGCAAAACATATTGAAATATATTTCAATATGTTATGGAATTACATATGGATATCGGAATGTCACACTGATATCGCCATATTTTAATCAAATTTAACTTCATTAGGCGAGTGATTCACTAATTTAGTGTCATAAATGAGACACATTTCTCCACCCCTAACATATTGAGGTTTTGATCTGTGTATGGTGTGTACCGAAGGAGGTTGAATTGACCTCCATATATATATATATATATATATATATATATATTAGTGCTGTCAAGCGATTAAAATATTTAATCGCGATTAATGTCGTGACAGTCATAGTTAACTCGCGATTAATCGCAATTTAATCGCACATTTTTATCACATAAAAAACCATTGTAATTCTCTTATCAGCATAAAAAAGTGAATGGGATTGCTTTGTACCAATGTTTTTTTTTATTGCAAAGCATAACATGTCTTGACACAGCCACTGCAAAGTGAAACCTAAGCCGAGCACCGGCACGGGGCTAGCAAAAGAACCATGAGTGAAATGATCTACTGTTTGAGTTAGTCTACAACTCTAATCAGAGAGATAGATTACACAGTGACGGTAGGCTTGACATGCTTGATTATAACATAAAGTACACTATTATATTAAGTTTAAGTTGTTCGTTGATAAATATTGCATTGAATCTGATCTTTACTGTTTCAGCTCACTTAACACATTTTGTACTTTTACACTTTCTGCCTGTTGATGCGTCGCGCTGTCCAATCAGAGGCGGCCAAATTTGCATATTACAGGAAGGATTTCTGGGATAGCATTGAGTTTACAGTTCAGAGGGATCTGGCTTCTTTAGACGCTGTCTTCTTAAAACTGAATAAATATTTAAAAAGAGCCAAATTAGCCAGTCTTTTGAACGGCTCTTTTCAAAGAACGGATCACAAAGATGCGGATCCCATCAAAGAGCCATAAATCCCATCTCTACTAGCGCGCCCTGCCGGCGCTGGTTCTTTGGGGGGAGGGCAGAGGACTCTGGCTGTGCGGGGCGTGGCATTACAGTCTAGCTGTAATAATGCAACATTTTTGACAGCACTAATACAGTATATATATATATATATATATATATATATATATATATATATATGGAGGTCAATTAAACAACCTTTGGTACACACCATACATATGATATGATGGATAAGGAGGTCAATGCAACCTCCTTACTGTAGGTATACACTCCACACAGATCAAATCCTGTCTCTCTTATGCATGCACTTATAAGGGAGAACACTGCCCACTTGGCATTGTGGATAACAGTTGGAATAATCCTGATTGCATGATTGGGGGGTAACAGTGAAATGAGCGAACATGGAGAAAACATTTACTTAATTATTTAGCTTATTATTTGCTCATTCTTTTGTGTGAATGTTTGTTCATTTAATTAAAACCACGCTTGAAATAAAAAATATTGCCCCAAAGCGTAAAATAGTTTAATTAATTACCACATTATATATGTAATGCTTCCAGATGATACTATATATTATCTTATTTTAAATATTTTATATTTTGTTAGATTTTGGTTAAATACAAATGCCATGTGACCTTATCGACTGGATTTAGTGACTGCTAATGCCTTTAGCAACTACTAATGCCTATATCGGGGGGACACACTGCAAAGAAACTCTTCGTCCTGTTGCTCTTTAGACTCCTTCTTACGAGTGAGTTTGGGAAAACCACGTACAGAGACAACATTCGTTGCATAAGAGAGGCTCTCAACTTGTTCTTAAGCTCTAAAGGGCAACGATATCGGGAAACCCACCCCAGGAGTTTAATGTACTGTGTTGAACAGAAACATGGATTAAACCAAATGAGTATGTAGCATTAAATGAATCAAGTCCTTCTGGATAAAATTATAGACACCAGCTTGATCTAACAGGCAGAGGAGGAGGTGTCACAGTTATTTATAATGATTATCTAGGTGTGACACAAAACCTGAACATGAATTCAATATGCTTGAAGTTCATCATACTAACAAAGTAGCATATGTAGCCACTAAAAATAGGTCTACCCAGTCAATTCCATTATTTATTATTTACAAGCCCCCAGGGCCATATTCTGATTTCTTTCTGAATTTGCAGATTTCATCTCAGACCTGGTTATTTCCTTCAACAAAGCCTTAGTTGTTGGAGACTTTAATATTCACTTCAATAACCCAGAACACCCTCTGAAAATAGCGTTTGTGTCCATTCTAGTTTCAGTAGGGGTTAATCAGAACGTCATAGGACCTACTCCTAATGGCGGTCACACTCTTGATCTAAAACAAATATTCCGGTTAAATATAAATATATAGGCACACTTCCACAGTCTGAAGTTAACTCAGATTATTATCTCATTCAAAATATGTTTGAGCAATAATATATTCATCTTGCCACAATACTGTGTCAAACATACATTCACGTCAACTACTTCAGGTTTTATAAATAGGTCTCCCAGAATTCTCAACTTTGGATCACCGTCAGCCCTCACAGAACTTGATCAGGCAACTGAATGCTTTGAGTCAACGTTCTGCTATACTTTAGATAATGTAGCTACACTTAAAATAAAAATGATTAGAGAGAAAATAATAGCACCATGGTATAATGATTATACTCGCACCTTAAAAGAGACCACTCAAAAATTAGAACATAAATGGGGTCTGAGAGGGAAATTTAATGGACGAACATTATTATTCTCTGTGTTCCTGTATGTTGAGCTCAAGTGACTTAATGGATGAACATTATTATTCTCTGTGTTTCTGTATGTTGAACTAAAGTGGCTTAGTTACTGAGAAGAGATGTTTTTCCACATGCTGTAATTGCTTTTCTGTGGCCTTGGTGGTAATGAGCAGGGTGCTTGAGTTCGTCCTAACTACGCATCTTCTCATGATGTAACCACCTTTCCTGACCTCAGTGGTGATAAGCAGGGAGCTTGAGCTCTCCCTAACTCGCATCTGCCTGCACATACCAGAGCACGCCAGGTGCATGCTTTAACAAAGCTTCATAGAAAATCTTGAGCCAATCACGTAAAGACACAAGCAGTGAGCAAATGCTTTCAGAGTATAATAGATAACATTCCGAAAACACAACTCAGAGTGCGCATACTCTTGGCATCATCAGAAGTGATGTCTTCTTCTTCTATTCTTTCCTTTCCTATTTTATATATCTTTTATATGATCTACTATAATAAATGACTGAAAAGACAACTGTTAAGCGTTCTGAAGTGTTTATTAGAAATTTCCATTACAGGTCAAACAAAACTGGTAGTATTCCAATTAGCATGGGAGGAGAGCCTCTTGAAGTATAGAAAAGCTCTTACTGCGGCTTGATCAATGTACATCTTATCTTCTCTAACCCTTACTGACATGACTCTTCAAACAGATAATACCAGAAGCAACTGAACCTCTTCTAAAAATAATTAATTCTTCTGTTATAATTGGCTATGTACCCATTTCTTTAAAATAGCAGTGATCAAACACCTGATTAAAAAACCTGACCTCGACCCCTGTCAGCTATTCAATCATAGGCCAATATCAAACATCCCCTTTATTTCCAAGATCTGAGAAAACACTGTGGCACAGCAGTTATGCTCATATCTACATCAGAATAACATCCAATGAAATGTATCAGTCAGGATTTAGACCTCATCGCAGCACAGAGACAGCACTGGTTAAAAGTAGTAAATGACCTACTGTTGACATCTAATCAAGGCTGTGTCTCCCTGCTTGTATAGAGAGCGTGCACGTGATGTCACGAGGTCACGTGATATTCGTTATCTGCCATTTTGGACGGCAAGGCCGCGCATAGAACTTAGACGAACCCGTTCTAATTATCAAGTGTGTGGGAGTAGATCTTTCGAGAATGGTTATATCTTGTTCAGCATTTGGTGTAATCTTCTAATTCAATACTCCCAGAACATCTGTTAAGTTGATTTTTGGATTGAATGATAACTGCATACTTAGAAACTAGACAGTCTCTAACGTTTAAAATGGCTATGCCTAGCCCTACTACCCTGGCCTAGTCTATGAGAATGTTTTATCTTTTTGGCTCATATATGCCTTTGAAAGGCCAATCCATAGTAGGGATGGCGAAAACTAAAAAAAATCTTGACCGACCACCGAGCCTCATTAGCAGGTTAAAGTCGGTTAACCTATGAGTTTAAACAGGGATGCAAATGGCGGATGTGCCTTTTTCACGGCTGAATCGCGCAGACTCTATTTTTTTTTGGGGGGGGGGCGTTGGAGTGTCTGGATAATTTCATCAGAGTAAATTCTGTCTTAAAATTACTAAATAAGCAAATGCCTTACAGTCCATGAAAAATAGGAAGTATGAGAAGAAAACAGTAAATCAGAAAGCTGCCCACGTTTTCGTGGAAGCTGCGCAAACGTGCGCAGTTTTCTGATTTACTGTTTTTCAGACAAAAACATACATATTTACAACCCTGTCATTATCTGGAACGGAGTTTAAATTTCGAACATTCTTAAGATAAAACGTCCTGCATAGTCTCTTTATGATAAACGTCTTAATGCGCTTTGGTGTTCCATAAGGTTCTGTCTTAGACCAACTGCTTTTTTCTTTATATATGTTACCTCTGAAGAATATTATTTGTAAGCATAGTATTAGCTTCCACTGTTCTGCTGATGATACACAGTTGTATGTTTCTCCAAATCCAGATGAGAAACACCAACTTAAAATTGAGGAATGTGTAAAGGACAGACACTGAATGCTTATTAACTTCTTTCTGCTTAACTCTGACAAGACAGAAGTACTTGTACTAGGATCACATGCAGCTAGAAGTAGGTCTTCTGATTACATAGTATCTCTGGATGGCCTTTGTGTTTCTTCATGTGCAGCAGTAAGATACCTCTGTGTGATCATTGACTCCAGTCTTTCATTTGAAACTCATCAATATCATTACACAGATACACAGATTACACAGATACATTTTTTTCCTTTGAACTGTTCATTTCCTGTGGCAATATGATTGTACAACAGCAACAAAATAATAATAATAATAATAATAATAATAATAATAGCCCTGTGATGACCTGGCGACTTGTCCAGGGTGTACCCCGCCTTTCGCCCGTAGTCAGCTGGGATAGGCTCCAGCTTGCCTGCGACCCTGTAGAAGGATAAAGCGGCTAGAGATAATGAGATGAGATAATAATAATAATAATAATAAAAATAATAATAATGTGCACAAGTTTTAATTTATTATGGATTTTCTGAACTCAACCCAGAGTCAAAATGTATGCACATAGAGTCAAATATACATACTGTGAACCTAATATTTGGTTAAATGTCCCTTACCAAATTTCACATTGGACAGACACTTTGTCGCCATCAACATGTTTATGGCAGGCTTCTACGTGGATATTTGATGATTCTTCTTGGCAGAATTACTGTTAGAATTAGTGTAGCACATTTTATTTTTTTATTTTTATTTAGATATTTTAAAATGCTAAATATTAAATTCAAGTGTAGACTGTGTGAAGTCTAAATTGATGTTAATGAAAAAATGAATGCTAATTTGAGTGTGTGTGTGTGTGTGTGTGTGTGTGTGTGTGTGTGTGTGTGTGTGTATATACACACACACATACATATATATATATATATATATATATATATATATATATATATATATATATATATACATACATACACACACACACACACACACACGATATATATACACACATACATATACAAGCTGCTTTCCAAAACTGATAACGATGATGGTGACCTAGTTTTTCCTCATAATGCTCGCCCTCTGCGCTGCTCAAATGCTACAAACCCGATTCCAAAAAAGTTGGGACAAAGTACAAATTGTAAATAAAAACGGAATTCAATAATTTACAAATCTCAAAAACTGATATTGTATTCACAATAGAACATAGACAACATATCAAATGTCGAAAGTGAGACATTTTGAAATTTCATGTCAAATATTGGCTCATATGAAATTTCATGACAGCAACGCATCTCAAAAAAGTTGGGACAGGTGCAATAAGAGGCTGGAAAAATTAACGGTACAAAAAAGGAACAGCTGGAGGACCAAATTGCAACTCATTAGGTCAATTGGCAATAGGTCATTAACATGACTGGGTATAAAAAGAGCATCTTGGAGTGGCAGCGGCTCTCAGAAGTAAAGATGGGAAGAGGATCACCAATCCCCCTAATTCTGCACCAACAAATAGTGGAGGAATATCAGAAAGGAGTTCGACAGTGTAAAATTGCAAAGAGTTTGAACATATCATCATCTACAGTGCATAATATCATCACAAGATTCAGAGAATCTGGAAGAATCTCTGTGCGTAAGGGTCAAGGCCGGATAACCATACTGGGTGCCCATGATCTTCGGGCCCTTAGACGGTACTGCATCACATACAGGCATGCTTCTGTATTGGAAATCACAAAATGGGCTCAGGAATATTTCCAGAGAAGATTATCTGTGAACACAATTCACCATGCCATCCGCCGTTGCCAGCTAAAACTTGATAGTTCAAAGAAGAAGCCGTATCTAAACATGATCCAGAAGCGCAGACGTCTTCTCTGGGCCAAGGCTCATTTAAAATGGGCTGTGGCAAAGTGGAAAACTGCTCTGTGGTCAGACGAATCAAAATTTGAAGTTCTTTATGGAAATCAGGGATGCCGTGTCATTCAGACTAAAGAGGAGAAGGACGACCCAAGATGTTATCAGCGCTCAGTTCAGAAGCCTGCATCCCTGATGGTATGGGGTTGCATTAGTGCATGTGGTATGGGCAGCTTAC